>NC_044031.1:678523749-678826779 GCF_901765095.1 Microcaecilia unicolor | reverse complement strand
CTATCCTGGAAACCCAGGCCAAATATATTCTATGTATTAAAAAAGGAGGAAGGAAGATCAAACGACAGCTGACATGGTTAAAAAGTGAGGTGAAGGAGACACGCAATGAAGCTACAAAGTAATAAATTTAAAATTAATCGGAGAAAAATTTTCTTCACTCAACGTGTAATTAAACTCTGGAATTTGTTCCCAAAGAATGTAATAAAAGCAGTTAGCTTAGCGGAGTTTTAAAAAGGTTTGGATGGCTTCCTAGAGGAAAAGTCCATAGACCATTATTAAAACCGACTTGGAGAAAATCCACTGCTTATTTCTAGGATAAACAGCATAAAATATATTGTACTTTTTTGGGACCTTGCCAGGTACTTGAGACCTGGATTGGCCTCTGCTGGAAACAAGATGTTGGGTTTGATGGACCTTTGGTCTATCCAAGTATGGCAATACTTATGTACTTATGTACAGTGGCTGCCCTGGTAAATATCATTCTGATTATTCTAAATACCTCCAGCAGCGGTAAGGAAAACAACCATTTCTAAGACTGCTCTAAACTGGTTTAAGGCAGCAGCCGCTTTGCAGAGCTTCAGAAGAACACAGATGTAGCAATATTACAGCACAGAAAAGGGCAGCCAAGACACTAGGCCAAGCATTAGCTGAGTCCTAAGAGCAGGCAAAATTTTGTACCTTAATTGCATATTAATGTAAATTTATTTTACATAATAAAAACAAAGTCGTTTCTCAAGCCTGCTTGTGTGTCTATATCATTTATTTTGCTCTTTTGGGAGTTTTAATTGCAGGAGATCTCAAGTCATGCGCTAATGATGTCAATAATGTTCAGCAACTGCAAATAATGAACACAGGAGGAGGGGCACCGTGGAGGAGGGTCACAGTTTCTTAGTAGGGGAAAAAACATGAGATCTCATATCTCAGGAATGTGGCACAGTAGAAGATTAAGAAAAAAAAACAATTTGCCCTTCTAGTCATCATAGCTGTGCCTATCACTCTGCAAGGATATATCTCAACTATCAGTCATAGAAGCGTGTCTTCTTGTAGGACATTAATCCTTATTCCAGCCATTCCCAACCCAGTGTTTGGGGCATACCTAGTCCCATCGGGTTTTCAAGAGATCCGCAATGAATATGCATGAGACAGATTTGCATGCACTGCCTCAGTTGCAAGCAAATCTAACTCATGAATATTCATTGTGATATCCTGAAACCTCAGTGGGACTAAGTGTGCCCTGAAGGCTGGGTTGGGAATGGCAGCCTTATTCTCTTGGGTTTTTTTAAACTATTCACTGGTTCTCTGTTACACTGAAGACATGAATATGCAAGGTTACATGGAGGGGCATAATCGAACGACGCCAGCCGTCTAGATGGCTGCCCAAAACGCGGTCCCGAACCATATTATCGAAAAAGATGGCCGGCCATCTTTCGTTTCGATAATACGGTTGGGGCTGGCCAAATGTCAAAGATGGCCGGGTTTGAGATGGCCGGCATCGGTTTTCGCCCATAATGGAAACTAATGCCGGTGATCTCAAACCCGGCCATATCCAAGGCATTTGGTCGTGGGAGGAGCCAGCATTTGTAGTGCACTGGTCCCCTTCACATGCCAGGACACCAACCGGGCACCCTAGGGGGCACTTCTAAAAATTAAAAAAAAAAAAAAGTTAACTAGCTCCCAGGTGCATAGCTCCCTTACCTTGGGTGCTGAGCCCCCCCAAATCCCCCCCAAAACCCACTTCACACAACTCTACACCATTACCATAGCCCTTATGGGTGAAGGTGGGCACCTAGATGTGGGTACAGTGGGTTTTGTGGGGGGTTGGAGGGCTCCCATTTACTACCAAAAGTGTAACAGGTAGGGGAGATGGGCCTGGGTCCACCTGCCTGAAGTGCACTGCACCCACTAAAAACTGCTCCAGGGACCTGCATACTGCCGTCAGTGAGCTGGGTATGACATTTCAGGCTGGCATAAAGGCTGGCAAAAAAGGGGGGTTTTTTTGTTTTTTTGAGTGGGAGGGGGTTGGTGACCACTGGGGAAGTAAGGGGAGGTGATCCCCAATTCCCTCCGGTGGTCATCTGGTCAATTGGGGCACTTTTTTGAGACATGGTCCTAAAAAAAATGGACCAAGTGAAGCCGGCGAAATGCTCCTCAGAGTTAGCCTTCTTTTTTCCATTATCAGCTGAAGCCAGCCATGTCTTACAATGCCCCCATCCCGCCTCCGTCCCACCTCCCATACCCTTCGGAAACACCCCCTTTAACTTTGGTCGGCTCTGCGACGGAAAGCAGTTGGAGCCGGCCAAAATCGGCTTTCGATTATACCGATTTGGCCGGCTTCAGGAGATGGCCGGCCATCTCCCGATTTGTGTCAGAAGATGGCCGGTGATCTTTTTCGAAAATAAGCTGGCTAGTTAATCTAATTCACAGTCTCCCTACCCCCTATCACCATGTCATACCACCAAGCTAGCCACCAAATTACTGACTGTTCTCAGAACAGTCAGCCTTCTTAGTCTCAAGGGCCATCCTGGACAGTACTCAGCAGTGGTGTTCCTAAGTTGGCTGCCACTTGTGGCGGATCGCCACTGCAGCCCTCCAGTGCATCACCCCCCAGTGAATCACACCCCCACACACAAATCACAACACTCCCCAATGCATCACCACCACCATCCCCCCAAGCACATCGCTCTTACCTCCTGGGAGGTGCAGGTAGCAGTTGAGCAGCTGTCGGTTCCGCTGGTTCCCTGCCCCAGAACAGGAAGTAACATCAGAGGGAGCAGGGAACTGGCAGATCCAACAGCCCTGCACCCCCTTGCAGTGTGAGCGGACCACCGCCCCACCCTTTATATGCCATTGGTACAATTTGCTGGTCCCATCATTTTGGAATACTGTTCTGTTTGATGTCCAGCAAAAGAGCTCATACATGAAATTCAACATATGGGTGAAGACGAAGCATTTTGATCAGACTTTTAATTATTTTTGAATTTAAGGAAGCAAGTCCTTTATATTTTAGTAATGAGAATGCCAGTCTTCCTCATATGTCTCAGCTTGTGTTCTTTGGTTTCAGTTGTACTGTCATACACTCCCCATCTCTTCAATTTAGTTTTGTCGAGAGTTAAAAATGATATTTGCAATGTTTTCCTGATTATCACACTTGGGGGGGATAATGCACAAAGGCATCTGTTAAATACGGGTGCCTTGGGAAAAGTTACCGAGTCACAAACATGTAAATGAGATGCATGGATGCCCCTTTGTGTATTGGTCACTGTTTGCTACTTGAGCATTCAAATGCATTTGACACTGCTGTAAAATTCATTTGATAGTGCAGAGACCCTGACCCCCAACCCCCCCCCCACCACCACCACCCCGTCACCCTCAAAACTTTCCCTGGTGGTCCAGCAGACCCTCACCCCCCTCTCCAAGCAACAAATCCAAGGTGGGCCAGTGGACCCCAACCCCTTCCCCACACCCCTAAGCAACAAATCCATGGTGGTCCAGTGGACTCCAACCCCCACCCCCTCCTGACCCCCACCCCCCCAAGCAAAAATCTCCCTGATGGTCTAGTGACCCCCATACCTCACCTTCCTTTTCCTGTACCTTAAAACAATGGAGGCAGGAGGGCAGGAGCAACACCTCCTCCCTTCTGCCTCTGGGCCTTACTTCTCAAATTGGCAGCACCCAGCTCCTGCCCAGTACATTCTGGGATGCACTGGGCAGAGCTAAACACCATATAAGGAAAAAAACATTATATGGTACTTAGCCCCTCCCAGTGCATCCCAGGATGCACCAGGCAGGGGCTGGGTGCAACCATTTTGTGCAGGGCGGGCCCAGAGGCAGGAAGGAGGAGGTGTTGCTCTGACACTCCAGCTTCCACTATTTTTTTTTTTTTGTACCCCGTGCTTTCCCACTCATGGCAGGCTCAATGCAGCTTAGGTACTTATTTGTACTTGGGGCAATGGAGGGTTAAGTGACTTGCCCAGAGTCACAAGGAGCTGCCTGTGCCTGAGGTGGGAATTGAACTCAGTTCCCCAGGACCAGAGTCCACCACCCTAACCACTAGCCAACTCCTCCACTTAAGGTACAGGGAGAGGGAGGGGGTCATTAGATTTTTGCTTGGGTTGGTTGGGGTCCACTGGGCCACCGTGAATTTTTTGCAGGGGAGCCTGGATGGAGTGCAGGGGATTTGGGGGTCCACCGGACCACCAGGGATTTGTTGCTTGGGAGTGTGGGAAGGCTGGGGCTGAGAAGGAGTGGGGCAGGGGCAGGGTCCACTGGATCACGAGACCACCAGGGAAGTTTTTAGGTTTTGGGGGATCAGATCGGGAGGTAATGATGCTGGGGCCGCTTGATAGCAGTGATCATAATATGATCGGATTTGATATTAGCATTGAGTAAGTATATGTGGAGGGGCATAATTGAACGAAAACGTCTATCACCATGGGCGTTTATCTCCGAGAACGGGTCCGTGAAGGGGCGGACCGAACCGTATTTTCGAAAAAAATAGACGTCCATGTTTTATTCGACAATTTGTGAGCTGGGCGTTTTTGTTTTTCAGCGATAATGGAAAATGAAAGCGCCCAGCTCAAAAACGAATAAATGCAAGGCATTTGTTCGTGGGAGGGGCCAGGATTCGTAGTGCACTGGTCCCCCTCACATGCCAGGACACCAACCGGGCACCCTAGGGGGCACTTTTACAAAAACAAAAATAAAGGTAAAAGAGCTCCCAGGTGCATAGCACCCTTCCCTTGTGTGTTGAGCCCCCCAAATCCCCCTCAAAACCCACTGCCCACAAGTCTACACCATTACTATAGCCCTAAGGGGTGAAGGGGGGCACCTACATGTGGGTACAGTGGGTTTGGGGGGTTGGACGACTAAGCATTAAGCAGCACAATTGTAACAGGTAGGGGGGGGATGGGCCTGGGTCCACCTGCCTGAAGTCCACTGCACCCCCTAACAACTGCTCCAGGGACCTGCATACTGCTGCCAGGGAGGTGGGTATGACATTTAAGGGTGAAAATAAAAAGTTGTGAAACATCATTTTTTGTGGTGGGAGGGGGTTAGTGACCACTGGGGGAGTCAGGGGAGGTCATCCCCGATTCCCTCTGGGGGTAATCTGGTCATTTAGGGCACTTTTTGGGGCCTTATTCTTGAAAAAACAGGGTCCAGGAAAAGTGCCCTAAATTCTAGCTACAAACGCATACTTTTTTTCCATTATCGGCGAAAGGCGCCCGTACGCTTCCGCAATGGAGTGCAGTTGAAAACGTCCAAAATTGGCTTTCCATTATACCGATTTATTCGTTTTTGTGAGATAAACGTCTATCTCCCGATTTGGGTCGAAATCTAGGCGTTTTTCTCTTTCAATTATAAGGTGGATAGGAAATCAAATATATTAGTGTTTAACTTTAAAAAAGGAGACTATGATAAAATGAGAAGAACGGTGAGAAAAAGAACACAGAGGAGCGACTGTGAGGTTCAAAAACACCATCCTGGAAGCCCAGCCCAAATATATTCCGCATATTTAAAAAGGAGGACGGAAGACCAAATGACAGCCGGCGTGGTTAAAAAGTGAGGTGAAGGAAGCTATTAGAGCTAAAAGAAAATCCTTCAGAAAATGGAAGAAGGAACCAACTGAAAATAATAAGAAATAGCATAAGGAATGTCAAGTCAAATGCAAAGCGTTGATAAGGAAGGCTAAGAGGGACTTCGGAAAAAAGATTGCGTTGGAGGCAAAAACACAAAGTAAATTTTTTTTTAGGTATATTAAAAGCAGGAAGCCGGCAAAAGAATCAGCTGGACCGCTAGATGACCGAGGAATAAAAGGGGCGATCATGAAAGACAAAGCCGTAGCGGAGAGATTAAATGAATTCTTTCCTTTGGTTTTCACCGAGGAAGATTTGGGTGGGATACCAGTGCCAGAAATGGTATTCGAAGCTGATGAGTCGGACAAACTTAATGAATTCTCTGTAAACCTGGAGGATGTAATGAGGAAGTTCTACAAACTGAAGAGTAGCAAATCTCCTAGACCAGATGGTATTCATCCCAGAGTACTGGGGACCTATTGTTAGTAATATGTAATTTATCCTTAAAATCGAGCGTGGTACCAGAAGATTGGAGGGTGGACAATGTAATGCCAATTTTTTAAAAAGGTTTCAGAGGAGATCAGGGAAATTATAGACTGGTGAGTCTGACGTCGGTGCCGGGCAAAATGGTAGAGACTATTATTAAGAACAAAATTACAGAGCATATTCAAAAACATGGATTAATGAGACAAAGAGGGGCATAATCGAACGGGGATGACCATCTCTAAGGGCGCCCATCTCTAAGGACAGCACCGCGAAGGGGCGGGATATCCCGTAATATCGAAACAAGATGAGCGTCCATCTTTCATTTTGATAATACGGTTGGAGATGCCCAAATCTCAACATTTAGGTCGACCTAAGAGATGGTCGACCTAAATGTTGAGATCGTGGACCTTAGAGATGGGCGACCTCAGTTTTCAGCGATAATGGAAACCGAGGACGCCCATCTCAAAAACGACCAAATCCAAGGCATTTGGTCATGGGAGGAGCCAGCATTCGTAGTGCACTGGTCCCCGACATGCCAGGACACAAATCAGGCACCCTAGGGGGCACTGCAGTGGACTTCAGAAATTGCTCCCAGGTGCATAGCTCCTTTAACTTGTGTGCTGAGCCCACCCAAAACCCACTCCCCACAACTGTACACCACTACCATAGCCCTTAGGGATGAAGGGGGGCACCTATATGTGAGTACAGTGGGTTTGTGGTGGGTTTTGTGGGGCTCACATTTACCAGTACAATTGTAACAGGTGGGGGGATGGGCCTGGGTCCGGCTGCCTTTAGTGCACTGCACCCACTAAAAACTGCTCCAGGGACCTGCATTCTGCTGTCAGGGAGCTGGGTATGACATTTGAGGCTGGAAAAAATGTTTTTTAATTTTATTTTTGGGTGGGAGAGGGATGGTGACTACTGGGGGAGTAAGGGGAGGGTCATCCCCGATTCCCTCCGGTGGTCATCTGGTCAGTTCAAGCACCTTTTCAAGGCTTGGTCGTGAAAAAAAATGGACCAAGTAAAGTCGGCCAAATGCTCGTCAGGCACGCCCTTCTTTTTTCCATTATTGGCCGAGGATGCCCATCTCTTAAGCACGCCCTCATCCCGCCTTCAGTATGCTGCCGACACGCCCCCCTGAACTTTGGTCATCTCCGCGATGGAAGGCAGTTGAGGATGCCCAAAATCGGCTTTCGATTATGCCGATTTGGGCAACCCTGAGAGAAGGACGCCCATCTCCCAATTTGTGTAGAAAGATGGGCACCCTTCTCTTTTGAAAATGCCCCTGAAACATGGATTTAGTGAAGGGAAATCTTGCCCCACCAATCTACTACATTTCTTTGAAGGGGTGAACAAACAAGTGGATAAAGGTGAGCGGGTTGATATTGTGTATCTGGATATTCAAAAGGCGTTTGACAAACTACCTCATGAAAGACTCCAGAGGAAACTGGAGAATCATGGGATAGGAGGTAGTGTTCTATTGTGGATTAAAAACTGGTTAAAATATAGAAAACAGAGAGTAGGGTTAAATGGTCAGTATTCTCAATGGAGAAGGGTAGTTAGTGAGGTTCCCCAGGGGTCTATGCTGGGACCGCTGCTTTTTAACATATTTATAAATGACTTAGAGATGGGAGTAACTAGTGAGATCATTAAATTTGCTGATGACACAAAGTTATTCAAAGTCGTTAAATCACGGGAGGATTGTGAAAAATTACAAGAGGACCTTACGAGACTGGGAGACTGGGCGTCTAAATGGCAGATGACGTTTAATGTGAGCAAGTGCAAAGTGATGCATGTGGGGAAAGAGGAACCCGAATTATAGCTACATCATGCAAGGTTCCACATTAGGAGTCACAGACCAAGAAAGGGATCTAGGTGTCGTCGTTGATGATACGTTGAAACCTTCTGCTCAGTGTGCTGCTGCTGCGGCTAAGAAAGCAAATAGAATGTTAGGTATTATTAGGAAAGGAATGGAAAACAAAAATGAGGATGTTATAATGCCTTTGTATCGCTCCATGGTAAGACCGCACCTTGAATATTGTGTTCCTTTCTGGTCGCCACATCTCAAAAAAGATATAGTGGAATTAGAAAAGGTGCAGAAAAGGGCAACGAAAATGATAAAGGGGATGGGTCGACTTCCCTATGAGGAAAGGCTAAAGCGGCTAGGGCTCGTCATACAGGTCTATAAAATAATGAGTAGAGTTGAACGGGTAGATGTGAAGCGTTTGTTTACCCTTTCCAAAAATACTAGGACTAGGGGGCATGCGATGAAGCTACAATGTAGTAAATTTAAAACGAAACGGAGAAAATTTTTCTTCACTCAACGTGTAGTTAAACTCTGGATTTCATTGCCAGAGAATGTGATAAAGGCAGTTAGCTTAGCGGAGTTTAAAAAAGGTTTGGACGGCTTCCTAAAGGAAAAGTCCATAGACCGTTATTAAATGGACTTGGGGAAAATCCACTATTTCTGGGATAAGCAGTATAAAATGTTTTGTACTTTTTTGGGATCTTGCCAGGTATTTGTGGCCTAGATTGGCCACTGTTGGAAACAGGATGCTGGGCTTGATGGACCTTCGGTCTTTCCCAGTATGGCAATACTTATGTACTTATGTAGCAGGCTAGGATGTGTTTTGCAGTGTCACTGGGATGTGCTTCCTTTATTTTTTCCTTACCTCTCCTCTTGTATGTACTCTTCATGGAGTGAAGGGTGGATTGTCTGCAGTATTACAACCTCCCAAACCTTTTCCTATCACTGTCATAAAATAAGACAGTGGATAAACTATTAAGCCCATCTGGTCATTCTGGCATAATACAATTGATTCCAGCTAATCTCTGGCTTTCCCTTCAGATCTTCATCCTTAGGGATCCTTTGTGTTTATATTTTGTTATAAAAGACTTATCATCCACCAACTCCCCCAAATTGAGATTCAAGGCTTGATACAGTAAAAAAAAAAAAAAAAAGAATATTGATACAAACATCAGAAATTACAAAAAAAAGATATAAAGAAAAAAAATTAACAATAACATAATTGCTTATCAAACTTTACAAACAAATAAGTTTTCAAAGCTTTATGAAAAGAATAATACATCTAGTTGTACATAATTCCACAGGAAAACTATTCTATAGTTGAACAGCTAAAAATAAAAAAGAATGATAAATAAGGCCATATATCTCACACACTGTACTTGTAGGGAAAGCCAAAAGCAAATGATTACAACTCCTAGAAGTTGTACTGAAAGTTAGTATTTTCACTAATTGAGAGAACCTTCTGGGCAAATATCTTCTAAGATCTTAAAACTAAACATAGCACCTTAAAATAACTCCGGGCCTGTACCGGTAAACATGTAACTCCTTCAGCAAAGGAGTCACATGATCACTTCAGGACTTACAGAAAATCAATCTGGCAGCTGAATGTTGAATCAATTATACCCTAAGTACAAAGAACTGTCATAATCTAAGAAGCTAAATTGAGAGTTGCACAATAATTCTAAAATGGTCCCACAGGAATAAGAGCACAACAGATGCAGTTGATTTCAACTCTTATCCAACTCTTTCTTGAATTCTGTTCTCATATGTGTCTCTACCATCTCCATCAGAATCATTTCATGCATTCTCAACCAGTAGTGGCGTAACTAGCATACGTGACATCCAGGGCCGACCTCTTTTTAACAAACCCACCCCCCCCCCCCTCTCTGTGCCTTTCCATTCAGCTGCGGGTGTGCATCTGCCCTTTCTCTCCCTTCCATCCAGCATATTACCCCTCTCTCTGCCCCTTTCCATCCAGCATCTGCACCCTCTCTTGCCCTGTTCCATCCAGAGTCTGCCTCTGTCCCTTTTCATCCTTGTCTGCCCCCTCTCTGCCCCTTTCCAATATAGCCGCAAGTGCGTCTGCTCTTTCTCTCCTTTTCTATCCAGCGCATGGCCCCCTCGTCTCTGCCTCCCTTCCATCCAGTGTCTGACACTGCTCCTCCCTCTCCCTGCCCCTGTCCCTTTTCATCCAGCGTTTTTGCCCCCTTTCACTCTAGAGCCTGCCCCCCTCTCTGGTCCCTTTTCCATCTAGCCCGCACGTGCATTCTGCCTGCCCTTTCTCTCCTCTTTGTGCCTTCCATCCAGCCTATGCCACTCTCTCTCTTACCCCTTTCCAACCAGGCACTGCCTCCTTCTCTGCCCTTTCCACCCAGCCGTCTGGCCTTTTCTTTCTTCTTACATTTCCAACGCACTGTGTCCGCCCCTCTGTCCCCTCCATCCATCCAGCCAGCATGCCCTCTTATCTCCCCCTCCAGGACTAGGTGTTCTTGACCCCCCCCCCCACAGTCCTTCCTTTTCACATTTTATGCCCCCACCCCTGCTGCAGCTTAATGCTCTTGCCAAACTAGCAGCAGAAAATGCAATAAAATGTTTAAAAAAAAAGTCAAGGCAGCACAATTAAATAAATAAATATTAAGATTGCACTGCGGAGCCTAATTATCTGGCTCTGCTCCAGACCTGGGATGGAAGTGGCCTCCAAGATTCTTCTTCTGAATGCTGATACTACCAGTGGCCTGTGGGGATGGAGTGCAAGCGTAGCAGTAAGCGGAAGGCACAGGGCTCGCGGCTGTACTGAAGACGGTGGGCAGACGCGAGCTAGGAGGGAGAGAGTAGCCAGCCAGCCATCGGAAGAGACGTCAGTCCGCAAGGCGCACTGGCGAATGGATGCCACAGGGGAAGGAAGGCTGAGCAGTCGTCTGTCAAGATGGGCGGACTCGGTGGAAGAGAGAAGTAGAGAGACACACGCAGCAAGGGGCAGGCGCAGAGATGGTAGGCGCGCGCCAGTATGAAGGCAGGCTGAACTGACAATGGAGCAGATGTTAGAACACACCCCCCCCCATTGGGTTGAACTTGGGGCGGTCCGCCCCCACCCGCCCCGCCCTTGGTACGCCACTGTTCTCAACCCTTTTCAGTGAAAAATAGTTTCTGATATCCTGAGTCTACACCTTTTGAGCATTATACTGTGACAACTTATTCTAGAATGTTCTTTCTTTTCCTGCTGCCTAGCACTTGCACTAAGAGCAGCTACCAGAGAACCTAGCAATACCCCCAAGACCCATTAACCATTTTTATGAAACGCAATGGGGTTAATTGTTATGGTGTGCCAAAAGTTGGGCACCAATTAGGCACTCAACAGAAGTTAATGGTAATTAGGAGCCTAACTGCCCATTTTTCCCCCATTTGGCACTTAAATGCTTTAGGTACTATTCTATAACTGGGTGCCTAAGAGGGCATATCGAAACAAGTTGGGCGTCCATCTTTCATTTCGATAATACGGTCGGGGACACCCAAATCGTGAAATTTAGGTTGACCTTAGAGATGGTTGTCCCTGATTTTCGGCGATAATGGAAACCGAGGACGCCCATCTCAGAAACAACCAAATCCAAGCCATTTGGTCGTGGAAGGAGCCAGCATTCATAGTGCACTGGTCCTCCTGACATGCCAGGACACCAACCAGGCATCCTAGGGGGCACTGCAGTGGACTTCACAAATTGCTCCCAGGTGCATAACTCCCTTACCTTGTGTGCTGAGCCCCCCCCACCCCCACCCCCAAAACCCCACTCCCCACAACTGTACACCACTAGCATAGCCCTAAGGGGTGAAGGGGGGCACCTACATGTGGGTACAGCAGGTTCTTGTGGGTTTTGAAGGGCTCACATTTACCACCACAAGTGTAACAGGTGGGGGGGTGGGCCTGGGTCCGCCTTCCTGAAGTGCACTGCACCCACTAAAACTGCTCCAGGGACCTGAATACTGCTGTCATGGAGCTAGGTATGACATTTGAGGCTGGCATAGGAATTGGTGAAAAAATATTTTAAACTTGTTTTTGAGGGTGGGAGGGGATTAGTGGACCACTGGGTGAGTAAGGGGAGGGTCATCCCCGATTCCCTCCGGTGGTCATCTGGTCAGTTCAGGCCCTTTTGAGGCTTGCGTCATAACAAAAAATGGACCAAGTGAAGAGTTGGCCAAGTGCTTGTCAGGGCCTGCCCTTCTTTTTTCCAATATTGGTCGAGGGACGCCCATGTGTAGGCATGCCCCAGGTCCCGCCTTCGCTACGCTTCTGACATGCCCCCATGAACTTTAGTCGTCCCCCGCCCAAAATCGGCTTTCGATTATGCAGATTTGGGCAACCCTGGGAGAAGGACACCCATCTCCCGATTTGTGTCGAAAGATGGGCGCCCTTCTCTTCAAAAATCAGCCTGTAAGTGTTCTCGCTCATAACTGCAAAGGGGACATTCACATGGGAGGAGCTGGGCAGGTGCATGGGTGTTTCTGGACTATTTCAGCATGTGCTACTTTGAATGCTGTCAGTTAAACGACTAGCACATTTAGGTGCTTATTCTATAACTGGGTGCCTAAGGGGCCCTTTTACTAAGCCACGTAAATGTCTACACGCACCCCAATACGTGCCAAAATGGAATTACCCGCATGGCTACCACATGGCCCTTGCGGTAATTTCATTTTTTGGTGCACGTTCCCTATGTGCAACCCAAAAAATATTTTTATTTTCTGGCACACATCAGCTATGCACGCCAAGTGGCATTTGGTGTGTGTAGGTCATTACTGCCTGGTTACCACATGAGAGTTTACCACAGGTCAATGGCTGGTGGTAAGGTCTCAGACCCAAAATGGATGCGCTGCAATTTAGATTTTGCTGCATGTCCATTTTCGGCAAAAAGTTTTAAAAAAGCTTTTTTACAGGCGTTGCTGAAAAATGGATTGCACGCGCCCAAACCCGTACCTACACAACCACAAGCCATTTTTCAGCACTCTTTAGTAAAAGGACCCCTAAGTCCTTCAGAAAAAAAACAACACAGCCTAATTATGTGTGTATTCTGCAGCTTGACTCTGGCATGTGAATGCATTTTCAAGACAAATTAAATCTATCACAATAATACTGAAGTGATTGCAGTAGTAGCAGTAGCCACAAGGTGTCAGTATTTTATACTCAAACTCACAGTACTAGCAGTGCCCACAAGGTGTCAGTGTTTCACAAATAGACAGTAAATATTATACAAGATTACGTGACAACTGTCCTTTATTTCCATATATGGAGCCAGTGCAAAAAATAAGCAATCAAGCTTGTGGTTCACATTCTTTTTCTTTCAAAAAAAATTAAAGAGTTCTAGACATATATGTTATTAAAACTTAATATGCAGTGTACTGTTTGGATTCTAATCATCTGTATTTTGTGACTTTAAAAATGATTCTTCTTTCAGATCCCTCTTCCCCAAAATGTTTATTCTGTCTAATCTATTTCAGTGTTAGGCAATGGGAAAAGGATAAGACATCCAAATTATTACCCCCAACTTTCTCTCCTTACATTTTATAAAACTTCTGGACAATCCTGTGGCCTAGGGCTTATTGATGTTTACCCAAAAAAGGCGTAAATTATTCCTCTGTGATTCTCAGAAAGTGGCTCTGATGCAATCCATCTCCAGTCCGAAAAACTTTCAGTGTGTTGATGACATCAATTAATCATTGGCGGCTCTAAATTACAAAGTAATTAACCTTTTTTCAATCTCCAATTACCAGCGCTCCCTCTGCACCCAGCTCACACACAGCCTTTCAACTGTGATTAGTTTGCAGAATTAGTGGAGGGGTCAGTAGGTTACGCCTTGTACAAGGAGAAACTGGAGGCAGGACGTTTGGCACAAAGACTCAGAAGACTCTGGACCTGGGCAGTGAGGCCAGCACCCGTGCCAGATATGCCAAAGATAATCAGTTAATGTTCTCATGCTAACACTGAAAACCTCTTCAGGGGAAACATGGGATCAACAATCTCCCATTGAAATATATTGAAACAAGGGCAAAATTATTATGATGATCATTTTTAAGCAAAATATAAGATAATCTTGTATTTCAATAAATGTGGAGGAGTAGCCTAGTGGTTAGCGCAGTGGACTTTGATCCTGGGAGCTGAGTTCAATTCCCACTACAGCTCCTTGTGACTAGGGCAAGTCACGTAACCCTCCATTGCCCTCGGTACAAAATAAGTACCTGAATATATGTACACCGCTTTGAATGTAGTTGTAAAAACTCAAGAACGCCAGTATATCAAGTCCAATTCCCTTTCCCTAGTTCAGATTCTACATGGAATGTTGCTACTATTGGAGATTCTGTTGCTATTATTTGAGATTCTACCAGAATGTTGCTACTATTGGAGATTCTGTTGCTACTATTTGAGATGGTGCTATTCCACTAGCAACATTCCATTTAGAAGCCTGCCCTTGCAGATCAGCAATGCCGCGCAGGCTTCTGTTTCTGTGAGTCTGACGTCAGACCGAGAGTGTATCCCAGCATCCACCACCACCCTCCCCATGGAAAAGTATTTCTCCATGTTACTCCTAAGCAGTGCATTTTGTCTAGCAAAAAAGGTGCCGGTACTCAAATGCTAGATCACCCATCAGGGATGGAGTGATCATTGAGGGACCCACCCCACAATAGTCCGGCCCCCTGCAAACAGACACAGAATCTATGACAAGGCAGAATTTGTATGTAAACCTGAGCTCTTTCATTAAAATATGAGAACCATGGGTCAATTTTAGCAGACAGTGGAAAAGGTGCCAGTACTCAGTACCCCCAAGTCTACTTCCCGCAACCTCAATTCATGTCCTCTAGTTCTACCAATTCCCCATCTCTGAAAAAACATTTGTTTGTATATTAATACCTGTCAAGTATTTAAGTGTCTATATATATCTTCCCTATCCCTCCTCTCCTCCAGAGGTATACATATTAAGGTCTTCTTCTCAAACTCTATGGCACAAACCCCATACCGTTTTTATCACCTTCTTTTGCTTCAAGTCTGAATATATCCTTAGAGAAATATGCCTCCAAAACTGAACAGAACGGTCCAAGTAGGGCCCCACCAATGACTTGTACAGGGGCATCAACACCCTCTTTCTTCTTCTATGCAGTCTATCATTCTTCTGGCTATGGCCACTGCATGTCATATGTTTATCGCCTTGAGATCATAGTAACATAGTAGATGACGGCAGGAAAAGACCTGCACGGTCCATCCAGTCTGCCCAACAAGATAACTCATATTGCTGCTTTTGTGTATACCCTACTTTGATTTGTACCTGTGCTCTTCAGGGCACAGACCGGTATAAGTCTGCCCAGCACTATCCCCGGCCTCCCAACCACCGGCTCTGGCACAGACCGTATAAGTCTGCCCAGCACTATCCCCGCCTCCCAACCACCAGCCCTCCTCCACCAACCACCGGCTCTGGCACTGACCGTATAAGTCTGCCCAGCACTATCCTCACCTCCCAACCACCAGCCCTGCCTCCCAACCACCGGCTCTGGCACAGACC
The DNA here is from genome assembly GCF_901765095.1 of Microcaecilia unicolor. Classification (NCBI taxonomy): domain Eukaryota; kingdom Metazoa; phylum Chordata; class Amphibia; order Gymnophiona; family Siphonopidae; genus Microcaecilia; species Microcaecilia unicolor. Next base: position 678,811,375 of record NC_044031.1, on the reverse strand, counting down.
GTATAAGTCTGTCCAGCACTATCCCCGCCTCCCAACCACCAGTCCCGCTGCCCACCACCGGCTCTGGCACAGACCGTATAAGTCTGCCCAGCACTATCCCTGCCTCCCAACCACCAGCCCGCGAGATCCTCAGACACTATCACCCCAAGATCCCTCTCCTGGTCCATGCATATCAACCTCTCATTTCCTATCACATACAATTCCTTTGGATCTTTACACCCCAATGGCATTACCCTGCACTTCTTCGTATTAAATTTTAACTGCCAAGCATGAAACCAGTCTTTTCTAATTTTATATATATCTACAGCTTTTTGGTTTTAGGTTTTATCCAATAACCTCCCTTCCCCAAATACAAAAAACTTAAATATGCTTTCAATCAGATAAACTGTGTAAAATCGCCACTTTTCTTAGTATTCTCTCACTCCTCTCTGGCTTGTCCTGTATCCTCCACTCAGTTTTGGGCCCTTTCTGCACTGCTAATTCCTTAGTGACATAAACACACATATTTGATTACATTGGAAAAGGTACCCAGCAATTGTATCTACAATACCAAGAAAACAATAAACACCTATTTTTTGTCCCTCAAAGAACCCTAATTAGCTGGAAATTAAACCCCAAAATTTACAATATATAAACACCTAAGAGTAGAAAAACTGCCTATATCAAGTGCCCATCCCAGCACTTGGGCCTATCCCAGAATCCTATAATTAACAGTAGCACCATATTTGTTGATGTTCATCTACAAATTCCCAGTGTATAAGCTACTTGATTTAGACAAGAAAATTATTTCCCCATTTTCAAAATGCATTTTTACAAGTCCTAAGGAGGCACATTAAGGCAATTCTATAACTGTGTACCTACAGGCCCCATTTTACCGCAGCGGGTAAAAGGTAGGTCTTTCATTTTGGGGAGGAGCCCTTACCACCATCCATTGAGGTGGCAGTAAGGTGATCAAAGCTCACCCCGGCGGTAACCGGACAGCGCACAGCACAGTCCAGTTACCACTGGGTACACACCAGCACTACAAAAATAAATATATCTTTATAGTGCCAGATATGATGGCGCACTGGGGGTGGGAAGTACTGCTGGGCTACTGTGATAGCTCAGCAGTACTTTCTTTTTAGCTTTGTAAAAGGCGGCCCTTAACGAGCTGTGCAAGTAAATCTTAATGCCAATTTGTGCTGATAATTGCTTGTTAACATCCAACTAACAGTGCTGATTAGCTTAGTTAACCAATTAAGTTGCGCGCATTGTTGTAAGATACATTTCTATTTCTGCGTGGAAATTAAGGCGCGATATACAGAATTTGGGGGATTGTACATGTAAATGCCAAAAATGCCAGTTACGCATGCAGGCACTTTCTATAAGGTTGCACATAAGTGGCGTAGAATGAAGTTGCAAGAAGGGAGTACATGGGGACAGATCATAGGTGTGACACAGGCCTGTTCTTATTTATTTATTTACCACATTTCTATACCTCTTAAAACAAACAGTGTACAATAAAACAAACAAAGCAAAAAATACATAACAAGCATTGCAGTAATCTAAACATGACAGAACCATCGCCTGAATCACTCCACAAAAATCTTACAGGAGCAACATAGGTTTCAGTCTTCCATTTATGCATACAGCTCATTGAATATTATAATCTGTAAGTGCCGTTTGCTACATGTAGGCCTGCCCATTTTCGCCTGCCATAGACTTGCCAATATGTCATGGGTATGCCGATATGGATTTACGTTAGTATTCTGTAACAACCTGAGTGCCCAGATGCTGTTATAGAATATGCACTTCCCATGCTGCATTGGGGGCACCTCATCTAAACACCCCTTTATTTATAGAATTGTCCCACATTCCAATCTCCTGAATACCTTTATCTGCTCTAGAAGATATTCTTTAAAGAGGAATCAATTCTATGAAATGTGGGTATTTAAAGAAGGTCCACTTAACTGATTCAGACCTCCAGGATCACTTACTATGGTCACGTTTTCAACGCTGGAAACTGGGTTGTGAGCCCTTGGACCACTGCCGAGGACGGCAACCGGCAGGCAAAACCACCCTCAAATCAGGACAGGGGCAAAAACACGACTGGAACCCCGGACTGGGTTTGCAGCAGAGGCAACATCAGCTGGAAACAGGCAGAGCAGGAACCCTAGTCCTTCACCTGCGCTTAGCCGCTTTTCCCCAGGAGTAAGCCACCTGGTGGCAGGCGGCCGGCAGGGCTTTGCAGGTCAGGGCAGGGGCAGGATTACCAACAAGCAACAACACACACAGAGTAGGACTAAAAGCTGCCAGCGCAGCCACCCCCTCAAACAAGAACACAAACAGATAAGAGGAAATAGGGAACTGATAACTACCAGGCAGGCAGCCACCTAAAACAAAGAGAAACCAGCAGGAGGCAGAAGCAGGAACCTAGCACAGAAATACAAACAAGAGTCAAGACTCGAGTACAAAGCTAAGCTACACAAAGGACTAAACTAGGAATCAGGCAGGGGAACTATGAACAAGAAACTAAACTAGGCAGAAGTGCCACAAGCACCAACATACCAGGGCCTTAGGCGATGCAAAAGGCAAAGCAGAAAGATTTCAGAATGGCTAATAGCCCAGCAGCATGGAGGCCCAAGCTGCAGCAATCACCAGTCAACTACGGACAGCTGTGCAGGTTCAATCCAAGCAAGCAAGTCTGGCAGCCCAGAAGATCAGGACCGGACTGGACTGAAATCTGGAACAGGTGACAAGAACCAGACAGTCCATTGGCAGCCACCAGGTCTGGCCACCAGATTGGCGAGAGGAAGGAGAGCACGAAACATGGGCACAAACCGTGACAACAATAAATAACAAAAACTGAAGGTTAATTCACACAGATCGCAATTTTCAGATGTGCTTGCTATTCACCAAAGTATAATTCCATACTGCAGAACAGGAATAAATGTTCAGTGTTTGAAAATAAGGGAGAAAGTTTGCAACTTGCAGTTCATTTTCAAAGCGATTTAACCAGCCAGAAATGGCTCCTGGCCGGTTAAATCGCTTGTTCGGAGCTAACTCGTCATATCAGCAGCATTTAACTGGTTAGTGGCGTTGAAAATGTCTAATTAGCACCTATGTCCAAAATCGGCTATTTTGGAGAAATTCTGGGAGTGGAGGTCAGCACTTGGCCTGTTGTGCCAATAATCACCCCTTAACCGGCCATGGGAACTGCATAAATAAGACCATATAAAGTCATTCCTATCTTTAAGCAGTGCCCCATAGCCATTAACCCCTGGATTCTATATAGTGCGCCTAGAAGAGCTGCGCTAACTTCAAGTGTATTTGTAACAATGCATGTAACTTAATTGGCTTAGCAAGCAATCAACATTGTTAACAAGCACAACAAGCAATAGCGAGCACTAATTGGCAATAATTAGAATTTACGCACGCGATTTCCTAAGCATATTCTGTAATGTACTGTGTCTAAATTTTAATGTGCACAGGCAAAAATGGGCGTGTTTATGGGCAGGAAACGGGCGTTTCATGGGTGTTTCAAAATTTATATGTGTTATAGAATATGGCCTCTGCACCTAAATCTACATGCCGGACGCCACATTTTCATTGGAGTAAATGGAGGCATATAGTTTTAGGCGCTAGGATATCAATTAAGCATATTCTATATACTGCGCCTAAATCTAGGTGTCACTTATAGAATACGCTTAGGCGGAAATGTTTTCCACACAGTTTTTCTACGTGTCATATATAGAATCTGACCCTAAGTGCTGAATATTTAACTTAACCAGCTATGCTTTAGCCGGCTTCTCAAAACCGGAAATTCAATGCTGAAGCCCGAACATGGCCTGGCATGGAATTTCCGCACATAACGCCGGTAGCAGTCAAAAAAATGTTGAACGCCACCAGCTGAAAATCGACCCCTTAGTTTGTATGTTTGTGTGGCTTCTTTCCATTTATTTGGTAGTATAAAGGGATGCAGTTTCATGGGAATGAGGCAGAGAGTCGCAAGCAGTATTCTGGAATTATCTAGCGGTCCTGCCCATATCTCAGCAGATCTGATGCCCAAAGGCAGTCATGCCTAGGATACTAAGGAGATATATATTGGAACTTGGAGAGAACAGCAGTAGGAAACTCTTGTTGGAGTGTGTTCTTTGAGACTGTGAGTTGGTTCTTTCACAGTAAGCTTGCCATTGCTCTATCATGCCTTCATTAATGTAATGAGGTGCCTCTCTCCAATCAAAGGCAGTTCATCGTTAAAACACGGAGCTCTAGCATGTTACACCAGATGTCATTTATTAATCATTTGTCACTCAAATCCCAGCTTTCCTCCTTTTTTCCTGGTTAAACAGCAGAGAGCCATGAAATGAATGGAATCTTTTCCCATTGATTTTCTTCTTGACAGCAAAGAGAACATGAGAGGGAATGAGCGTGACAGAAAGAGACTGGAGATGAAGTGCAGATAAAGAGCCACAAAGAATGAGGATGTAGAAGACATATATAGTTATCTGAAAGATCTCATAAAGGACATTTCTTGGGGAAAGATGAAGAAGTATTATTTCACTATTAACATGCATTGGAATGCATTAGAGGGAGGTATTACGCTGGAGCATGGGTAAAAATTGTAGACTAAATAGTCTAGTTTGCCATGTTAAGGCCCTGTTTACTAAGGTGTGTTAGTGTTTTTAGCGTGCCTACACTTAACGCGCGTGCTAACCATGTAGGTGTCTATAGGGATATTGTAAGCACGTACATGATTAACCTGCATACATGGTTAACGTGCGTTAAACCCGTTAATGCACCTATAATGCTGCTTAGTGAACAGGGCCCTTAGTCTCTTGAATGCACAAAAATAAAAACAAAAATATAAGATAAGAACACTTTAATGGACTAATATAATACATTACTTAACTGTCAGGAGCTATAACCCTCTTCCTCAGACAGAAATGTATTTATTAACAAATAGGTATCACCTTATATATTTTTTAATTTATATTGGCCTTCATTTCACAAGCCTTATTTGTGTTTGGTATGTGCATAAACCAGCAGTTAGATATTTACCTTACATATATGTCTAAGTCCCCATGTTACAAAGCTAGGATATGCATGTACCAAAACCAAGTGCATGCCAATGGCAGGGGTGTGTGGTCTGGATGTGTCTTGGGTGGAACAAAGGTGTGGAAAGTTCATAGATGTTTATTCTCCATTTCAGAAGGGGATTAAGGTCTAGATTCTCTATATAGTGCACTTAATTGCAAGCGCAAATTTGGGTGTGCATCCCATATGCACATGCAATTTAATTGGTTAATGAGCCAATTAGTGCTAATAATTGGCAAAAATTAGGATTTACGTGTGTTTCTTGTTTGGCGCTATTCTATAACAATGCAAATGTAAACCCTTTAGCACACAACTGAAAAGGGAGCATGGGCATGGGCGGATCAGGGGCATTCACTAGAGATGAACGAAGTATCATCAAATTTAGGGGATCTGTGTCTAAGCTACATACAAGGATGTACACCAGCTTTCAGTTGGTGTAAATCCTCGCACCAAAAGTTGGGTACAGATCCCACTGCTAAGCATTATTCTATAAACAACGCCCAACTTGGAGCACCATTTATACAATAGTTTTTTGACACTCGAATTTGGGTGTCATATATAGAATCTGGGCCTATATGTCTATAATCTACAAGATCGGTGTTGGGAGTTACACCTGAAACCAAGCACGTTTAGGATTTAGGAAACAGCTGCTATTAAGCAGCATTTAATCCCTGAGTGGTTTTTGTTCCCCCTAAATGCCAAACTGACAAAACAAACCAGTCACTGTAACAGCATTGGGATAACAAGCAGTTATGTTTCCAGGGTTGCGTAAATAACCGGTTAAGTTACCATTCCACAACATAACTGGGTTGTGTATTGACCATAGCTGGTTTTGTGCTGACTTTGAACATGTCAACTTTTCTATGTTAGTTTTCTAAAAACACATTGCATAAACATCCATTCTCTTGTATTTTACAACAGGCTTTACGTCAGCAGATTCTGTTCTAAATACTGATGAAAATCTGAGACACACTGACCAGCATATCTCAGTTCCTATTTCTATGACCTGTCGAAAATGGAGCTACCAATCTTTATTCCGTTGAATTTGTAAATGAAACCACCTTCCTGAGGAGAACTGGGAGCTCTAGAAAGAAAGGTGAAGAAAGTATGGGAGGAAAAACAGATTAAGGAAAGAATAGAGAAGAGTTGAGACAATGGCAAGGAGAGAGTAAGGGGACCTGGGTTAGAGAAATATACAGTTTTCATGCATTTTTTTATCTAGGCTTTTGGTGTGAATAAGGTCCACAAAGATACGTAGAACTAAAAGTCAACAAGCAAGTCATGAACTACCATAACTTAGATGATAATCCAACACAGCAAAGATGACAATGAGACCACTTAAAGTCAATAATTGTGCTATCCCAACTTTAATCAAAATTAGGCACCATTATTGACTTTGTGTGGTTTCATTGTCATCTTTGTTGTATTGGATCATCTGTGTTGGTTTGCGAGGATTTGTTCTTCTGTTTTGCTGTCTATCATAACTTAGAACATTTTCCCCCAGATTCTATAAAAGTCGCCCAAATTTGGGCATGATCCTGAGTTGCACATGCAACTAAATTAGTTAATGAGCCATGAACACTCAATAATTGGCTGTTAACAATCAATTAGTGGCGTTACCACTAATTTGGAGTTGCACGTTCAACTGCCTATGTGCAATTCTATAAAGAATCACACCTAAATTCTCTCACATACAACCAAAAAGGGGTGTGGCCATGGGAGGGACATGGGCAGGTCATGGCCATTCCCAAAAGTTATGCACAGTGTTACAGAATTGGGGGGGGGGGAATGTGTGCTAGAATTCACGCCTGCTTTCAGCAGGCATAAGTCTTGGCACTTTTTAGTCATGGGAATCAGTGCTATGTGCTGTTCTATCAAGGATGGTCATCTCAGAGTGCTGATTTTTCCTGGTGCCGTTTACAGAATCTAGCCCTTTGTGACTATCTTTCAGCAGTTGTACTCCCTTCATCAAACTGAGCTGGGATGATGTTGTCTGAATAATAGATCGGATCAATGGCGGCCTTACCATTAGGCCACCTGAGGCGGGGGCCTCAGGCAGCACCCTTCCTGGAGCAGGACCTCCCCCTTCCTTCCTCCACCCCGTTCCAGAGTTTACCTTCCTTGTCCATTTTCTAATAGGTGGAGGCAGCGATTCCCAAAAGCTGCACTGCCGCTGGCACTGGCCTCTTCTCTTTACTGTGGCCCACCTCTCTGATGTAACTTTCTGTTTCCTCAGAGGCAGGCCGCAGTAGAGAAGAGGCCAGTGCTGGCAGCAGGGTAGCACATGGGAATCACTGCTGTCGCTGCATTTTGGAAAATGAGAAAAGAAGGAGGTGGAGGAAGAAAGGAGGGAGATGCCAGACCATGGCCTGGGGGGGGGGGGGGCGGCGGCATCTTGCCTTGGGCTGCCCCGGATTGGATTATCAGGGTATTTGTGTTTTCAAAGGACAAAGCTGGGTCTTTAGTAAGCAGAACTGGAATAGGAGATGAGGCTTGTGCACCAAGGCAGTCAGAGAGGAAGTAAACTGTACCAGGAAAAGGTTTTTCAAAAACAACCAATGAAAAATAAGGGAAGAGAGAAACAGAAGTCATGTGAGAAAAAAGGAAGTAAGAAAAGCTAAAAAGTAAAATATATCTCCAAATTGCACTGGAAACAAGGGTTTAGAGGGGGTTTACTTTTTTTTCTCTCTTATTTTACTTCAGTTAATAGTAATTGACTGTCTGGAAATCTTTGTCTGTTTACATCAATAGGGCTCAGTGGGATACTGGTTATCAGAAGGTTAGCTGCCTGGCAGAGATAAGGGGCTGTGGTTTCTTTAGTGAGACAGGTGGGAGGGGGGAGTATGGACGGCAGAGAAAGGTGCGCAAATCCAACCACTGATTGCTGCTGTCTGCAATTACAGAGGTTATTGACCCATGCAGGCAAGACGTGGTGGTGAGGCGCTCAAGGTCAGAGAAAAGAGAGAGAGAGAGAATAATTTGATGAGGTTGGGCAAGAAAGTGCCAGACTGTAATAACAAGAGGGTCATGATCCCTCTGACACAGATGTTTCAACTCTGTTTCTCTATTTTGTGTGTGTGTGTGTGTGTGTGTGTGTGTGTGTGTGTGTGTGTGTGTGTGTGTGTGAGAGAGAGAGAGAGAAAGAGAGAAAGAGTGAGAGAGAGAGAGACCATTGAATGAAAGCTAGAATATAATTAAACTGCAGAATCACTGCTTAAAGTGTGATTTTCAGAGCGATTTATGTATGTAAGTTGGTTATTTCAAAATTGCCCTTTCTCAGTAAAGCTAAAAGTCCACATGTTCTGGAACACACTTCATACTTTTGGCCACATTTAGAAGGAGCATTTCTAGGGGCACTTTTTAGATGAGATTGCATTTTCCATTTCAAAAAATTACGCACACACAAAGCATCCATGGAATGTTTCGAAATAGAAGCGCTCATAAGTACATAAGAATTGCTCATAAGTACATAAGAATTGCTCATAAGTACATAAGAATTGCCATACTGGGAAAGACCAAAGGTCCATCAAGCCCAGCATCCTGCTTCCAACAGTGGCCAAACCAGGTAACAAATACCTGGCAATATCCCATGTACTTTCCCTCTAAAAAGTGATACAAAGTCCATAGGTAAAAAATACTCTATGGACTTTGTTTTAATGCAGTTGGTAAACTGACTTCTAAATGTATTTCATTGCTTGTCTATGTAGACTCGCTGCTCTGTACTCTGTGCATTTTTTGCTCCTTCACGGCATTTTTGATGCTGCTGTATTTATTGGATGTTTGTGTTTCACCACCTATTATCCATCAACTTTGATTGAAAATATCACTTGACTCCTGAGGCAGGCCATGAGATGCCAAAGCACAGGACTGCGTCAAGTCATTGCAGCAGTTATACAAAGTTGATATTTTGTAATAAATACCACTTGTTGGAACCACATTGGTCTACCCCCTTCTTCTTTTTGTTTGCGTTTCTGTTTTGTTGTTAGGGGGATCACCTGCTTTTTTTCTTTTGGGGGGTTCCTAAATGTATTTACCACAGAAAAATAAAGTTTAACCAATGTAGTTCTTCTTGCCATATCCTCGACATTTCTAATACCACCTTCATGCACTGCCATGCAGTTGAAGACTGCTCTCTGCCAATTCTTCACGAGATCATATGAAGTCCTTCAATCACCAAGACAGTGACTCAAGGTGTGAGACTCTGTTCCCCAGACAGGGCCACTGACCAAGTCCCACTTCTCATTGCATCCCTGGATACGCCAGTTTGGAGATGATCTGGGTTGGTCAGAATTGAGTGGTTCATGCTCCACTGTTGGAAGCTGGAGCTCACATGTCCGTTTATTTGCAAATTACCAATATATTAATTATTAATTCAACAATAACCTGGTACTTGCTTGAAGAATACAATTCTCTATCAACGACTTGCAAATTATTTCACTCTCACAACAATTAGTTAAATGGGGAGGAAAAGACTAGATGCTCGGCAACCACCAACACCTCTCTTGTTGTGGATACCTCGCTGCTCAGAGTTTACTTTTGAAAATTAGTTTTTTCGGATGTAAACTACTGGCAAGCGTCATCATGAGTCAAAAAACCTCTCCATATGTGCCTCATTTAATTTTTATTTTTTAGATTTTTTTGAAAAGATTTTCTATTATTCTCTTATCTGATGTTTAAATAGAGATACAAAAAGGCACTTATCTGGTATGTGGCTCAAACTACTGGGTATGCTCTACAGTGAGCCCCTGTTTCGCCGAAGCTTCATTAGAACCATGACCTGTAGCCACTTTGAGTACCCTGCGGTTAAGCATAAAACATAGTCTTAATGTATATTAAAGAGAGTAGAAAACGTTTGTGGAACAGCAGTCAAGCAAATGCTTACCTTTTAATATGTCTGCTTCTGTTCTTTGGCACTATCAGAACTAAAATGGCAACTGGTATTTAAACTAACACTTCCTACTCATCTCTTCTATTATTATAGTATGTTTAACTTTTACTTTCTCTAACAATATTTTGTATTCCCTATTACTATGTAAGCCGCATTGAACCTGCTTTGAGTGGGAAAGTGCGGGATACAAATGTAATAAAATAAAATAAATTATCAGCCAATCATACTTCGGCTAGGTGGTCCTCCTAGAAGGACCATGGTTAAGACCATAATATCTATGTCAAAGATTAAATTTAAAGCAGCCTTCATCTACAATGGTAACTGTGGAAATTATTTCAAAATTCTGTAGAATATGGAAGGAGCTTGGGTGTTGGTTTTCGGAATAGCAGGACCTGGGATGGTCTGCTAGCAGAGATGGTGGAGGACATCTCTGTGGTAGATTTGGGCAAGCTTGGAACGGAAGTGGAGATAATGGTTTTTATTAAATAAATTGATGGAAGTAAATGATTATATTGTAACCAGGTTTTTATTGCATTGACATTAAGGGTCAGAGTCTATAAATTGCACTCAAAAATGGATGTCAGAAAAGATCAACACTAAACTCCAATTCCTGCACCCTATCTTTGGGTGCCAGACTTACGCCTGCTGAAACCTAGTGTAAATGCTAGTACCCAAGTTGGAAGCAGAGATCTAGTATTCTGCAACAACGCACAGAACCTTTAGGAATACCCCTCCCTTGTCCACACCCCCCTTTTGAGCTGCGTGCAATGGAATTTGGGCACCATGCACTATAGAATAGCATGCAGCCAGATGCACCCACAAATCCTAATTGATGCTAATTAACATCAATAATTGATTGTTAGTGACCAATTATTGCTCGTTATTGACTTCTTAGTGCGCATCTCAGGATCATGCGCAAATTCAGGCACCCAAATCTTGGCACCATATATAGAATCCAGGGGTAAATGTGTGAAGGGGTGTTTCATATATTCACTAATTATTTTTATCTTGCTTCTTTCCATGGGCCATGTAGCGCAGCACCAGCCTTCAAGGTCTGGCATACTTTCATCATCCCACCACCATCACACAAATTGAATTTAAAAAGAAAAAAAGAGTAAAAAATTGTATCCCAAGTTCAAAGATATTCTCAGTATTTGCTATTGAGTTAATAGAGATGAAATAAAAATATTGGGGCCAATATTCAAAGTTAGTTAACCGGTTAAGAGAGGCTCTTATCTGGTTAATTCATGCTGACTGGGCTACTAAGGGAATATTCAAAGTGAGTTAACTGGTTAAAAGAGGCCCTAATCCAGTTAACTCATCCTGACCAGGTCCCAGGGAAATATAAAACATGAGTTAATCGGTTAAGAGAGGCTCTTATCTGGTTAACTCACACTGACCAGGCCCCAAGAGAATATTCGAAGTGAGTTAACCGATTGAGGGGGGTCTTTTACAAAGCGGCAGTAAGCCCAACGCAGGCTTACTGCTTGCTAATCCGGAAATACTGCTGGCCCAATGCAGCCACCAGCGGTAATTCAGGATGGAGTGTGCACCACTTCCGGCACTCCAGAAATTTTTCTGTAGCACGGTGCTAACCTGTCGGTAATCAGGCATCGTCACACACTGCCCGGTTACCGCCACAATATCACGGGATCACTTACTGCCACCTAAATGGGTGGCGGTAAGTGATGCCCACCGCATGACCATGCAGTAAGGTTTATCTTACTGCATGACTATTTTTTTTGGGGGGGGGGGGGGCATTTTACCCACTGCCATAAAAAGGGCCCTGGTGCATGGGAAAAATGGCCCCCACCACTACCGCAGGGCCCTTTTTCCCACAGATTAGTAAAAGGACCCCTAAGAGAGGCTCTTATCCGCTTAACTCACGCTGACCAGGCCCCAAGGGAATATTCAGGTAGTGCCACAGAATATCCCAACTGCTAAAGCCAGCTATTGTGTGGGTGGTCTGAGGTGAAGCTGGTGCTTAACCCCATAAGTGCTGATAGTCAGACCTTAACTAGATAATAGCCACATAAAGGTCTTCGAGATAGTTGTTAACTACATTTTCCTAGCCTGAATGGATTAAAGAACAAACCAATTTTTCATGTTGTTGTGTTTTTTTTTCTTTTATCAAGCAGCTTTGCTTTGGAATTCTAACTCTTTTTTTAAGGAGAACTCAGAATTATATTGTTTTTAGGAAACTTTTAAAATCTTTTTTTATAATAATTTGTTATTTATCAATATTTAACATTCAAGCAAAATACTTGTACAGAAAAGTAAGCTTCCAATACAATAAACAGAAAAAAGGGGGGAAGGAAAAGTAAGGAAAAATGTACATTGGAAGTCAAAACTCAAGTCCACATATTTTGAAACCGACTACAGATAATGGAAAAAAATAAAATTTAAAAGAAAAACAACTTTAAGGCAAAAGACCTGACATGGTAACAGGATTCCCAAAATTACGCAAAAAAAGAGCCAGTCATAAGGGTATAAAGATGGAGACTAAACCCCCATGATACATTTTGTTGCCAAAAAAGCTGTGAGATGGGAAGGTTCAAAAAAGACATATTTAATTGATTGATACCTGAGTAGGGGTAGAGTAAGAAGAAAGTAGCTCCTATCTAAAGCATAACAGGATTATTTCTGAGTATCTCTGGAAATGTCAGGGAAAATCTGGATTCTGAATTCCAAAAAAAGTATTTTCTTTATTCTTAAAGTATATTCGCAGTAGCCAGTTTACATCAGGCACCAACATCACAGTAGCCACCAGGGTTCACGTGGTAGTCAGTTCTGTATCAGAAGACTCAAATACAACAGACACATTAAATGGTGAGTCTTGCTGATCCACATTTTGTTGAGTAGCCACAGATATAGAGGGCAAATTATAAACTTTGGAAAAAGGTAGAATACTTTCTTCAGCAACCCCAGTGTTCTCTTTAATATATCTCTTAAGTATGTCACGAAGAGTGACTGCGAACACCTTAGGTAAATTTAAATGTAAATTGTTACTCCTAATGGAGTTCTGAAATGACTCAGCCTTCCTCCTCATATTAGACAAGTCCTTCACTATATTGGTATGAAGAGTCTGAACAGCCACCAATTCCTCCTCCTGTTTATGCACTTTTTCAGTCAAAGTCTTTAACCCAGAATCAGTTTCCCTTAACTTTCCTTCCAGGCTACTCAGTCCCTGGTCCAGTTTTTGAACCATGGGGCACAAGGCTTTACCCAGGTCTGCCAGAGATTCCATCGAAGAGCAGGATTCCAACTCCACTCTCACAGCTTTAACCTCCCCAGAGATAGAAACTAAAGCCGCTGTAGCCCCTGCTGGTAAACCCAACGCCTCCAGGGTTTCCACTTCACCCTCAGAATGATCCAGGGCCTCTTGCTGCTCACCTACTGCTACACTTCCTGGATGCGGAACAAGCAGTTCTAGCATTGGGGAGCTGCTACCTCATGGCTGAGGGGGAGGAGCTCTCAGGTCAGGGCTCCCTTTACATTTGCCAAAACACAATGAAAAAAATAACAAAAATCTGAATTGATGTACTGATGGCCTGTCCTTCATTACCAGAGCAGAAAGAGTAGCAGAGTAAGCAAAAGACTTGAGGACAAGGACACCAAAATTCAAATTCTACCAACATTCCCTATGACTGTGAGCAAATCATTTTGGCCTCCATTACCTTAACTACAACCTGAGGAGTTTATTTATTTAGCTGCATCTTGGAAATGATGTATTATTTCTCAATAACACAGCTTAATGCAAAATTGTTCTCCCTAATGTGAGTTAAATAAAAATGACCTGTGAAGCATGTAGATACATGTAAACCAACTTATTATGGAAAATGAATAACACGGCTTGCGTTGAACTTTACAAGCTGCATTATTCATAGCAACACTATGAGGTGTTAACTTTCATCCAGGAGCATTGGCCTACATGGTCCCAGGTTTGGTCGTAAAAAAAGATTTGATAGCTTCCGTCCTCCAATTCTACAATTTGTCACAAATGATTAAAGTCCCACTGCCTCTACCTATCCCTCACCCTGATTCCCCATAAATGATCAGTCCAAGTGCTCTATCTCCTGATTCATCATAAAGCATTATATTGGCTCCCAATCAAAGCCTATATTGCCTTCAAACTTTGCACCATGATCTGGTTCATAATCCAGGGCAAAGTGCCTGCATACCTCTCAGGAATGATCGCCCTGCCCCTCAAAAACTCACTGAAAGAGGTGAGGAACTATCTGACACTCCACTACCCCAGCTGTAATAGATTCATCTACAAGTCTCTGCACACTCTACGAACTTCCCCTACCTAGGCACCAAGATGTGGAACACACTGCCAAAATCACTAAGGTCCCTAACCCCCTATACCATCTTCAGGAAACACCTCAAAACATACCTATTCAAGAAGTTCCTACCCACAGACAACAAAAGCGAATCAACTTCATGCAACAGAAACAAACCAACCACCTCGCTACACAAACGCCAATCTCCCTCCCACTAATCATGATCAACACATCTATATACCCAATTCTACCCTACAACTTCCCACAACCTTACCCCTAACCACTTAAATCTGTCCGAACAGGAACTTTCCCTCGATCACCTGCTCCCCATCCCATTCTCTGCCGTCGAAGCGATCCCAAGGATCACCTACCTCTCACCCTAAAAGTAACTCCCTTCTAACTTCATCTCAAATGTAACCCTTTATCTAGTACTCTTCTCAAATGCATCTCTTTATCCAAGGCTCATCTTAAACATAACTTTATCATCACTGATTATACTACAATGCTCATCTTAAATGTAATTTTATTACCACTGTTCATAATACAATATAACTCTCTACCATTATTATCTTCCATTGTAAGCCACATTGAACCAAACACGTTTGGAAAACATGGGATATAAATGCTGCTAATTGATTAATTAATTAATCATTATCCCACTGCTTCCATATTTGGCAGCCTGACCTTTCATGGTAGTATCTCAAGACTACTTCTAGAGCCTTCCAAATTCAAGTTCAGCTTTATTTCTGATATACCACAAAGTTAAACATGATTTACAGGTTCATAAAATGAGGGGAAGCTATTGGAGCAGGAGTGATCATGGATTGCTTCCACCCCAACTAACTGCCAGGGGTATCTTCCAAATTTGTAGCACCATCTGCTGCTCTGGCTGTTGGGGGTCCTCATGCCCCATCAGTAGAAGAGGTTCTCCACCAGTGGCTTGGCAGTTGGTGGCATTTTGCATAAACTACTGCCATGCTGCCCCCAAACATGCTCAATTTTCACCAGCAGGTATTTAGGGATCATGAAGGAGGCAAAGAGAGCAGGGGGTGAGGCAAAAGTTTGTGTCCTCCCTCTTTGGGTTTGGGGGAGTGTTAGAAAGCAGAAGTGGAACTTTGATCATTTATGCAGAATCAGGAGATTAGAGCCAAGAGGGTGGGACAGTAGTATTTTAATCATTTATGATGGTTCAGAGGTGAGTAGGGACAATAGAACCTTGGTCTTTTATTTATTTATGTATTAATTCATTCATTCATTCTACTTGATTATATGCCTCTACAACCTATAATTTGAAGAAAGGTACCATTTACAGCAAAATTACAAAACTCATCCTCACCATATGCCCTCCAACCCAATCCCCATCCTAAACCCAATGCCCATATATTATACATACAACGCATTCCTAATATTAAAAGATAAGCTCCTATAATTCTTCAACTTTAAGAACCAAATGCTTGACTTACTGATCAAGTCTTGGCATGTGTCTGAAATCTGAGGAACTCTTTCTTCTGCTGGAGTCCCAAAAGTATATAAATCCACATAATCCAACACAGCTCACATGTACCCTGCAATATCACCTTTTTGGAAAATTAGCAAAAGCTACTGTAAAGAACTAAGGCAGTAGCTCCTAAACCTGTCCTGGGGGAACCCTAGCCAGTCAGATTTTCAGGATATCTGCAATCAGCGGCGTACCAAGGAGGGGGCGGTGGGGGCGGTCCGCCCCGGGTGCAAGTCAACAGGGGGTGCTCTGCTCTCGCTGCTCTATTTGGCCCGTTGACCCTGTCTCTCTTCTGAGTGGTTCCGCGCGGCGCGCCTTTCTTCTGCTCCACTCCCTGCCAAATTGCTGCCGCTAGTGCCTCTCCAGCTCCTCTGGCCGGAGTCGCCGACGGTCCCACGCCTTCCTGCAGCAGCCTCTAGCCCTGTGTGTCACCACCGCCACTGCCTGCTTCTCACCCAGCAGACTAGCAGCGGTAGCGTAGCGGTAAGAAGAAGCAGGAAGATTGAAGGGTCTAAACTACCCGTGGCTGCCGATCCCACCCCTCTGATGTCACTTCCAGTTCTGGAGCACAGTCGGCAGCCACAAGTAGGTAGGGCCCCGCGATCTTGGTTTATTATTTTTTTTCTGATGATAGTTTGAAGCGGGAGGAGCAACAGCATCGGGGTGGGGGGGCGAATGGATCCAGTAAAAAGGATAGAGGGCAGACAAGGGAGAGGGCAGACTGTGACAGTGGATTGAAGAAAGGGCAGAGATAGAGAGGGCAGATGGTGGATGGAAGATGGGGCACAGAGAGGGGGAGAGAGGGAAGCGGGCAGACCCTGGATGGAAGGGAGAGAAAGGGCAGATGGTGGATGAAAGGGGCAGAGAGAGAAATAGAGGTAGAGAGGGAACACCCTGAATGGAATGGACAGATGGTGGATAGACGGGGGGGGGAGGACATATCCTGGATGGAAGGGAGAAAGAGGGAGAGCAGACCCTGGATGGATGGGAGAGAAAGGGCACATGGTAGATGGAAGGGGCAGAGAAAGAAAGGGCACATTCTGGATGGAAGGGATAGGAAGGGCAGATGGAAGGGGCAGAAACAGAGAGAGGTGAGATCCTGGATGGAAGGGAGAGGGTGAGATGGCAGACCATGGATGGATGAGAGAGAGAAAGGGCAAATAGTGGATGGATTGGGCAGAGAGAGAAAGGGCAGACCCTGGATGGAAGACAGAGAAATGGCAGAGGATGGAAGGGCAGAGACAAAGAGGGCAGATCCAGGATGAAAGCAAGAGAAAGGGCATACAATGGTTGGAAGGGGGAGAGAGAGGACAGACAGGGGCATACGGTGGATGGAATGGGCAGAGACAGAGAGAGCACACACTGGATGGAAGGGAAAGAGGCGGCAGACACTGGATGGAAGGGAAAGAGGGCAGATGCTGGATGGAGGGGCAGAAAGAGACAAGCCAGACACTGTATTGAAGGGGCAGGGAGAGAAAGAAGGCAGACACTGGATGGAAGGGGCAGATGGTGGATGGAAGGGAGAGAGTGAAGAGAAGATGAGGAAAGCAGAAACCAGTGACAGCAAAGGTAAATAAAAGATTTTTTTATTTTTTTCTGCTTTAGATTAAAGTACTATTGTAACTGTGTTAATACATGTTTATAAATAGAAAATGGAAATAAAGGTAATTTTTTATTGGACTAATTTTAATACATTTTGACTAACGTTCAGAGACCAAAACCCCCTTACTCAGGTCAGGACAGGATACTGTAATAGCAGTATACAGTATTGACCTGAGGAAGGAGGTTATGGTCTCTGAATGCTAAATGTATTAGTCCAATAAAATGGTATTGTCTTGTTTTCCTTATTTGTTTTATTTCTATTTGCTAATTTGTAAAGTGGGGATTGGTATTTGCTAGTTTTTTCAAATTTACATCTGCTATCTTTATATTTTGCACAGTACTAGGGGACATACATCACTATCACTGTTTCTGTGGTGTTGCATTGTATGCAGACTCTGCCTTCTTGGGGTTCAGTTTAATTTTTGTCTAAATATTTATATTGTTTATATTTTATTTAAAATTTGCTATACTGCTAATGCTCACTAGCAGGTCTTAGCGTTCACAATGATTAAAACCAGTTTGTGGTTACTTATTCTATAGTAGATTAGGGTGTATCTGTGTCTGTGAAAAAGACATGGTTTTCTGTTGGCATTGACTATGCAGGATCGACGATCTGTGCTATTCTTGCTGGTTTAGTTTTACAATAGATGTTTGATGTTCTACTGCTCACTGCAATGTTTAAGATGCTGCCTTTTCCTAGGTACACTCTTGTGTGACTCTTAGAAGTTACTGCTTAAGATATGGTAGAATTGCTTTGTAGGTCCTGGATTATATTTGTTGTATTTTGTATTCTCAGTATGTATAATACTGGATTGGGGGGGGTGTTAAAAAATGATCGGCCCCGGGTGTCAAATACCCCAGGTACGCCACTGTCTGCAATGCATATTTATGAGTTAGATTTGCATGTAATGCCTCCATTGCCTGAAACTTCACTCTTAGGTATTCTGGACCTAATACATTCACTGACTTAAAGTCTAAACACAAGAGTTTCAACTAAGTCCATTCCTCTACTGGAAGTCAGGTATTGTAATGTAAGACCTTCAGAAAAGGTCTTACACGACAATACCTCTTTCACTGAAGAAGCAACCACAAATGATAAAAGTTGCTTCGTGGCAGCCCATAGAGTGGCTGTTGCAGTACTGGATACATATGGAGATGGGATTTTGATCTTTTATGATGGATTGGAGGATGAAGAAGTGGTGGGCTCTTTTTTGTACATCGCCCACCTGGCATTTTAAAAGATAACAGCTCCAACTTGGTACCCACTATCTTTCTTCTCCTATGGCCAGGAATATATAATATTCCAACTTTTGTGATGCAAAAAAATAATCCACTGTGAGATTTACTAATCCATGGTAAATTCTCCTGTATAAAATAGCCTACAAGTATGCCATTTTACCGTGGGTTAATAACTAGCCCTAAGAATGAAATATTGAGAGCTAAATCCCAAATAAATAAAGGAGAAAACGTTCTGGTAGCCCAGAAAACAATTATTTCATCCCAATAAGGATAAAGGATAAGCTGTCATTTTTGTGTATGTGCTCACTAATGAGTTCCATGAAGGCATCAATCCCTCATTCTCTGTGAGTAATGCATCCTGTAGCCTCTCTTTACAGGTATTTCCATGGTAGAGTGAGAGGTATGTTGTTACCATGCATAAAGTAAATCATATTTCAGTGAAGGGTAAGAATCTTATCAGCTCTGCATGTTCCTTTAAGATCTGCTTAATGTTACAATCCTTTTTTAAAGTTTTATGAATAAAAGCCTCTGTTTATGTTCATTTGTGCGCGTTTGCTCAGTTTTCAGTTAGGCTCTTTTATATTTTGTACAGCTGTTGAATGAGTTTAAGGTACTTGGCAGCAATGGCGCAGCCAGACCTGACATTTTGGGTGGGCCCAGAGCTAATATGGGTGAGCACTGTGTATATAGGTTTGAGTAGTGTTTCTTGGGATACTACAAAATAATGCTTTAGAATGCACTTGATGATGGATTTCTATGTAGTGTACCCAACAGCTGCACTGCAGAGCCCACCTGCACCCAGAAACCCACCTACATAAAATTTAAAACTTTTTAAATTTTAACCCGGGCACTGCAGACCATCCCCACCCAAAAAACCCACCATCTGTTTAAAATTTAACCTGAACACTATTAACATTTATTGTTGGTGGGTTTCTAGGTGGGGGTGGGCTCTTCACTGCCTAGGACAAAAGTATATTTAATGATTAAATATACTTTTCTTTGCCCTAGGCAATGAAGAGTTCACCCTCCACCCAGAAGCCCACCAGCAGCCAGCATTCATTTTGATTACACGTCGTACATGTTAAAAACCATTTATTTTACCTGGGCAGCTGCTTGCATATGGTGCAGAGCATTGTGCTACACTCCATGTGTGCATGTGCTGGCTCCTGTGCCTGTTGTGGGGCCACGCGGGGGGGGGGGGGGGGGGGGGGGGAAATCGATCAATATCAAAAGGTTGATTGTAACTTAAAAATGATCTGCGAACTAACGAACTTCCGCAAACTACTGAAGACCCATCTCTTTAACAAGGCTTACCACAAAGATCAACTAATGTGAATATACATAACTCCTCCACACATATTCAGAACTGTCTTATAATATCTGCTTGTAATACTACTATCATGTCTTATCATTATTATGTTACCAAAGATTCTTCTGTAACAATAAATGTCCATTTTCTAATATATTTCCATTACTCATGATGTATTTTAAGCCACATTGAGCCTGCAAAGAGGTGGGAAAATGTGGGATACAAATGCAATAAATAATAAAATAATAATAATAACTTGATCCAGCGAGGGCACCCGTGATCCGGCACAGTGGAGGAGCCACGACACAGCCGGCAGCCTTTCCCATGCAGCACTGCGACGAGCAACAAGGCAGAGCAGCTTACAAAATGGAAGTTAGCGAGGTGAGGGAGTAGCGGCACTAACATACAGCCCTTAATGGCATACCGTGACTTCCACATTCAGGACCCAACCTGCACCGCACTAAAAATAAGAACATTTTAGGCAGGTAGGAGGAAGAGGACCTCCTGGGAGAGCTGCCGGCTGCCTAAAAACAGATGGGAGGTGGCTGAGCTGCGGAAGAAAGACTGTGCACTTCTGTGCCTAAACTGGGTGGGCCCGAGTGGAGATTGGGTAGGCCTGGGCCCACCCAGGCCCAACTGTAGCTATGCCCCTGCTTGGCAGCCATAGCCAACCGAAGAGTCCCTCTTTCTGCATGAGACTACAATGAGTACCAGTTACATTCTTAAAAGTAAATTCCTATTCTGGAAAAAGAAAAAAGAAATGGTCTCTGCTTTGCTTTGCTATCTTTATATCTGTATTACAATTTACATACTGTACAAGTAAATCAGCGCAGTTTACAATTAAAACATACATAGTAGAACACCAAACAAAACAATAAAAATACAAAACTTACAATCTCCTCTATCCCCCTTACCACATAAAACTTTGGACTGCCCAACCACCCTCAGGAACAAATACATTTTTAACATCCTACAAAAGTTTTTGATATCCGGCTGTAACCAAAAATCCAAGGAAGCATATTGCACTAAGTGGGTGCCATCAGAGAAAACATCAGGGTTGATATTCAAAGTGAGTTAACCTGATAAGAAAGACTCTAAAATGGTTAAATCATGATGACCAGACCCTGAGGGAATATTTGGCGGCAATTATCCGGATAGTGCCACTGAATGTCCCCTCTAACTGCTAAAGCCAATACCAGCTATTATGTGGATGGTCTGAGGGGGGAGCATACTCAGCCCTTAACCGGTTAAGTTAAGTTAACTAGGCAAATAGGCCACATAAATAGCAGTCCCACCTTTGTCCATATTTTTTTAGCACCCCCTCACAGCGTCACAGCCACCTTAAACCCCATAGTAGTCACCCTTTCAAAAATTAAATGCAGCTACAGTAGATTTCCTTTGCAAGTTCTTCCCAGATAGTAGCTCAGACTTTATCATGTTATGATCATTGTTTCCCAGGGCACCCAACACAGCCATCTCTTGCACTATGCACTGCATGCCACCCAGATCCAAAATGGCTCCCCCTCTTGTCAGTTCCTGGACCATTTGCTCCAAGAAGCAGTCGTTTATTACATCTAGAA
Source organism: Microcaecilia unicolor (assembly GCF_901765095.1). Classification (NCBI taxonomy): domain Eukaryota; kingdom Metazoa; phylum Chordata; class Amphibia; order Gymnophiona; family Siphonopidae; genus Microcaecilia; species Microcaecilia unicolor. The sequence goes on along the minus strand of NC_044031.1, from coordinate 678,789,900 downwards.
ATTTTATCTACCTGACACTCTCTGATGTAACATTTATCCAGTCAATATCGGAGTACTTGAAATCACCCATTATTATAGTGTTGCCCAATTTGCTAGCTTTCCTAATCTCTGTAAACATTTCTTCATCTGTCTGTTCGTTCTGTCTCAGCGGACTGTGGCACAGCCCTACAAGAATACTCCTTCCCTTCACACACGGATGTTCTATCCATAATGATTCCACACTGCTATCTGTTTCATGTGGAATGTTTATTTTATTTGACTCAATTCCCTCTTTAACATATAGCGCAATTCCCCCCCCCCCCCCCTCCAATTTGATCTTCTCTATCATTGTGATACAATTTGTACCCTGTTAACACAGTGTCCTATTGATTATCCTCTTTCCACCAAGTCTCTGAGATGTCTATTATATCTACCTCATCATTTAGTGCTATATACTCTAACTCTCCCATATAATTTTTTAGGATTCTAGCATTTGTGTACAGGCACTTCAAATTGTGATTTTTTTCCTTTGATCCTACAAGCCGCTTAGAAGTTGAAGGGGATAATGTGCATCATTTATCCTACTATCTCACTAAACACACCTGGCTTTCTTTCAGCATTGTTGATACCTCTCTAATGGGATTCCCTAAATGTCCTATTTCAATAGTATCCTTCAAGGATACTCCACACCAAACAATGCGCTCTTGGGTGACTGTCGGCTTCCCCCCTCCCCTCACCCATTCTAGTTTAAAAGTCATAGACCCTTTGCTAGGGCAAAGACTTTATGTTAGTGTTTTGACTTTGATTCCCTGAAATTAAAGATAAAAGACCATTGTTATTGCCGTAGGAAGGCCAGAGGCATACTTAAAGGGTCAGATGCCTAAACTGAAGCTGTAAGTTAAATAAGGCGTGCAAGAGAGCACTTAGACCTTGAAAGACAGAGTGAAGTTCATCTTTGCTGTAACTCCCCTCCAGGTCCCTTTGTTAAAATGGGACCGAAAACGTTGAACTCTTGTAGAAGGGTGATAGCAGCTGCCTACAAAGAGAGAAAAAAGGCTGCAAAGTTAAGAAATAATATTGTAAAATGTTCATCTGTGCTGCTATTGGAAATAGGAATGATTTGCTGAAACACCTCATGAAATGGAATCAAACATGATTTAGGAGACAATCAATAGAATCACAAGAACATAAGAATTGCCGAACTGGGTAAGAGCAACGGTCCATCTAACTCAGTATCCTGATTCCAACAGTGGCCATGCCAGCTCACAAGTACCTGGATGAATCCCAAAAAGTAACAAGATTCCATGCTACCTACCCCTATGGATAAGCAGTTATAGAATTACACTCACATTTTCCTTTGAGGCTTGACAGAGGAAAAACTACTGACAGAGATTTGCACCTAATTTTTCTGCATATACATCTTCTCTTTAAAATAAGCATGTTATTGTCTCCTCTGACCTACCCCCACCACATGACTGCCTACTTTTCCAACAGGTAAAAATCAATGCATTGTGAACCCTGCCCATATTTTTACCCAAGGGAAAGATGGGCAGTTGTTGGGCAGCCTCTTTACCTAGGTAAATGGCTTTTGAAAAATTTCCTTGGTATTATTTCACAGATTGCTAAGATGTAATTGCACCCTTCTTGACATAATAAACCATGGCTTCCTTATAATTTATGCTAGGGAGTGTGACAACTGGTGCAGCAGCACATTCTGCATGATTCGTGAAGAGAGTGCTCAGTATTTTTTGCAACAGGACATCCCTTATTATTGGTGAGCATGCTCATTCAACTCTGCCTCAATATGATTGGTGCACCAGTACATTTCCTATGACAGGTAGAGAGTGTGCTCAGTCCAGAGCAGGTTCAAGAGTATCTAATGCCTAGGAGCATGGAAGCCAACTTTTCAAAATTATTGGGGGTGCTAAGCCCAGTGGAAATAACTCCTCCCTAGACATATACAAGAAATTTTCTAAATATTGGGGGTGCTCAAGCACCCACAGCACCCACAGAGCCGGCTCCTATGCCTAGGAGAACCTTCAGCCATGCTACCTCTATCTCCCCAGGGGCAGTTTAAGAAGCTTCTCCCCTGTGTCCACCATCACCTCTATCCCTCTATCCCCCAAGTGTCCACATCACCCCATCCTTACCCCCTCCAAGTGTCCAGCCTCCCTTCCTCCCCTCCCTGAGATGTCCAGAATTTCCTCTTGCCTTCCCTCACTCCACCCAGCGGCATCTAGTCTTGTTTAGCATCTCCCCTAGAGGCCAAAAGAATTTCAGTTTCAGTTTTGGTGTCAAAACTGGCCTGAAATCTGGATTCGGCCAGGCCTCGGTTTCAGCTAAAACTGAAACCTTCCTCCCCAACCACAAGTGCCACCTTCCTACCAACCAAAAGCTCTGCCATCACCCAAAGGAATTGGTGAAAGCTTTTCTGAGAGGGGCTGTAATTGCTTTTTTGTTTTGTAGTTAAATGGTTTGAATAATTGCCTTGTAGTTTTGAAATGTGGGCCTGCCAGGCACAGTGAGACCCAGTAGCTGGGTCTAAGGCAGATCTTTTGGCTGCACAAGCCATCCTTAAAAACATCAAGTCAGATGGTCCACAAGGTCCCATGTGAAGAACAGATAGCAGACCAATAGAGGTCAATCAGACGTTAAACTGAGTTACTATAACACTTGGAATAGAACATTGTTTTTTACTAATCTAAGGGCCTTGTTTTTGCACAAACTTTTTAGTGTTTGCTAAAAATTAGTATGCACTAGTGCTTAAGACACCCATATGATCATAATGGGTATCTCTATCGTTAGCGCATGCTAATTTTTAGAGTGCAGTAAAATGTTTGCATGCCTATAGCGCAGCTCAGTAAACAGGGCCCTAAATGTTATAGTAACTCCAATAAATGTCTAATTGACCTCTATTGGTCTGCTATCTGTTTTTTGCAAGCCACCCTTAATACATTGCTACACTGAAAGACTCAGAGATCGCTGTTTTTGTTAGCAGTATAATTCTACCAAAACGATAATAAGACTGATGTCTTCCATTATCAGAGATTGGGAAGACAGTCATTGTTACAACTTGGGAACAGATCAGTCAGGTTTTCCAGGATAACTATTCATTTCTGTACAGGGAGACATGTGGAGGGGCATTATCGAATGGGGCGCCCAAGTTTTCATGAGGGCGTCCATCTTTCATTTCGATAATACGGTCGGGGACGCCCAAATCTCAACATTTAGGTCAACCTTAGAGATGGTCGTCCCCGGTTTTCAGCCATAATGGAAACCGAGGATGCCCATCTCAAAAATGACCAAATCCAAGCTATTTGGTCGTGGGAGGAACCAGCATTCGTAGTGCACTGGTCCCCCTGACATGCCAGGACACCAACCGGGCACCCTAGGGGGCACTGCAGTGGACTTCAGAAATTGCTCCAAGGTGCATAGCTCCCTTACCTTGGGTGCTGAGCCCCCCAAACCCCCCCAAACCCCCCCAAAAACCCACTCCCCACAACTGTGCACCTCTACCATAGCCCTAAGGGGTGAAGGGGGGCACCTACATGTGGGTATAGTGGGTTTCTGGTGGGTTTTGAAAAGCTCACATTTACCACCACAAGTGTAACAGGTAGGGGGGGGATGGGCCTGGGTCCGCCTGCCTGAAGTGCACTGCACCCACTAAAACTGCTCCAGGGACCTGCATACTGCTGTCATGGAGCTGGGTATGACATTTGAGGCTGGAAAAAAACCTTTTTAAAGTATTTTTTAGGGTGGGAGGGGTTGGTGAGCCCTGGGGGAGTAAGAGGAGGTCATCCTCAATACCCTCCAGTGGTCATCTGGTCAGTTCGGGCACATTTTCACGGCTTGGTCAGAAGAACAAATGGACCAAGTAAAGTCGGCCAAGTGCTCGTCAGGGACGCCCTTCTTTTTTCCATTATCGGCCGAGGACGCCCATCACTTAATCATGCCCCAGTCCCGCCTTCACTACGGTGCCGACACGCCCCCGTGAACTTTGAATGAAAAAATACAAACTATAATCATGTTTTTTGAGGGTGGGAGGTGGTTAGTGACCATTGGGGGAGTAATGGGAGGTCATCCCTTATTCCCTCCAGTGGTCATCTGGTCATTTCGGGCAACTTTTTGTGCCTTATTCGTAATAAATACAAAAAACTTGGGTGTGGAAATATATAATTGTAAGATAATAGTATAGATAGAATGTATCTCCACAAAATGAAAATGTGACAAATATCCAACAATGTGACTGTTGAACAAATTTAATTAGAGGAAAAAAGGCCTCACAGAGCTCCTAGATGTATCACGTCAAACAGAGCTGAAACTGGTCATAAACAGACCCTCTGTTCATCATCGGCCAAAAACCTCATGGACTGTGTGCAAGGACTGGATAGTTTGCACACAGTCCATGAGGTTTTTGGCCGATGATGAACAGAGGGCCCGTTTATGACCCATTTCAGCTCTGATTGACATGATACATCTAGGAGCTCTGTGAGGCCTTTTTTCCTCTAATTAAATTTGTTCAACAGTCACATTGTTGGATATTTGTCACATTTTCATTTTGTGGAGATACATTCTATCTATACTATTATTCGTAATAAAAACAGGTCTGGGTGAAAACATCCAAGTTTTAGTCCTGGACGTCTTTGCTTTTTTCCATTATGGCTCAAAGACGTCCAAGTCTTAGGAACTCCCAAGTCCCGCCTCGACAATGCCTCCGATATGCCCCCTTGAGATTTGGACGTCCTTGCGACGGACTTCTGAGAAAGACATCCAAAATCAGGTTTCAATTATACTGATTTGGATGTCTCTGTGAGATGGACGTCCAAGTGCCGATTTATGTCACTTTTTGGACATCCATCTCTTTCGAAAATGAGCCTGATAGTAACATAGTAAATGACGGCAGATAAAGACCTGAACGGTCCATCCATTCTGCCCACAATGAATATTCATGAGAGAGATTCGCATGCACTGCCTCCACTGCATGCAAATCTCACTCATGAATATTCAGTGTGGATATCCTGAAAACCTGACTGGCTGGGGTGCCTCTGGGACCAGGTTTGGGAACCACTGTCCTAGAGCTTACAGTTTTGAGTCCATTTTTTAAATTGTGTTTTACTGGTGATTTTTATATGTTTTTGTTTTTTAGGGGGTATTAATGACCATAACTTGCTATGGAGCTATTTGTTTCAGCCACATTTCAACACAACCAAATGTTCCCCTGACCAAGGCAGAAACCATGGTACAACCTGTCACTGGCTAAAACAACGAACCAATGCTATTTCTCACTGATTTCTCAGCACGTAGACTGGTCCTATCTAAGAATGGGCAGAAATGTCTTCTGAGACTTGGGGATTCTAAAAAGACAATTCTATAACTGTGAATATGCAGTTACACACACCTTGAGTGCATGCCCATTGCACTACACTGCATAAGTGCTATGGTGCATAAATGAGAGAGAGTCAGTAGCAAAAACAGGAAATAAAACTCTACATCCGTACAACAGCAATCCGTACAACTTTTTAGAAATAGAGGATGACACAAGAGATGATCAGCCATGGGAATGAAGTCAGGAAATCTTTATTAAAAGCACCAGCAATACTGACTGGGCACAGGCCATGTTTCAGTGGGCGCAGCCACCTGTGTCAGGGATCACATGATTTATGTAGTCAGATTTGTGACCCCTGACGCAGGTGGCTACACTGAAACATGGCCCTTGACACTTTTGATTGCATAAATGCGAGACAACATACACATGAACAGAGAGCATGGATGGACCACAGGTACTGTGCCAACTTATGTTCACGAAGTGAATTCTTTATATGGCATCAAAAAAAATTGGCGCGGAAAAAAAGTGCTATTCTATAAGCCACGCTTAAAATTAGGCATGATTTATGGAAAAGAGCATATGCCTGGGAATCACACCTAACTTTAAGTGTGGCCATTTGCACCAACTGAAACATGGCGCAAATATACATACCTAAATTAAGCGTGTATCTCCCTTATTCTATGACAATGTACATAAATGCTAGGAATGTCCCTGTTCTGCTCATGATCTTCCCCATTTCCGCACCCCCTTTTTTTACTTGTGCATAAAACTCCAATTATTGGGCACACTTATCTCATTATTCAATTAAATTGTGTGTGCAAATTAGATGCACACACAAATTTGCACACACAAATTTTGGCAACTTAGGGGGATAACTTCTAGAATACACTCTTAGGCATGCCGACATACATCGCCCTAGACCTGATCACTACATGTAGGTGGGTCAAAGATAACTTGCACCAGTATTCTATAATAATATAATATAATAGTCGGCACCTAACCCTTACTGTTCAGTGAATCCAGACTGCCCCAATTTGACTGCCCCTATCGGACCGACCGTTCACTTGTCTATTAGATTGTAAGCTCTTTGAGCAGGGACTGTCTCTCTTTGTTAAATTGTACAGCGCTGCGTACCCCTAGTAGCGCTCTAGAAATGTTAAGTAGTAGTAGTAGTAGTATAATAGAATATTGGTGCCAAGATGCCATTATAAAATTGGCCGTCAGTGCACAGCATTGAGAAGCCTAACTTGAGGCAGCAAGTTATAGAATCGCCCTATAAGTGTACCACAGCAGTCGGTAGATCTGTGGAATTACAATACACTTGTCCATCCCTGAAATCTGTTTGATTTTTCTTGTTTTCTAGCACTTTGTCTCTTTCCTCTTCCTCCCTCTATCCTGTCATCTCTCTCACTTTCTCTTTTTCTATTTGTCTCACCCTGTAAATTAAGAAATCTCACTCACGCACAGATATGATTAGTGGATTTATGATCCTGGCACCAGTTAACTCGGTACAGATCGCTTAGGAACAGGAAGAATTAGGGGTTACAGAGGATGGGCAGACTGGATGGGTCATATGGCCTTTATCTGCCGTCATGTTTCTCTGTTTCTATGATTCAGTTTGTGCCCTCCAGTGGATAGTGAGGAATCTTCCAGGCACAGACTGTGTGATTCAAGTCATGCTGGAGGTGTCAGATATAGATACCCCCCTTGGAAAAGGGAAATAGAAACTGACAGATGCAATGAATTAGTGGAAGGGTGATTGATTTTAGCATTCACCTTACTATATATTTGTGTCTCTTCCAATCAGCTCACATCTCGCCTGCTGGTTACCTCCACATCAAGAAGCTCTTCTTTCCCTCTCATTAATTTCTTACCCTACAGAAAATGTTTCAAGAATTTAAAGGGACCACATCAGCAGCACATAGCCAGTTTCAAATGTATCACAGCAGCTGTTGTTAAAATTGTTTAGCATTTTTTTAAATTTAAGGCATTTAGACTCCCTGGGAAGTGTGCACTCAGGTGGGAAAAAGCAGAAAAAACAAATGTAAAGTTGATTACAGATGATCATACACAAGGGAACCGGGGTAAAAGAAGACTCATGAAGTTCCTTTCTCTGGAAATTTACTAGCGATGATACAAATAGCCCATATAGTTGTACAGCATACAGTTCTTTAATATGTGCACTTTATAGAAATTTTCAAAGAGAAACAAATAGTGTCTCTGAAAATATATGTAAAGAGCATGCACCCAAAGTAACTGCATACTGACCCCTTGCTGTTTTATGCAGGCTGCCAAAAGAAGGAAATAGTAAACATACATAGCAACATAGTAATATAGTAAATGACAGCAGATACAGACCTGTACGGTCCATCCAGTCTGCCCAACAAGATAAACTCATTTTACATGGTATGTGTTACTTTATATGTATACCCGAGTTTGATTTGTCCTTGCCTTTCTCAGGGAACAGACCATAGAAGTCTGCCCAGTACTGTTCTTGTACTAATTTCTGAAGCAAACGTCGAAGCACCTTAAAATTTACACTCCAGCCCATCCCTATCTATTCAGTCACGATCAGGACATAGACCGTAGAAGTCAGCCCAGCTTCCGTTTTGTTTCCCCAATTAACGGCGTCACCACCCAATCTCCGCTAAGATTCCATGGAACCATTCCTTCTAAAGAGGATTCATTTGTGTTTATCCCATGCATGTTTGAATTCCATTACCGTTTTCATCCCCACCACCTCCCGCATGAGGGCATTCCAAGTATCCACTACCCTCTCCGTGAAAAAATACTTCCTGACATTAGTCCTGAGTCTGCCCCCCTTTAACCTCAATTCGTGTCCTCTAGTTCTACCACCTTCCTGTCTCTGAAAAAGGTTCATTTGCAGATTAATACCTTTCAAATATTTGAATGTCTGTATCATGTCACCCCTGTTTCTCCTTTCCTCCAGGGTATACATGTTCAGGTCAGCAAGTCTCTCCTCATATGGTTTGCAACGCAAATCCCATACCATTTTTGTAGCTTTTCTTTGCACCGCTTCCAGTCTTTTTACATCTTTAGCAAGATACGGCCTCCAAAACTGAACACAATACTCCAAGTGGGGCCTCACCAATGACTTGTAGAAGGGCATCAACAGCTCCTTTCTTCTGCTGGTTATACCCCTCTCTATGCAGCTTAGCATCCTTCTGGCCATGGCCGTCACCTTGTCGCATTGTTTCTTCACCTTTAGATCCTCTGACACCAACACCCCAAGGTCTCTCTCCTGAGTCGAGCTTACTAATCTTTCCCCTCCTATCCGGTATCTCTCTTTTGGGTTTCTGCACCTCAAGTGCATCACTCTACACTTCTTGGTATTAAATTTTTTTTTAATTGCATTTTTCATATTTGTACAACTCCAAAATAGAGAAGATTGAAAAAAGGAAAAAAAAATCACATTATTACAGTAATTTTAAATTATGTCATATACAGACATTAAATGAAATAAATTAACAACACTTTCGTCCATAAAGTTTGGAAATAGTATCCAAGATATAAGAAATTATTATCATCAAATACATATTTGAGGAAACAAGAAAATAATAGTTTACTGCTTCCCAGCAATTCCTTTCAAGCCTATCTTAACAGTGCACGTCAGTTACCCTACTGTTACCACTATTTCTTCTCTGCTTAACAAAAATTCCTCTAACTGTTTGAGCTCAAAAAACTGAAATTGTTTAGACTGATACAAAATACGACAGATACAAGTAAATTTCAAAATAAAACTCACTCCAAGAGCCAGGGTCCTGGCTCGAAAGGCCAGGAAAGCCCCGTGCCTTTTCTGAGTTTCTCTAGATAAATCAGGGTAAATTCTGACTTTTGAGTCCAAAAATTGAGAGTTCAAATGTCTAAAGGAAAGTTTCAAAATAGCATCTCTGTCCATTTCAAGCGCAAATGTGACCACCACTGTGGTTCTCTGAGTAATGATTTCCAACGATGATTCTAGAAATGCTGTCAAGTTCATAGCTTCTCCTACTTGTGCTTGTGAAATTTCTCCATCTTTCTTTTTGTTAGCTTGCAAATATTGCGCACGTATAATAGGAGGAAGTGATTCACTTGGCATTTCCAATATTTCAATTAAATACTTTTTAACCATATCTATTGGAGATATCAATGGGGATCGTGGAAAATTAGTTAATCTCAAGTTCAGTTTCCTTACTTGGTTTTCCAAATATTCTAATCGCCGGAAAGTATAGTTCCAGTCTCTTGTTGTAACTTGTCCCATTGTTTCCAATATTTGCACTTTCTCTTCCAATTGATTTATTTTAGAAGAACTTTGGGTAGCCGTTTGAGCTTGTAATAGGGCAGCCTCTGATAACATTTTTATATGCTCCTCATTTTTCCCAACCGATTTTAAAAGAGAAGTATGTAGTGTGTATGTTAGGTCCCAGAGTGACTCTAAGGTCACAACAGCCGGCTTTTCCACTTTACCCGAACTAGAGCCAGAAGTAGGAGTGCTAAGGATTTGGTTCAGGATACTCACAGTTTGAGGTGGTAATGAGGAAATACAACTTCCTGAAGTCACTGCACCTTGCAACTCCACCGGTGTGGGCTGGCTCCCACCCTGAAAAACAACAGTCCCTCGTGGGTTCAGTGTTTCAGGCCCAGCCTCCGCTCCTCTTCCTCCTGGCTGCGGGGGGGGGGCCGCTCGCTGGACGGGGCTCAGGGAGACCCCGTTGACACTGCTGTCCAATGCCGTCGCGTCAGCTCCGATAGTAGGAGAGGAAGTTTGCCTGGGAGCGGTCGAGACGCCGAACTGCTCCAAAGTTGCTTGCCGTCGAGGGTTAGACCCAGCGCCAAGAGCGGGAACCTCTCGCACTTTGCCTCTCCGTTTCCCCATTTTTCACAGGGCTCGGGAGAGCCTCGCGGTCCGGACCTGGAGAGAACCTCGGCATTCGTCCTTAGCGGTAAACCTCTAGGCAGCCATCTTGGATCCGAATCTTCTTGGTATTAAATTTTAACTAAATACAAAAAAATAGATATCTATTATGTCTCTGCCTATAGTGCAATAATAAAAGCCAAGTGGTGTTGCCACATTATCTTTTCCTTCTCTTTCATGAAATGAGGTTGAAGGGGGGCAGACTCAAGAAAAATGTCAGGAAGTATTTTTTCACGGAGTGAGTGGTGGATACTTGGAATGCCCTCCCGCGGGAGGTGGTGGAGATGAAAACAGTAACGGAATTCAAAAATGCGTGGGATAAACATAAAGGAATCCTGTTCAGAAGAAATGGATCCTCAGAAGCTTAGCAGAGATTGGGTGGCAGCACCGGTGGTTAGGAGGCGGGGCTAGTGGTTGGGAGGCGAGGCCAGGGCTGAGCATACTTCTACGGTCTGTGCCCTGAAAATGGTACATACAAATCAAGATCAGGTATACATATAAAGTAGCACATATGAGTTAATCTTGTTGGGCAGACTGGATGGACCGTACAGGTCTTTTTCTGCCATCACCTACTATGTTACTATCCTGCTTATTTTCGAAGGAGAAAGACGGCCATCTTCCGACACAAATCGGGAGATGGCCGGCCTTCTCCTGACCGGCCAAATCGGTATAATTGAAAGCCGATTTTGGCCAGCTTCAACTGCTTTCCATCGCAGGCCGGCCAAAGTTCAAGGGGGCATGTCGGCAGTGTACCGCAGGCAGGACAGGGGCGTGGTTAAGAGATGGCCGTTCTCGGCCGATAATGGAAAAAAGAAGGCCGGCCCTGACGAGCATTTGGCCGACTTTACTTGGTCCCTTTTTGTTCACGACCAAGCCTTGAAAAGGTGCCCGAACTGACCAGATGACCACCGGAGGGAATCGGGGATCACCTCCCCTTATTCTCCCAGTGGTCACCAACCCCCTCCCACCCAAAAAAAACATATTTGTTTGCCAGCCTCTATGCCAGCCTCAAATGTCATACCCAGCTCCATCACAGCACTATGCAGGTCTCTGGAGCAGTTTTTAGTGGGTACTGCAGTGCACTTCAGGCAGGCGGACCCAGGCCCATCCCCCTACCTGTTACACTTGTGGTGGCAAATGGGAGCCCTCCAAAACCCACCTGAAACCCACTATACCCACATCTAGGTGCCCCCCGTTACCCTTTAAGGGCTATGGTAGTAGTGTACAGTTGTGGGGAGTGGGGTTTGGGGGGGCTCAGCACACAAGGGAGCTATGCACCTGGGAGCAATTTCTGAAGTCCACTGCAGTGCCCCCTAGGGTGCCCAGTTGGTGTCCTGGCATGTGAGGGGGACCAGTGCACTACAAATGCTGGCTCCTCCCATGACCAAATGGCTTGGATTTGGCCGGTTTTGAGATGGCCGCCATTAGTTTCCATTATCGGCGAAAACCAATGTCGGCCATCTCTAAGGGCGACCCAAATGTTGAGATTTGGCCAGCGCCGACCGTATTATCGAAACAAAAGATGGCCACCCATCTTGTTTCGATAATACGGTTGGGTACGCCGCTTTACGGGGCCGTCATTAGAGATGGGCGCCCTAATAGATGGGCTCCCCCGTTCGATTATGCCCCTCTATGTTGCTATCAGGCTCATTTTTGAAAGAGAAGGACGCCCATCTTTCGACACAAATTGGAAGATGGGCGTCCTCACAGGGTCGTCCAAATCGGTATAATCAAAAGCCAATTTTGGACGTCCCCAACTGCTTTCCGTCGCAGGAACAGCCAAAGTTCAAGGGGGCATATCGGAGGCGTAGTGAAGGCAGGACTTGGGCGTGCCTAACACATGGACGTCCTCGACACATAATGGAAAAAAAAAAGGCGTCCCTGACGAGCACTTGGATGATTTTACCTGGTCCTGTTTTTCTTACGACCAAGCCACAAAAAGGTGCCCTAAATGACCAGATGACCACCGGAGGGAATCAGGGATGACCTTCCCTTACTCCCCCAGTTTTCACTAACCCCCTCCCACCCTCAAAAAATATCTTTCAAAATATTTTTTGCCATGCTCTATGCCAGCCTCAGATGTCATACTCAGGTCCGTGACAGCAGTATGCAGGTCCCTGGAGCAGTTTTAGTGGGTGCTGTCACGTCCCTCACCTGTTCGATGCTCCTCCCGGCTAGGTCATCCCACAGTTCCATCTGAAAAGGACGAGGATCAGTCTTAGGAGGGTCTGTTTCTGTTTCCTATTTCTGGCAGCCGTCATCTTGGTTGGATCATCTTGGATAGCTCAAGAGTCATAGCCATCTTGGATAGCTCTAGGGGTACAGCCATCTTGGATCGATCATCTCTTAGGAAGCCATCGTGGAGTAACGAGGACAGGAAGGAAGCCCATATTTGGTCCTTTGAGATCTCCTGTGGGGGCAGCCATTTTGGATTCAGCTGAGGATGGTTGACTCTGATTGCCTTACTATTTAAAGCCTTGCCTTCAGTCCTTCGGCTTCTATTCAGTTCCTGGGTAGTTGCAGTGCAGTTGGACCTTCTTGTATTTGTTCCTGATTTTTGACCTTTGCCTGTTTTGGACTCTGTTATTTGCTGCCTGACCTGACTTCGGACCGAATCCTGACCATTGCTTGTTTGCTGCCTGCCCTGACCTCAGACCGAATCCTGACCATTGCTTGTTTGCTGCCTGCCCTGACCGCAGACCAGATCCTGACTACCTCCTTCTGGGTATCTGTTTTCCACCCGTGTCTTTCCTGGGCGACAACCCCGGGTGGCTCCAGAAGACCTGTAGACCACCCGCACCTGGAGGCTCAACTTCCAGGGAACAGCGGCCTTCCCAGGCGAAGATTCGGAGTTGTCCGGCCGCCTTCCGACACCAACGTTGGACTCAGCTAAGGTGTGGGATCAAGGCACAAGGGCTCACAGTCTGACAGGTGCAGTGCACTTCAGGCAGGCGGACCCAGGCCCATCCCCCTCCCTACGTGTTGCGTTTGTGGAGGAAACAGTGAGCCCTCCAAAACCCACCCCAAATCCACTGTACCCACATCTAGATGCTCCTCTTCACCCGTAAGGGCTATGGTAGTGGTGTACAGTTGGGGGTAGTGGGTTTTGGGGGGGCTTAGCACACACTGTAAGGGAGCTGTGTTCCTGGGAGCAATTTATGAAGTCCACTGCAGTGCCCCCTAGGGTGCCCGGTTGGTGTCCTGGCATTTCAGGGGGACCAGTGCACTACAAATGCTGGCTCCTCCCACAACCAAAGGGCTTGCATTTGGTCGTTTATGAGATGGGCATCCTTGGTTTCCATTATCGCCGAAAATCAGAAACAACCAAGTCTAGGGACGACGACGACCATCTCTAAGGATGACCTAAATTTCAAGATTTGAGCGTCCCCGATTGTATCACCGCAACGAAAGATGGACGTCCATCTTGTTTCGATAATACAGGTTTCCTCGCTCCTCAATCGGGATGTTTTGCGAGGATGTCCTCAACAAAACGTGGGCGTTCCTTTTGATTATGCCCCTCCACGTCACATGTAATAATTAAAACTAACCTTAGATCATATAAATACATAGAAAACATGGTTAAAAATTAAAACCTAGTAATAGATTTAAGTAACATAAACCATGAAGTGCCTAACTCTGTTTTTCTTATATGGGTTCAGTATGCCTGTACAGAAACTATATATAGATTATGCGTGGACCCTTTATATATGTTCTGTGTTCTTGGGGAGAGGATTTTGGAGAAGCTGATTTTACAGCCACAAACACCACATATTTGATTTGTAGCACCCGGGTGACCCTTCAGTATTGAGGAGTCTACATTACACATATGTAGTTGGTAATTTATAAGAGCTCTGTGATGTTATGTATATTTGTTGTTAATTTGATGATTTATTATTATTGTCAAGTGTTTTAATATGCACATACTAGATGATATCCAGCATCAAGGAGAATTGCTTTACAATGATCATGGGATCTTCATTTTTCAAGGCTCTCCCTCGAGCCTCAGTGCAAGCATCAGAGTTACACTCCTGTTTAATGTGAGCTGAGAAAAAAAGGTAATTTGCATATAGCTCTACTCAAAACCCAGGGAAAGAAAATCTGTTTCTATCCCCTCAGAAGAGGTAGTCAAGAAATACCTCTCTCTCTCTCTCTCTCTCTGCTTCACACCTGAGTGACCTCATCTAATCTTGGATTAATTTGCAGTGTTCTGCCAGCAACTGACATCTCCTACTGATTACTCAACACAGCTCCCAACATTAGGACTGTTGCGGGACTGAGCAACATTGTTATCTTGCTACTTGCTCCCTTTTCTTCGCTTTAGTCCTCTGTCTTTTTAATTCTCATTTTTATATTTTATATTCGCTTTTTTTCATTATTTTACTAGGACAATTGCTATTTTGGTTTTCTATGTTTTGCTAGATTTTATTTTTTTGTTATGGAGTGGAGGAATAGCCTAGTAGTTTGTGCAATGGCCTGAGAACCTGGGGAAGTAGGTTTAATTACCACTGGAGCTCCTTGTGACTAGGCAGCTCAATTAGGGGCCCTTTTACTAAGGCACAGTAGGCTAAATGCAGGCCTACCACGCAGTAAAAGGGCGTGCCCATGGGCAGAGAGTTGGCATGCCTGCGCTAATCAGGTAGCATGGGTACATTATCAATTTGCGCAGGAGCCCTTACTGCCTCCTAAGCAGGTGACGGTAAGGGCTCCTGCACTAATGGCCACGCACTAATGGGGAAATTAGCACGTGGCCATTTTTAAAAAATATGGCAAAAGGTAGCCATTTTACCACTACACTAAAAGTGGCTGCAATACACAGAAAATCCACATGCTGACACCACCGCCGGCCACTTTTTAGCGTGGCTTGGTAAAAAGACCTCTTACTTCTCCATTGCCCCAAGTACAAAATAAATACCACAGAAAGGTGTATATCAAATCTCCTTTCCCTTATTTCTTTTTGCCAGCCTTCAGGAATCCTTTTACTAAAGCTTAGTGCACTAAATGCTAAGAAGCATAATATAAGAGTAGCCATACTGGGTCAGACCAATGGTCCATCTAGCCCAGTATCCTGTTTCCAACAGTGGCCAAGCCAGGTCACTAGTACCTAGCAGAAACTTAAAACATGGCAACATTCCATGCTACAAATCCCAGGGGAAGCAGTTGCTTCCCATGTCTGTCTCAATAACAGACTATGGATTTTTCCTCCAGGAATTTGTCCAAATCTTTTTTTAAACCCAGATTCGCTAACCGCTGTTACCACATCCTTTGGCAACGGTTCCACAGCTTAATTATTCTTTGAGTGAAAATATATTTCCTCCTATTTGTTTTAAAAGTATTTCCATGTAACTTCCTTGAGATCCCGTAGTCTTTGTACTTTTGGAATGAGTAAAAAATCAATTTACTTCTACTCATTCTACACCACTCAGGATTTTGTAGACCTCAATCATATCTCCCCTCATCCATCTCTTTTCCAAGCTGAAGATCCCTAACCTCTTTAGCCTTTCCTCATACGAGAGGAGTTCCATCCCCTTTATCATTTTGGTCTCTCTTCTTTGAACCTTTTCTAATTCGCTTTCTCTTTTTTGAGATACGGCCCTCACACACTAAGCTTTTGTAAAAGGCCCCTTAAGATGGGCCCCTTGTTCAGTACATCTTTTTCACTTGATCTGAACTCTCTATGTAGCAAGCCCTGGAACTCACTTGCTTTGTAAATCTGGAGTACACTTTCACAGCTTGTCATGATCGTAACTAGGGCTCAGTGAGGGGCTCAGCCACTCAGAATGGAAAGCAAAAAAAAAAAAAAAAAAAAATTGGTTGAACTGCAAGCATGAATAGGCAGCATATGAAAAGCAGTTAAGGGGCTTGTGCGGGGGAGGGGGGGGCATTCACTGACACTCATCAGCACTTAACTGGTCAGTGCCACTGAATATCAGCACTAGCCGCTAGAACTGTAGCCAGATATTTTGTAGGTAGTCCATGGTCAGAGTCAGCACTTATTACGGCTAAGTTAAGCAGACAAATTGGACTGCATAAAAAACAGACCTATCTTTATTCAGTTTCATTTAGGCAGTTAAGTCCTGAGGAGTGGCCTAGTGGTTAGGGTGGTGGCCTTTGGTCCTGCGGAACTGAGTTTGATTCCCACTGCAGGCACAGGCAGCTCCTTGTGACTCTGGGCAAGTCACTTAACCCTCCATTGCCCCATGTAAGCCACATTGAGCCTGCCATGAGTGGAAAAGTGCGGGGTACAAATGTAACTAAAATAAAAATATCATAATTAACTTGGTAAGGGATAGCCAGTCACACAAAGCCAGCAGTTGCCCCGACATGGCCCAGCATCAAATATCCAGGCATAACACCAGGGGCAACCAAAAGACCACTGCTGGCAGAATATTTTCCTTTACATATTTACGTCTCTAATTTCCTTCCATAATGCGGTTTGATTTGCTTTCAGCTGCATCTTGCTTAGTGGCATATTTTTAGCTGGTGTTTCATGTTGGTTAGAATAGTTAGCATATATTTGTGTATTTTGCAATATATGAAAAACCTAGATACTCATGTAGATCTGTGTCTTTTATGTGGCTTGAGGACTCTCACACTTATAATCTAATAGGTGATCGCTGAGTAAACATCTGGGGATGAATCTGAAACATTCGTGAGCTGCTTACATGAATTTGCTTCTTAGCAACTCATTAATGCACTATGGGGTAAAATCTGTAAGTGGCTCCTAAAAATCGTTGCCAAAAATGTTACGCATTGAAGGGCCCTTTTACAAAGCAGCGGTAAGCCCAACACTGGCTTACCGCTTGCTAAAAGGGAAGTACCGCCGGGCTACCGCAGCAGCCCGCCAGTAGTTCCCACCTCCAGCGTGTGCCGTTTCTGATGCTATGAAAATATTTTAAATTTTGTAGCACTGGTGTGTACCCGGCGGTAATTGGGCAGTGCCATATGCTGCCTGTTTACCGCCAGGGTAGCACGGGAGCCCTTACCACCACCTCAATGAGTGACGGCAAATGCTCCCACCCAAAATGGGTTCATGACAAGTGCTTCTCTTGCCACATGTCCATTTCTTTTTTTTAAAAAACCCTGCCTTTTACCCACTGTGGTAAATGGGGGCTTTGGCGCCCCCACCACCCTCCCGAGGTCGCTGCCGCCGCCGCTCCACCCCCCCAAGGTCGCTGCCGCCGCCACTCCCCTCCTCCACCCACCCCCTCCATCCGCCACCGGGCCGGGCCCCCTGCATTGAAATCACAGCACCTCTCAGCTCCGTGTGAAAGTGCTGCAGGCAGTAGGGCAGCAGGGCAGCAGATCGCCTCCCTTCGGCCCTCCTTCCCTCCTTGCATCCTGCCCCCGCGGAAGTTAAATCAGACGAGGGCGGGACACAGGGAAGGAAGGAGGCCCGAAGGGAGGTGATCTGCTGCCTGCAGTGCTTTCACACGGAGGTGGCAGACAGTCGACGACGGAGGGCGGGTGGGACTGCAGCGCTGGGCCCCCCTTGGAGGCACGGGCCTGAGGAATTTTGTCCCCCCTGCCCCCCCCCCGGCGGCTATGCTGATGCCAGCACAGGCCCCCTTTTGCTGCAGCTTCGTAAATCGATCCCTGACTGCTATTCTATAAAGGGTACATTTATAGAATAGTGCTTAGGGCACAAACCCCTGTCAAGGAGCCGGGTATGACATTTCAGGCTGGCAAAAAATGTTTTAGGTTTTTTTTGGGTGGGAGGGGGTTGGTGACCACTGGGGGAGTAAAGGGAGGTGATCCCCTCTTCCCTCCGGTGGTCATCTGGTCAGTTGGGGCACTTTTTCCAAACTTGGTCCTAAAAATAAATGGACCAAGTCCGGCCGGCGAAATGCTTGTTCGAGCCGGCCTCTTTTTTTCCCATTATAAGGCGAAGCCGGCCATCTCGTACCCATGCCCACGCCCCGCCCCTCATCCCACCTTTACTACCCTACCAACATGCCCCCTTGAATGTTGGCCGGCGCCGCGACGAAACAGCAGTTGAAGCCGGCCAAAATCGGCTTTTGATAATACCGATTTGGCCGGGATCAGGAGATCGCCGGTGATCCCTTTCAAAAATAAGCCTGATAGTATGCGGTATGTTGTCCAGCTGTCCTTACACCTTTGTCTTTACTTCATGTTTATTAGAACCAACTAAGCAAACACGTATACACACATTCTTAATGGTTAGGATATTGTTACCTTTTAAAAAAATATTAATCGTGTTACATTGTTGCTGTTTTTTATTTTGGACTAGGAAAAAAGGCCCGTTTCTGACAGAAATGAAACGGGCGCTAGCAAGGTTTTCCTCGGAGTGTGTGTGTGTTTTACAGAGTGTGTGTGTGAGAGTGAGTGTGTGTGACAGAGCGAGAGTGAATGTGTGAATGTGTGTGACAGAGAGCGTGAGACTGTGTGCGAGAGTGTGTGTGTGTGAGAATGAGAGTGTGTGCCAGGGGCCCTCTCCCTCCCAGTTTCAGGGTCGGCCCCTCCTGCAAGGTCCAGTGTCCGCTCTCCCTCCCTCCCTCCCTCCCACCCACCCAGTTCCAGGGTCGTATCCCCCCCTCCCCCAGTTTTAGGGTCCCCCCTCCCTCCATCCCAGTTTCTGGGTCCGCCTGGCCCCCCTCCAAGTTCCAGGGTCCGCCCCCCTCCAAGTTCCAGTGTCCGCTGTCCCTCCCACCCACCCACCCTGTTCCAGGGTTGTTCCCCCCTCCCAGTTTCTGGGTCCCCCCTCCCTCCCTCCATCCCAGTTTCTGTGTCCGTCTGGCCCCCCTCCAAGTTAGTTCCAGCGTCGTTGCCCCCCTCTCTCCCTGTTCCAGGGTAGTTGCTCCCTCTCTTTCCCTCCCCTCCAGCCACCCACCTGCAACGTGGTGAAGCTGACTCCGTGGCTGAAGTGAAGGGGGGTTTTTTTCTTCATGTTCGTCGCTCTGTAGCCATCTCTGTCGGCCACACCCTCGTGCCTCTGATAGGTCCACCGCCCTCGATGTCAAAACGTGATGACATCGAGGACGGCGGACCTATCAGAGGCGCGAGGGTGGGGCCGAGAGAGATGGTGACAAAGCAACGAACCTAATGATCCTAACGAACCCTTCACTTGAAGCCACGGAGTCAGCTTCAGAACATTGAAGGTGCCTTTTATTATAGTAGAGATGTTTTTGAAAACATTATCTATCTTTTCTTGGCTGAAACAGATATGTAATGGAATAGGTATCAGGTTTTTTTGATGCTTGGAGTTTCAACACTTTTCCCACAGTACCAATGTGATACTTTCTTTTTTCAGTTCATTTTTTGATCATTTCAATTTTATTGTGATTTGAGATCTAACTCTGACTCATTGTGACATCTTTGACATGAACGGATTTACGGTATGTTTTTAAGTAAATTATCTTTTTACATTTTATATATTCATCTCCTTTATAGGTCTGCTAGGTACGGATGGGGAGAGGGATCTTGGGGTGATAGTATCTGAGGATCTGAAGGCGATGAAACAGTATGACAAGGCGGTGGCCGTAGCTAGAAGGTTACTAGGCTGTATAGAGAGAGGTGTGACCAGCAGAAGAAAAGAGGTGTTGATGCCCCTGTACAAGTCGTTGGTGAGGCCACACCTGGAGTATTGTGTTCAGTTTTGGAGGCCGTATCTTGCTAAGGATGTAAAAAGAATTGAAGTGGTGCAAAGAAAAGCTACGAGGATGGTATGGGATTTGCGTTACAAGACGTATGAGGAGAGACTTGCGGACCTGAACATGTATACCCTGGAGGAAAGGAGGAACAGGGGTGATATGATACAGACATTCAAATATTTGAAAGGTATTAATCCGCAAACAAACCTTTTCCGGAGATAGGAAGGCGGTAGAACGAGAGGGCATGAAATGAGATTGAAGGGGGGCAGACTCAAGAAGAATGTCAGGAAGTATTTTTTCACGGAGAGGGTGGTGGATGCTTGGAATACCCTCCCGCGGGAGGTGGTGGAGATGAAAATGGTAACGGAATTCAAACATGCGTGGGATAAACATAAAGGAATCCTGTGCAGAAGGAAGGGATCCTCAGGAGCTTAGCCTAGAATGGGTGGCAGAGCTGGTGGTGGGAGGCGGGACTAGTGCTGGGCAGACTTATACGGTCTGTGCCGGGGCTGGTGGTTGGGCGGCGGGGATAGTGCTGGGCAGACTTATACGGTCTGTGCCAGAGCCGGTGGTGGGAGGCAGGGGTAGTGCTGGGCAGACTTATAGGGTCTGTGCCAGAGCTGGTGGTTGGGAGGCGGGGTTGGTGGTTGGGAGGCGGGGATAGGGCTGGCCAGACTTATACGGTCTGTGCACTGAAGAGGACAGTACAAATAAAAAAGTAGCACATATGAATTTATCTTCTTGGGCAGACTGGATGGACCGTGCAGGTCTTTTTCTGCCGTCATCTACTATGTTACTATGTAACTGTCTTTTGCGTCAGACCACTTCCGTTTTCGCCTTGTATTTTCCAGCGTCGGCGTACGTTTCTTTTCACTTTTTTCTTTCACTGATTTAGTGAACTATGTCAGACAAGGGAGCAGCATGTGGAATACTCTGGGCAACCCTCCATTGCCCCATGTAAGCCGCATTGAGCCTGCCATGAGTGGGAAAGCGCGGGGTACAAATGTAACAAAAAAATATATATATCGCATGTAGTATAAGTTTTTTAGCCCAAATTATGTTGACCAGCTTTTCTTTTAGAAGAAATACATAGTCGAAATATACATCTTTTTTCACCATATTATATATTTCTTCTCATTATAGTATGCCCATTAACATCCCCTTTTTCACCATATTATTATACCTTCCTCCCCCTTCTTTGTCTTGTTTGGTATATTATTGACCATTGGATTCAGAACATGTCTAGTTTATTATTTATTTATTATTTTTCAATATCCTTTATCTCTGCTATACACATATCTTTTAAGATTTAAGTATACATTTTGATATATTTTTTTATTATTTACATTCAATATTTTTTGAGTCTCTCTTTTCAATATTTTTCATGGTTTCACTTTTTTATTCTTTTATTATCTTTCATTTATCTACCATTACTTTTTATTTTTTCCATTTTTCATTTAATTTTTTCTATATTTTTTTTTGTTTACAGTTTTTCTGAAATCCCTATCTAAATTATTCAGGTTCCATATGTGACAGTATCTGAAACAGTCTAGTAAGACATACAAAGAACACCCCCTTTCTTTGGTACTCCTCGTCTAAGTAAAAGTTTTTTTGCTCTATTTATGTTATACATGTCAATGAATTTTACATATTTTGCATTCTGCATTGTAAATTCTATATGTGATATCCTTCTATTCTATATTTATTATATGTTTGCAAAATCAAATTATTATAATCATTTCATGATTATTTTATGGATATGTTGTATGATTTTTATTTTTTTATTATTTCTCCGTTTTAGATATTTCTGTTAGTAGACATTTGACTGTGTGTCATCTGTTTTGCCAGACTATTTTTGTATCAAGGATCAATAGGTACGTTTCATAAAATATAAAATATATGTTTTTTATTTTATATTGTGTATATTATATTAGAGTATGTTTTATTTACACAATGTTTTTATTATTTTTTATCATTTTGAGATTTGATGTTTTTTAATTGTATTTTTGAGACAGATGTAAGTGTTTTTGATTATTATGTTTATGTTCATTCATAGACCCCTGACGCAGGCCTCTATGGCCGAAACACGAATCGCGTCGGGTTTTTTTTTATTGATTTGAATAAAAGACCTTGTTTAGGAAACACCATCTGTGAGAGGACTTTTTTTGGATCCACTGTTCGTTCACTTCACCTAAACTTCAGGAAATCATTAAAAACCCACCTCTTCAAAAAAGCTTATCCCACCTATCCAACATAAATCCTCACACCCAGCAACACAACATAATCAATGTCCGTACTGGACAATTTACTTTCCTCTTTCCCCTCGACCCCAGGATGCCTGATTCACTTCTACCTCATCTGACCTTAACACAATCTTGTATTTGTTATCAACCGAAATGGCAAATGCCTTTACGGTACTTTGTAAGTCACATTGAGCCTGCAAATAGGTGGGAAAATGTGGGGTATAAATGTAACAAATAAATAAATAAAAAATATTATTTGATTCTAGAGTCAGTCGACTTCAAATACCGTGGCGATATTTAAGTCACTGCAGTCACTATGCAAATACCCTAACATGACTTTCAGTGATATGTTGCAAGTCAATTTAGGGCCCAAAAACCACAGTAAAATAGCTTTTTGCTGGGGTTATTTTACCGTCCTGGAGCATCGGGCTGTGTAACAGTGGCCCGATGCACCTGGGCCACTAGCTCAGGGTCCCCCCAGACTTCCAGTGCCCACCACTCAAGCACCTCCCCGGAGTTGAAGTCCCGACTCCCCCTCCTCACCTGAAAGGTTGCATTGTTGGTCTAGGGTGGGGTCCTCCAGGGATCCAGGTGGTCTTGCAGGGTCAGGGGTCCACCGGAGAGTTTTGCAGGGTCTTGGAGGGCTCGTCGGGCAGAAGTGATGTCCAGTCCCTGCCCTGTCTTGTGCCGCCTTCAAACTGGTGCCCCTAATGGTAGCCTCCCGCAGCAACCACTAGGGGTCATATATTCCATATAAGGAAATATTTCCTTATATGGAATACGATCCTAGCAGTAGTCACACCATTTTGAAGGTGGCACAGATAAATCAGCTGAAAATATACAGAATATACCATATTTTATCTATTTAAAGTTATGCACTCAGTGGCTGGTTGAATATGTACCTCTAAGAATTTACAAAACAAACCAAGTCATATTGCTGTATTTGTCACAAACGTTCTGTCCATATTAGTGATACAAAATGTTTGTGCACTCTACTTTTGGCATATTCTAGCCCAGCTTGACTGTCATATTGTACAATAGTCCTTCTTCTTTGGTTCATTGTCTTATGTCCATTTGTGTATCTTTGCTAAGCCAGTCTAACTCAGATTCATAGATACAGAAGTAGCTAATAACTGTAGGGCTCATCTAGTATGCACATATTCCTGCAGACACTATTTAATATTCCATTTTACTCTTGCCTATTCAATGCTTTTTTGTCTTTCATTATCATTTTAGCATCCTGCTACCTTTATTGAGAGGCTGTTTCACGCATCAACTAGCTTTTCTGTGAAAAAATGATTCCTTATATTACTCCCCAGTCTATACTCTTCCAGCCCCACAGCATGGCCTGTTTGCTCCAGAATTTCCAGTGCACTGAAAAAAATCATCCAAAGAAAAATACCTTCATGCAAAAGATTTCGTAAGACCCTTATAAGATTCTGTGCTCTTCTCAGTTGAGAGGGCAGAGGGAATGGCAAAAAACCATTTGCTAAGTCATTCCCCCATAAGAAGTGCCTCAATGGTTCTGTCTTGGGGATTTATGCACTGGTCGCAGAGAAAGTTCTAGGGAGATACTGCAAAGGAACTGCAGGAGAAGGATTTGGAGCAAGAGGATGTCTGCCTCTTATTTCCTGCCTGCAGTGGCTTGTAGCCATGTCATACAAATTGTCCCTCTGGCTGTACACTTGGCAATCCATTGGAACTTTTGTTCCTGTTGCAAGATTCACTAAACAGAACTGTCATGAGTCTAAGGGAGTAAATCTCCCGACATTCCTGGGATTGTCTCCAGTAGGAGAGGACCCCTACTCAACAATATTCCTGTCTGAGCTGAAACTATAAGAACATAAGCGTTGCCATACTGTGACAGACCAAAGGGTCAGCAAGCCCAGCATCCTGTTTCCAACAGCGGCCAATTTGAGGAATAATGGGGTTACTCTATTCTACTTTGATGCCCTGAAAATCAAGCAGGTTGCTGTGTTTTGAACTATCTGTAGCATTTTTATCACAGTTTCCTTGCTACCCACATGTTACATTACAGTAGTCAATTTGTGATAGTAACATTGATTGATCTATTCTGCTCATAAATTTGATAGTTACACCACTGTTGATATCCTTGCACTGGTAACCGATAGAGGCTAGAGTTCAGTTCAAGTTGTGTGTTCTGATCTTTAAGAACCTTTATGGTCTTGTTCCTTTTTATCTGACTACACTAATTGTGCCACCTCTAGACCAGAAGTTCTCAACCAGTGTGTCGCGACACACTAAAGCACCCAGGAGGTTTGTTGTGGGGCCGGCACACAGCAACACGAATTTTTTTTTTATTGTTTGTGGTATGACTTTTTCCCCTTCCTTCCCCTCCCACCATGGAACTAGCACTCCTCTCTCCCTGAGTCCAGCACTGCTTTCTGTTCTCACTCCTCCCCCCCTCCCCCGGACAGTCAAACCTGCTTTGTTTAGCAGCCCCTGCAGTGATAACATGCTGCCTGAGCTGGCGCTGGATCCTTCCCTCTGCATGTCCTTTCACATAAACAGAAGTTGTGTCAGAGGGGTGGGATGCGGCACTGCAGATGCCACTAAACAAAGCAAGTTTGATAGTCTGGGGGGGGGAGGGAGAACAGAAAGTGGTGCTGGCCTCGGGGGGGGGGGGTTGAGGAAGAAGGAGGTATTGGACTCAGAGAGGGTGCTGAGGGAAAAAGAGAGAGTGGTATTTGTCTCACAAGGGGTGGGGGCTGAGGGGAAAAGAAAAACTGTTTCTGGATTCAGGGGAGGGGCTGAGGGAAAAGGAGGGAGCAATGCTGGATTGACAAGAGAAGGGCTGTGGGAAGAAGAGGGAGTGCTGATGGACTTATGAGGGGACTAAGGGAAGAAGAGGGAGGGTTTCTGGACTCATGGAGGGGCTGAGCGGAGAATGGAGATGTGAACCATGAGAGAAGGAGGGGCAGGAGGAGAGGTGCTGGTGCTGGACCTGCAAGAGATGCCACACTGAGTGAAGGAAGCGGGAAGAGAGGAGGAAGATGGAAGACCATTGGGAGGGGGGAAGGGGAGATGGTAGACCACAAGAGGAGGAGGGAGAGAGTGAGTAAGAGAAAGGGAGAGATGCTGGACCCACAGGAGATGCAGCTACACAAACCCTGATGGCTTTCTCCTTCCTAGACTGTGTAAACTGTAAACCACACTTAGCAGGTTTTCATTTCTGGTGTGCAGTTTGCCACATATGCAACCTGGGAAGGTGCACGGCATTGGGGATTTGTGTAGCCATGACTCATGGCATAATAAGGAGGAAAGGGGTAGAGAGGAGACAGAAAACTGCTGGACCATAAGGAAAAAAAGGAGGCAGAGAGGGGACAGAGAATTTCTGGACCATAAGGGGGAAGGGGGGAGAGAAAGGATAGGGACTTGCTGGAGCATATGGATGGAGGGGACAGGGAGAGAGGATAAGGAAATGCTGGACCACAGTAGTGGCGTTAAGAGAGGAGTTGGGGGGACAAGGAGATGCTGGGCTACAAGGGTGTAAGAAGGGAGAGGGAGGAGAGATACTTGGCATGGTGGAACCATTTGGGAAAGACCATGGGGGATCTCAAGGAGAGGACTGAAGGATGATAAGTACAGAGGGTAGAATTGTATAATGGGGAGGGAGTGAAAGAGGAAGGAATATGAGGCTAGGGAAGGAGTCAGACAAGAGAGGTAGGGGTGAGAGGAAGGGATAGATAGTTGATAGGTACTGGTAAGTGAAATATAGATGGAGGACTGAAGAGTGAGAAGGCCGACAGTCGCTCAAAAGCGCATGGTTCGGGATGAGGTATCTTTCAAAGATATCACCAAAACAGGGAAGATAGGAATCCTGATAGTGAGGTTGCAAAAGAGACCATAGTTGATCAGGTGTCCTTAAATAAAAATAAAAATCGGACAAAAGATTGCAAATTAATACTGTCAAGTACTAAACATGATGTAAATAGGAACAACAAACATACTTTGAAATTTCTATATGCGAATGCCAGGAACCTAAGAAATAAGATGGGAGAGTTAGAATATATTGCACTAAATGAAAAATTAGATATAATAGGCATATGTAAATCGTTGCCAGTGCCAGCCCCCTCTACAGGAAAAGACATATATTAAGTTATATAGAGAGGGGGAGTTGAGAGAAAAGGGGAGATGCTGGACTGTGAGCGGGAGAGCAGGTTGAGAGGGATAGATGCTGAACCCAGGGGAGGGGAGAAAGTCGATGAAGATGGGGGAGGGGTGTCACAGCAACAGTTGGTTCAGGAAACCACACTCTCTTGAGCTGGCACCAGTGCTATTGCTTCCTGCATGGCTTCCTAATACAAGAGTAAAAAAAATGTTGTTCTCAATGCAGTAACCAAATAGTATGCAAACAGACCAAGTGTAAAAATTGTGCACTAAGTGGGAGAGCACACCAGACACATGTGCACACTGGCCTGCACTAGCGGCAGCTATATCTTGCACACAGGTCTGAGCACAAAAAGATTGTATTGGCACCCAGAGTTAAATATGCATGTATCTGTACATGTGGTGGAATGCTATTCTGTGCAACTCCTGGTGCCAGTACAATTTTTTGTACTCTGATCTCTGCATGCATGCAACTCTCAACAGCCCAGCACTTTGCTCTTTTTTCCAGCACACCTTCTCCTCAGTTCTAATTTTTTTAAACCCATGCTCTTTATGGAACCAAGAAAAAAGTTCCTTGCAGTAAAGAGAAGATATAGACATGAAATCCCCACTAATTTTTAGTTACATTTGTACCCTGTGCTTTCCCACTCATGGCAGGCTCAATGTGGCTTACATGGGGCAATGGAAGGTTAAGTGACTTGCTCAGAGTCACAAGGAGCTGCCTGTGCCTGAAGTGGGAATTGAACTCAGTTCCTCAGGACCAAAGTCCACCACCCTAACCACTAGGCCACTCCTCCACTTCTGACTGCAGAGCAAGCTAACCTTTTATGCATCTTCAGACCTCACATTAAAGCAGCGGAATTGTGTTCACCCCGTTGGTCTTCTGTGCACTTCTCTACATCTGTGTTGAATAGCTTCATTAACATGGGATTTGCATGTGCTGTGTGCTGGTTTTTCTGTGAGGCTTTGCACGGGGTTAGCTTGTGTGTAAAACTCATTGTTACAAAATTGTGTGCTAAATCCAAGCTAACTGGTGCACAAAGCCTAGCACACTTAGCTACATCTGCCTCAATGAGAGAAGAACAGGTGGAGAATAGGAACCTCCCCTCGAATCCTAAGCAAAATGTCTCTTGATAATTAAGATTCATCCCACAGAGATTCAGACCATGTAGAGAATATTTCAATTGTATTTATGTATGTTACTATGCAACATTGTGTTTTTTTGCCAAAGTTTCACAATTCAAGATATTTTGCTTTGATACGCTTGGTTTGAATTTGAAGAACCCATGACCCGTGGAAAAAGTGGGAGGATCACAGTGTCTCAAGGACCATGAAGCTTTGTTTCTACTTCTGTCAAGGATACCCAAGAAGCTTCACTGGTGTGCCTTGAATTGGGTCCCAGCAGTTTCTCAGGGTGTCTCCTTTGCTGCCCATTAAAGAAACAAGAGAAAGCAGTGATGTGCTGGAGCAGACTCTCACAGGCTCGCAAGAGCCGGTTGTTAAGTTTTTAAGAATCTTGGGAGCCAGTTGTTAAGTAGGGCCCTCCATGGCTACTTTAACAACTGGCTCCCAAAATGTGGGCTTGGGCCCCCTGCTGAATTATCTTTTACTTTGCTGGTGGGGATGCTGAGCCCTGCCAGCCAAGTAAATAGACTACTGCTGCTCCCCGCTCCTTGTTTCCAGCTCTGGGTGGCAGACTGGGACTTCTCGAGCATGTGAGAGAAGTTCCAGCATGCAGCTCAGAGCAAGACGTTGGGAGTGGTGGCAGTCCCACTCAAGGCCCATCTCTTCTCCCTTGCTTTTGGTGCCTAACCACCTTCCCATTCCTGATACCTACACTGACTACATAGTTTTTACCTTTAGATTGTAAGCTCTCTTGAGCAGGGACTGTCCTTCCCCATGTTTAAACTTGTACAGCGCTGCGTAACCCTGGCAGCACTATAGAAATGCTAAGTAGTAGTAGTAGTAGTCCATTTATTGGCTGCCAGCAAAGGTATGCCTAGTGTGCCCGCACGAAGTGAGGGAGGAGAGAGAGGCTTAAGCAAGTATTAGGGGAGACTAGAGTAAAGTGAATTGCAGCAGTCAATTCAAGAGATAACTACAGTCAGAGGGAAAGCCCGGAGAAGAGAAAGATCCAAGATGGCGTGAAGAGCATGGACCCGGTATAGAGCAAAAAAGGTAGAATGGGTAACTGAATTGATTTGGGGCTTGAAAGTAAGTTTTGAGTCAAAAGAAACTCCCAAAATCTTAACAGTGTTGAAAAATGGGAGAGGGTGGTTCACTATTGTAGGTGGAGAGGTGAGAATGGTGCCTGAGTAAGGGAAAACAATGGATTCACACTTGGAGGAGTTAAGAGCCAGGCAATTTTCTTTCAGCCAGGAAGAAACATGTCGAAGGCAGTTGTTAATAGTGGAGAGACCTGAGGAATCAGTCACTCACTCTACACAAGATTTGAATATCATCAGCATAACAAAACGGCACACAAGTCTGTTCCTGTATAAGGGTCAAGAGGGCAGCGAGAAAAATGTTGAAGAGTAGGGGGTACTTCACAAAACAAGCAACTAAGGGCTAGATGCACTAAACTTAAAGAGCCATTAACATAGGTTTTAAACTGGTTCTAGCCAGTAAACCAGGACATGCACTAAAGGGCATTTTCCTATCACGGTAGCAGCTAACGAAAACGTATTATAATGTGTATAAATCGTATTGTAATAAGATGCACTACCGTTTTCTCATTGCCTAACCATGGAAAATCTAATGGGAGGTCTGTACCTCTCGTTGGGGCTGCGCGGGATTTATTTGCCTCTAAAAACTTCTATAAATTTAACCCCAAAAAATCGGGAGAAAAACGTCCAAGTGCTCGTCAGGGATGTCCTTCTAAAGTGCCTAACATGGACGTCCTTCACAAAACCAAAAAAAAAAAGGACGTCCCTGACAAGCACTTGGACATTTTTCCCCCAGATTTTTTTGTGATGGGTGTCCTTTTATTAGTGCCGAGGACGTCCAAATCAAAAACCCATTTGGACGTCTCTTATGATTATGCCCCTCCTCCAGGTCTCTCTCAGCCAATCACTGCACGTTTAGCTGACACCAGTGGAGGGGGGGCATCGGACGTGCAGCTAACACCCCAAGGCAGACAGAAAGGAGCAAGACGGCCAGAGCAAAAGCCGCCGATAACTACCAGCAGCATCGGGAGCCTCCTCGTAGCCCTTTCATCTCCCTCCCGATTATGGGGACGACTTTTTTTTTCTTTCAGTAAAGGACGTCCATAAAGGACATCCTTGGCATGCGCAGAGCAGCCAGCATAACGCTTGGCCGCTCTGTGCATGCTCAGCTGGCCGACTGGCTTGGAAGGAAATCGCATGCAAATGAGCTAGCAGTGACCAGCTCATTTGCATGTGATTTCCTTGATGCATTCCCGTTGCTTACCGATTCGCTAAGGAATCAGTAAGGGAAGGGCTTTCGCAATGGTTTTAGTGCATCTACCCCTAAGTATAACCTACACATCCCCAAGAGCAGATGTACATCCTGATGTTGATGGCAGCGTACATAAATATGCATTCTTCTTCAGAAGTAGGCTTTCTAAAATCTAATTGTAAATGAGTATATGATATGCACATCTAAATGCTGGTTTATGCACAATAGGATTGTGAATAGCACTTCTAAAATGACCACTTTAATGTATTTCATGATTATTCATTATGTTTATCCTGAAAACCAGACTTCAGTCTGTTTCATATATGTATGTATATAATGTTCAGTTTTATACTCTGACTTTATAGCTCAAGCACAAAATGGCTTACAGAGCTAAACAATAACCCTATTTCTTTGTGGCCATTAGTCTGTCTTCTCAATCTTTTTGCATCATTTTCTATATTTAAAAAGGCATGGGATAAGCATGTGGGATCGCTTAGGAACAGGTAGGATAGGGGGTTACAGAGGATGGGCAAACTGGATGAGTCATATGTCCTTTATCTGCCATCATGTTTCTATATCCTTCAGTATGCCTCCTGCCCAGTGATCTGTCTAGTATGTCAGGCTGATATTCATTCAAAATAAGTTATACATTCACTGGTGGCTAGTAAACATATCCGAACATTTCAATACCTAATAGGGATAGTATCAGGCCATTTAAATTGATCAACAGCCTGATGTGATCTATATAAGAAGGGGCTTGATTTTGGGCAGGGTGAGGGCAGGTCAAAAAAATTTATCCAGACAGCAGTAATATTCAGCCACTATCCAAGGGGGTCCTTATACTAAGTTGCGCTGAAAATGGCCTGTGCTAATGTAAGCACATGTTTTTGATGCATGCAGATCCATTTTTCAGCGCGCCTGTAAAAATGCCTTTTTTTTAATTTTGACCAAAAATGGACATGCGGCAAAATGAAAATTGGCATACGTCCATTTTGGGTCTGAGACCTTGCCACCACCCATTGACTTAGCGATAAGGTCTCATGCATTAACCGGGCGGTAATGGTCTATGCACGTAAAATACCTTTTACCGCCCGGTAGCGCCACACACCAGAAAATAAAAAATGAAATTACCACCCGGGCCACATGGTAGCTGGGCAGTACTTCCACATTGACGCATGTTGGGTACGCATAGACACCTACGTGGCTTAGTAAAAGGGCCCCTAAATAAGTTATATGTTTAGTTTAGACCTGCCAAACAACAGGCCTAAACTAAATGCATAGTGCCAAAACAGTGACCCTACTATCTGTATATTCAGTGCTCCTACCTACATGGATAGTGATTGTCCTATGAGAATTAGTTTCTCTAGAGTCCATCAGTCTGTCTTCTGTCTTACAGTCTGCCTGGAACCTGAGAATCGAGTTTCTGTCCAGCAGTCTGTATACCTTCCACTTTTCCATCCTTCTTTCTCCAGTACTTCATTTCTTGAAATTTAACAAAGAAGAAGAGAAAAGAAAAAGTCATTTCCTTGCAGTTGACCTTTAAGTATTAGATAATTTATTGTGTGTTTATACACAGTGACACCAGATCCCTGCTGAGGATTTAATTATGTACCCAGATTGTTTTCAATAAAGCGGCAGGAACGCAATTAACAGCTGATATTTACAAGCAGGTGTAAGTACCTCTTTACTGTCTATTGGATGTTATTGGCTAAGGGTAAGTAGGTGATTTTAATGTAGCTGGATTTATCGGCTACATTTAACCTACTAGATCACGAGATTCAGTTATTTCAATTGAATGAGTTGGGTGTATCAGGGATAGTTCTTAACTGTTTGAGGGTCTTTCTAAGTAATAGGACCAAAAAATAAATAAAAATTGGGTTTACCAAGGCTCCACTTTATCCCCAGTCTTGCTCATCTTCCTCAGATCCTTTAGTAAAATTCTGCAAGAGATGGGAATTTCTTTATATTCATATGTTGATTAATTACTCCTTGTTCCATTGCAAGATAATCTGGAGCAAAGAAATGTATTCTCAAATAAAGTTTAGTTTAGTTTATATTCCACATAATTACTATGCAGATTACAAAAGTATATATTAATGGAAGCCTGGAAATAATTCCATTGTTTATATGAGAAAAATAATTTGTTATGGCTGCTCAGTGGTTCCCAAACCTGGTCCTAGAGGCACCCCAGCCAGTCAGGTTTTCAGGATACTCACAAGGAATATTCATGAGCGAGCTTTGCATGAACTGCCTCACTATATGCAAATCTATCTCATGAATATTCATTAAGGGTATTCTGAAAACCTGACTGGCTGGGGTGCCTCTAGGACCAGGTTTGGGAACCACTGGGCTGGGTAATTCAGGCATAAAAGTATCAAAAAAGAACCCAATGAGAGTAGGCAGCTGTATTCTCTGGCTTCTACTCTACAAGTTTTTGCTGTTATGTTAGACTTGGCCTTAGCTGAGGAGCAACAAGTCTCCCGTATTGTGAGTATTCTTCAAGCTACATTGGCTTAAGCAAATTTGTTCTTGTTTTTCTGAGGAGCACTTTAAATTACTGACTCAAGCTCTGACCTTATCTCAATCAGACTATTGTAACAGTCTTTATTTAGGGTTGATGGTTAAACAGTGGCCTAGATTACAGTTATTGCAGAACACTACTACTACTACTACTATTAAGCATTTCTATAGCGCTACAAGGCATACGCAGCGCTGCACAAACATAGAAGAAAGACAACCAAGATAATATTGAAGGGTCATTTTGGTGATAAAGCAACACCTTTGCTGTGTCAGTTGCATTGGTTACCTGTTCAAGCCAGGTTTGCTTTTAAATTATGTCTAGTTTTCAAAATTATCCATGGACAAGCTCCTGTATGTATGTAATGTCACCTCAGGAGTGTACCTGGGTTCAAGGGCTGACCTGACAGGAGCCCCTATGGCTAGCTGCATCAGTCCCCTATGTACATATGGTGCCTGGTGCCTCCATCTGAAGAAAAAGGGACTTAGTGGGTAAGATTTCCCTCCCTTTCCCTCAGGAAACTACAACAAAGTCTATGTGAATTCAGCTCTCTTAAAATCTCTCACACCTCTCTCATCTGCCATCTGCACTCATTGACAGATTTCTCAGAACTCCCCCTTGATGACAGAAAAATCACTCTGATATTCCCTCTTTAGAAAACTCCTCCCCCTTCTCCCATGGAATGGTTGCTATGGAGAAGAGAAGAGATATGTTCCTCTATCAACATAATGAGGGGCATAATCGAACGGGGCTGGCCATCTATATGGGCGGCCATCTTCAAGGTCGGCCCTGCAAAGCGGTGTCCCGACCATATTATCGAAACAAGATGGCCAGCCATCTTTTGTTTCGATAATACGGTCGGAGCCGGCCAAATCTCAACATTTAGACCGGCTTTAGAGATGGCCGGCATTGGTTTTCAGCGATAATGGAATCTAATGGCGGCCATCTCAAACCCAGCCAAATCCAAGGCATTTGGTCATGGGAGGATCCAGCATTTGTAGTGCACTGGTCCCCCTCACATGCCAGGACACCAACCGGACACCCTAGGGAGCACTGCAGTGGACTTCAAAAATTGCTCCCAGGTGCATACCTCTCTTACCTTGTGTGCTGAGCCTCCCAAATACCCCCCCAAACCCACTCCCCACAACTGTACACCACTACCATAGCCCTTAGGGGTGAAGGGGGCACCTACATGTGGGTACAGTGGGTTTGGGGGGGGTTGAGAGCTCCCATTTACTACCACAAGTGTAACAGGTAGGGGGGGTGGGCCTGGGTCCACCTGCCTGAAGTGCACTGCACCCACTAAAAACTGCTCCAGGGACCTGCATACTGCTGTCATGGAGCTGGGTATGACATTTCAGGCTGGCATAGAGGCTGGCAAAAA
Source organism: Microcaecilia unicolor (assembly GCF_901765095.1). Classification (NCBI taxonomy): domain Eukaryota; kingdom Metazoa; phylum Chordata; class Amphibia; order Gymnophiona; family Siphonopidae; genus Microcaecilia; species Microcaecilia unicolor. The sequence continues at coordinate 678,756,379 of NC_044031.1, read as the reverse complement.
ATTAATTTTAATTTTTTTTTAGGTGGGAGGGGGTTGGTGACCACTAGGGGAGTAAGGGGAGGCGATCCCCAATTTCCTCCGGTGGTCATCTGGTCATTTGGGGCACTTTTGGGAGGCTTGGTCCTAAAAATAAATGGACCAAGTGAAGCCGGCCAAGTGCTCGTCAGAGCCAGCCTTCTTTTTTCCATTATTGGCTGAAGCCGGCCATCTCGTAACCATGCCCCTGTCCCGCCTTCCATACCCTGCCGAAATGCCCCCTTAAACTTTGGCCGGCCCTGCGACGGAAAGCAGTTGAAGCCGGCCAAAATCGGCTTTCGATCATACTGATTTGGCCGAGTTTAGGAGATGGCCGGCCATCTCCCAATTTGTGTCGGAAGATGGCCGGCCTTCTCGTTCGAAAATAAGCAGGACTGTCATCTAACAAACAAGCCTTTTGAAATGCCCCAAATCAAAATGCCAGTCTGATTTATTCACAAACCCATGTCCTATCAAAACTCAGTTTATAAATGGGTTTCATACATGTTAAAACTAGTGGAATTCCCTAATACTACTAGATTGTTCCAATCTAGTGGATTTCCCCTTTTAGCTTATCCACAGTAAAAACTGCTCACTTTGAATGGACTTTCGATAGATTATTTTCATACCAGGCAGTGAAAGAATAGAATTATTTATCAAAAGAGATCAAAGAAATTAGGAACTATTGGATATTTCAGCTTTCCAATAAAGCATATCTTTTCCAAAAGTACAGTAACCGAGGTCAGATTTAGGGGACTGTTATGAATTCACTATAGTCAATGACAAGGAGATATATTGTATTCTTGTAGTATTTTGTTTTTGGGTTGGGTTGACCAGTGAGTTAGACATGGGGTTGTTTATTGTTTTAATGTTAGCAGGATGTGATTATATTTATAAATTTCTATGATTTTTCTTTATTTTAATGTTGTAATTTTATTTTTTGCTTATTACAATCTGCTCTTAACTATTAGAGACAAAGTGAAATATAAAAGCCAGAATTAAATTCACATGTCTTGTTTTACCTTTCTTCTAACTGCTTTAAGTGCACGTTACCCAAGGATCTAGATCAGAAAGCAACAGACACCCTTGATAGCAGAAAGCTAAAGGAAATCTGTGACAAGCTGCCAATACACAGTGATCCATGGCAGATCTTGCAGGGATGCACACTCTAACTTCAGCAGATGCAGTGCTTTTTTTGATAGTTCCACTCTAATGTTTTAGAAGGGCTCACAAACCAATTTTGGAAGAGGTTTGAACGTCCTTCGCTCATCCTGTCATGAGCATTTTATCTTGGCCAATTGTACCGCTGTAATTTTTTATAACTAATAAGCTTCAAAATTCAATATAGGCATAGATACTACTAAAATTATGCAATTGCTTAAAAGGCATGAACAGAGGCCAAGAGAAGTGTGCCACACGATCAATTGCATCAACATTCGTCTATATCCCGTTTGAACGCAGGCTTAAGGACTTAATTTCCAGCTGAGTTAGGGCTATAGTTTACCACACAAAATTCAGAAAGAGTGCACAGAGTATGTGTAGAATCTGTATGCAATGCCTGGGTACTTCCTTTATGTAGGATCCAGAGGGTATTCTGAGTATAGGGTCTTGGTTCTCTACCTTTATCTCTAGGATATTGTGGAAAGAGGAGAGATGGGGAAGGTTACTTCTAGGACCCTATGTTTGGGGAATCTCTTTCCCTCTCTCTCTCTCTTCTCTCACACCACTCATTCAAAGAAGCCCAATGTTCAGACAGGGCTTAGCTTAACAAAAGCAAAATTCCTTATTAATACCCAATCAAAGAATGTATTGCGTTCAAAATCTGCACCCTGGTTCATAAAATCCTCTACGGCGAAGCCTCGGGATCAGGGGCGTAGCCACAGACAGGCCTGGACGGGCCCAGGCCCAGCCACTTTCCCTCCAGGCCCGCCCATCCAACATCCTGCTGCTGTCGCTGCCTTTTCTCCCACGGCTCCGCTGGGTCCGGGAAGCAGCGTTCAGCTGTGTTGCCTGCCTGCCTGCCTTTTAAAATAATTCGTCTCCCCAGGCTCCGCTGCATTTACTTCGCCCATCGCAAAGCGCTGCCGTTCACAAAGGCAGCTCCACTCCCCTTTGCTGCGTCCATCTGGCCCTACGTATCCACTACAGGAAGTGGATCAGAGAGGGCCGGATGGACGCAGCAAAGGGCAGCGGAGCTGCCTGTGCGAACGGCAGCACTTTGCGACGGGTGAAGAAGTAAATGCAGTGGAGCCTGGGGAGACGAATTATTTTAAAAGGCAGGCACCAAGGCAACGCCGCTGAACATTGCTTCCCGCCATGCTGGTGACTGGCACAGGGATGAGACTTCTCAAGCCTTGGGGGACTCCAGAAGATTCTTCAGCTGGCAGAGCCCGGAGATCCCGCCAGCCCAGGTATTTATCTTTACGGGAGGGGGATGGACAGAGAGGAAATATGTGGGTCATGCCCACCCAGTCCACCCCCAGGCCCACCCAAAAATTGAGGTCTGGCTACGCTACTGCCCGGGATACATGACAGACCTCATAGACCTACCAACCAGAAACACAACAAGATCAACATGAACATACCTAAATCTCCACTACCCAAGCTGCAAAGGACTCAAATATAAATCAACTTATGCATCCAGCTTTTCCTACATAAGCACACAACTATGGAACACACTACCAAACACTGTGAAAACAATGTATGACCACCTAAACTTCCGGAAATCACTAAAAACTAACCTGTTCAAAAAGGCATACACTACCGATCCAACTTAAATGCAACAAAACGAAACCAAAGATCGTACTGGACATAACTAAACTCTTCCCCCTATGATTCCCTAATGGGTCTGTTATACACGAACTTCACTTCTCCACAACATCACTTTGTATTTGTTCATGCCAGAATTGGCGACCGCCTTTACAGTACTATGTAAGCCACATTGAGCCTGCAAATAGGTGGGAAAATGTGGGATACAAATGTAACAAATAAATAAAATAAATACTTCTTAACTCTTTGGCTTATAGATTTAGCCTTAATCCTAGAGCTAGAAAAGATGCAGAGGTAACATCATACCTGCTGTTTGTAGATGACTTGAAGCTCTATAGTCCCAGTAGTCAATAATTTAGTTGAACAACATTTAGGGGTCCTTTTACCTAGCTACAGTAAAAAGGGCCCTGCACTAGCGACAGGGGCTGTTTTTACTGCACGCTGCGACCCTTTTTACCGCAGTGGGTAAAAAAGGCTGAAAATAGCCATGCCCATGTGGTAAGATTGCTCTTATGTGGCTATGCAGGGGAGCACTTACTGCCACCCACTGAGGTGGCAGTAAGGGCTTCTGAGCTAACCCAGTGGTAACCGAGTAGCATGCGGTGCTGCCTGATTAGCACCGGGTTAGAACTGCACTAAAAAATATGGGATAATTTTCAAAATAGTGTGGGAAATGGTGCACACTGGGGCTGGAACTACCGCCAGCGCCTGTGTTGGGCCAGCAGTAGCTCCAGATTAGCGTGCTTTGTAAAAGGGCCCCTTAGTAAATAGTTTTTCAGAAATATATCAAGATGACTTTTGGCCTGGACAAATGTGTTAAGGCAACCTTCCTAGAAGGAAAATTGAGTAAAACTGAAAACATCTCTCAGTAATGATTGTACCATTAAGGAACTTGAAAAGGAAGGGGTATATGGAGGAAGGAGCAAAAATCCAGCATAAAGCACTGAGAGAAAAGACCAGCAAAGAGTATTACAGGAGATTAAAACTGATATGAAAAATGCTCTAACATCAAAGAGTAAGATACAAGCCATAAACCACCTTGTACTTCCTGTTATCTCATAAAGATTTGAAACTGTGGAACAGCCTCTTAATTACCTTGAAAAATTATGAACTAGAAAACTCCTGAATGCTCACAAGGTAATCTATAAGAATCTGTATATGCTGAGACTATACATGCCTAGAACTGAAGGAGGAATAGGACTCATATAAACAGATTATATATATTGAGATACCATCATAGGCCTCCAAGCCCATTTAATAGCATCATAGATCCAAATACACAAAAGCACTGAAGTATGAAAGTAAGCATCTAGAATCCAATTCCATCAATAAACTTGCACAAGCATTCCAAGAAGCAGATTAAATAAGAATCCATCTATAAGCACAATAACTGAACCAATAAAATATACAAAATAGGAGAAAAAGCTCGTTAAAGAAATGGAACCACAAACAGGTAAAAACAGGTGGTAAATGCACAAATACATTGGGAAATATAAAGCACTACTCCAGGAACCATATGTATATCAGGCCCAGACACATGAATGATTAAAGAGAGGAGAACTGAAACCTATGGATGAGCGCTTGATAGTTGCAGCCCAGGAAAGTAAATTACAGATGAGATGAAGCATAGAAAAAACTGGTACAACAGACATCTGTAGATTCTATATAAAAGAGCTGGAAATGGTTACTCATCTTGCAGCTGGCTGCGAAGTGCTGATAGCAGAAAATTTCTATACAGAAGGGCACAACAAGGTGGCACATCTCATTGAAAATTTTATAAACATTATAACATCCCTTTACCGGAAAAAACATTGGGATCACAACACCAAGAGAACTGTGAATGAAGAAGTTATGATAACCTGGGACATCTCCATCCTAGCTAATAAAAAGCTGGATGCAACAGAGCCATACATAGTGGTAAAAGAAAGAATATCAGAATAGCACTGATCATAGGGGGATCAGACCTATGCAATTACTCTGTGAACTATGTGGAGATACAGAAGATCCTCAAGTACCAAGAAATGCAGTCTGAGACCAAAAGTATTTGTCATAAAGATACAAAAATATAAGCCATTGTTTTGGGTGCCATAGGCTTGATTAAAAGAGATTTCAAAGCACACATGACATATGACATCTTATGAACTTCAGAAGGAAGCTCCCTTTGGCACGATGCAAGTATTACAGTGAGCGTTAACAGTAAATCTGAAAACTGAGATCATACGCCACATAACCTGGCTTAAGAGTGAGGTTCTGTAGGGGTCCTTTTACTAAGGTGTGCTGAAAAATGGCCTGTGGTAGTGTAGGTGTGAGTTTTGGGTGCGCGCAGACCCATTTTTCAGCATGCCTGCAAAAAATGCCTTTTTTTAAATTTTTGCTGAAAATGGACATACATCAAAATCAAAATTGGAGTGCGTTCATTTTGGGTTTAAGACCTTACCACCAGCCATTGACCTAGCAGTAAAGTCTCAAATGATAACCAGGTGGTAATGACCTGCACGTATCCAATATATGCATCCAAAAATAAAAATTATTTTTCAGACGCACGCCAAAAACGAAATTACTGCAAGAGCCATGTGGTAGCCAGGCGGTAAATCCATTTTGGCACGCATAGACGCTTATGTAGCTTAGTAAAAGGGCACATTACTGTCTATTACAATGTTCTAATGTGTATTGTGTTGACATTGTAAGTAGTATACTATTGATTACTCAAACGCGTTCTACTAGGGACCACTGGTTCACTGTCTCAGTTTCCATATAGTTATCCAATGGTATTACATATTCATCTCACAGTTTGAGGTGTAGGTATATTCTTATTTTATCAACCTCGGACCTCAGTGCTACCCAGCGTGGCTTATTTTACAAAGAATACTTGCTCCTGTACGAGAGTGCCATCGCTTAACATTGGAGCTGTATTTCTATCGTCGGTCATTATTTTATTTTCTTATTTCTTATTTTCTTGTGGCAGTAGTAACACAACCAATGTAAAAAAAAAACTCCTAAATAAGGAGAAAAAACAATGGTTACCTGGTCCTCTCGTCACTACTACACACCCTTACTGTGAGAGAGATATGTCCCTTTAACCTTTTTATGTTTGATGATCAGTTATATTTGCAGGTATCAGGTATATTGTCATATTTTGTCACTGTTTGACAAAATGTAGCAAAATACAATGATATTCAATTGACTGTGAGCTTTGTCATTGGCTGCCATTTGGATATTTCCACTGGCAACTTGTGCCACAAGTTCTCAATCAGTGTTCCTTTCATTTTGTTAAGTGTTTGATTTTAATTTTAATTGATGTTAATTTACTGTGTTCACTGCTGTGATACAACTGTCATTAGTATATCAGAAGTAAATAAACACATTTTGTAATTGCAGTACTTTTTACTTAAAAGTATAATATTAGGCACTTTTTTTACTTTTACTTGAGTACATTTTTAATGCAGTCTTCATTGTACTTTTTACTTTTACTTAAGTAGCAAAATATGCATTTGTCTTTACTTTTACTTAAGTATTTTGACCTAGCAGTGGAGGAGTGGCCTAGTGGTTAGGGTGGTGGACTTTGGTCCTGGGGAACTGAGGAACTGAGTTCGATTCCCGGCACAGGCAGCTCCTTGTGACTCTGGGCAAGTCACTTAACCCTCCATTGCCTGCCGCATTGAGCCTACCATGAGTGGGAAAGCGCGGGGTACAAACGTAACAAAACAAAAAAAAACAACAACAACACTGGGTCTGAGGCCTGGAAATGGCTCTGATTTAGGGGCTAGTTGAAGGTGGCTGAGGGCTCATGCAAGGCTGGGAATAGCAATGGTCTGATGGTGGGGGCAGATGCCAGAAGGGGGCTGATGCTAGGGTTGGGGCAAGCAGGGGGGAGGCTTAGAGCTATCAGACAGGGATGAAATGGGAGAACAGATCTAATGCTAGGCCTGAGAGAGGGGGCTGGGGTTGGACAAGGGGCAGTTGGGAAATGGGGGTTGGAGGCTGTTGAAGGGACTAGAAGAAGGATGAGAAGGGCCTGTTCAGAAGGAATGGATCCTCAGAAGCTTAGCAGAGATTGAGTGGCAGCACTGGTGGTTGGGAGACGGGGCTAGTACTGGGCAGATTTCTACGGTCTGTGCCCTGAAAATGGTATACAAATCGAAGTCAGGTATACACAGTGTGTTTTTTCTAGTGAAAACAAGTGCCGGTACTCAAATGGCCAGGCCACCCTATAGGGGTGGGGTGATCACTGAGGGACCCACCCCACCATAGCCAGGCCCCCTGCAACCGGTCACAGAATCTATGACACAGCAGAATTGGTGTGTAGAGCCTGCGCTCTTCCATTAAAACTTGGGAACCATGGATCAATTTCAGCAATGGAAAAAGTGCCAGTACTCAGTACCCCCAAGTACCCCCTCAAAAAAATCCCTGGGTATACATATAAAGTAGCGCATACGAGTTTATCTTGTTGGGCAGACTGCATGGACCGTACAGGTCTTTTTCTGCCGTCATCTACTATGTTACTAAGTATGTTACTATGTTTTTTTTAATATGTACATTGGTATACTTATCTATGGCTTATGTTGGGCTTATTCTTGCTGTATGTCACCTTAGGTGAATTTCTTCAAAAGGGCAGTAAATAAATCCTAATGACTAAATATTTCACATGACCTGGCGTAGGAGTGAGGCTCATTACTGCCACAGTATGCACAAGACTAATCCATTTGGAGACATTGCTCCTGAAGAAACCAAATTGTCTCCCTTGGTCTTAATTCTCTCTTTCAAACTGATGTGATGGGAGCAGCTGGGGATAGCAAAAGTGTTGCCCTTCTTAATGGGGCCCTTTTACTAAGCTGCGGTAGGGTTAACGCATGGGTAGCATGCGCCAAATTGACACTACCGCTGGGGTAGTGAGGGTGCCTGGTGGTAATTTCAAAGATGGCGTGGCTGTTTCCCGCGGTAAAAAATAATTTTTACAGAATCTACATGTCTGTTATACCTGTTTTTTCTATGCTTCATCTCATCAGTTATTCTGCCTGATTACTGCACGAGTAGTGCGTGAGCCCTTTTCACCAAGTAAATAGGTGGCATTAAGGGCTCAAGCAGTAAATAGCCGCATGCTACTTTTCATATTAGCGCACGGCCATTTACTGCCCCATTAAAAAAAGGCCTCTTTCCCAGCCGCAGTAAAAAATGTCCCAGCACGCACCAATTTCACGTTTCCAAACTAACACAGGCCACTTTTTACCACAGCTTAATAAAGGACCCCTTTGTGCTTCTACCATTAAGGGCAGGGCAGGGCAGTGAGGACAGCCCATCCCGGGTACAAATCATAAGGGGATGGTGCCACGGGTATCTCCCCCTCCCCCAACTGGTGCGGTGCTGCCATGGATGTTCCCCACCCTCCCCCAAGAGCAGTGCTGCCATGGGTGTCCCCATCCCCCTGAATGGTATGGTATCTCTCTCCCTGAGTGATACCACACCACTCCCTGGAGAGGGGGGAAATGCTGGAATGCATCATGTAAAAGGAGAGAGGGGGCGCAGGCTGGATGGAAGGGAAAGAAGGGGGCAGGCAGTGGATGGAAGGGGCAGAGAAAGTAGGCAGATGCCATATGGAAAGGAGGAGAAGGCAATCACAGGATGGGAGAGAGAGAGGGCAGACAGTGGATGGAAGGGGCAGAGAAATCAGACAGACACTGGATGGAAGACAGAGAGAGAGAGAGACAGCAGATGCTGGATGGAAGGATAAGAGTGAAGAGAAGATCAGGAAAGCAGAAACCAGAGACAACAAAGGTAGAAAAATATATATATACTGTAAAGCTTCCCCGCCACGGAGCAACCTGGAACAGGCACTCCTTCACTGGCCAGACCCCCGGAAGCTTTTCTGTCCTCCCGTACCAAGCTGCGTATTGTAATCCACCAGAGAGACAGGATATGATAATTCACTGTGGCCACCCCTTGAGGAAAAGGGTATTCCAGCACCGTCAGCTCCCCAAACAGAGCAGCTCTGACTGAGCTGCTCCAAACAAAAAAAATGAAAACCCAGAAGCCCCAAACTGGCTACAAAAAAAAAAAAAATACATGCCAATTCAAAGCTTGAGCAGTTTCAAACAAACCATACAGCAGTTTAAGGGTTGATCAGTTTCACTCAAAACCCAGCAGTTCAAAGCTGGAGCAGTTTCAAACAAAAAAAAAAAAAAAAAAACAGCAGTTCAGAGCTTGAGCAGTTTCAAACAACAACACAGTAGTTTAACACTTGGGAAGTTTAAACAAAACAGCAATTCAAGGCTTGAGCAGTTTCAACCTAAACGCAGCAGTTCAAACCGTCTCTCCTGTCCAGCTCTCCTGCTGTACTCCAAGTGACTTCAGCCTTCTCATTCCCCTCTTTCTTCCCTGGAAAACCACCTCCTTCCAGCCTTTGCCAAACCCTTACACCAGGCTATCACCTGCTGGGCCAATCCCCCTTTTCTGGTCTTTGCCAAAGCTAAGATATCCATCAGCTCCTCCTGTTCCGCCGCCCTTGCCATTCCATGGGCTCTTCCCCCCACCTGTTCCCCAGCTGCTCCTCCTTTCCCCCATTAGGGCAGTTCCCTTCCTCTTCCCTGTCCCTGGTGATCTTTTTATTGGACTAATTTTAATACATTTTTGACGAACTTTCAGAGACCAAAACCCCCATCCTTGGGTCAGGACAGGATACTGTAACAGCAGTATACTCTACTGACCTGAGGAAGGAGGTTTTGGCCTCTGAAAGCTAATTGAAAAAATGTATTAGTCCACTAAAATGGTATTATCTTATTTTCCATTTTTTGTTTTATTTCTATTTGTTAATTTGTAAAGCAGTGATTGGTATTTGACAGGTTTTTTTTTTTTTTCAAATTTACATCTGCTATCTTTATATTTTGCACAGTACTAGGGCACAAAGTCACAGCGAAGGAGACAAGATGGATGATGTCAAGAAACTTCTACTGGACTTAAAAAAGTTCACAGCAAAAGTTTATTAATAAAACATGGACTTGACACAAGTCGTGTTTCGGCCACTCTGGCCTGCCTCAGGAGTCCCTGTATATTATTGCTATAGTGTTTTCTGGAAGAAGACACGATCTTCAAACAATGTGTGCAGCAGAATGAAGCTGAGAATCAACAATCTCCTTGATTTGAGAGTGCATAGTCTAAACGAGATGAGCACCATCCAAAAACATTGCAATAGTGCTTGTCTCGTTTTGACTACGTACTCTCAAATCAAGGAGATTGCTGATTCTCAGCTTCATTCTGCTGCACATATTGTTTGAAGATCATGTCTTCTTCCAGAAAACACTATAGCAATAATATACAGGGACTCCTGAGGCAGGCCAGAGTGGCTGAAACGCGACTCTTGTCAAGTCCAGGTTTTATTAATAAACTTTTGCTGTGAACTTTTTTAAGTCTAGTGGAAGTTTCTTGACATCATCCATCTTGTCTCCTTCGCTGTGACTTTGTGCTTTGGCTTTACCAGTGCAGAGGTTTGTTTTCTTCTGTGTTTGTCGCATAGTACTAGGGGGCATGCATCACTGTTTCTGTGGTGTTGCATTGTATGCAGAATCTGGCTTCTTGGGGGTTAAGTTTAATTTTTGTCTACATATTTCTATTTTTAGTTTGTGGTTACTTATTCTATACTGGGTGAGGATGTATCTGTGTTCTATGTTTTGAAAAAAGACATGGTTTTCTGTTGGCAGAATCATCTTTACTAATCTGGCTTGTTTAGTTTTACAATGGGTGTATTGATGTTGTAGTGCTCACTGCAATGTTTAAGATGCTGCCTTTTCCTAGGTATACCCTTATGTGACTTCTGGATTATTACTAAAAATATTTTTTCATATAGAGGAGGGGGGTGTCAAATACACTAGGTATGCCACTGGTTAAGGAACTTGCCCAAAGTCACAAGGAGCTACACTGGGAATTGAACCCAGATCACCAGGATCAAAGCTTGCTGAACTAACCATTAGGCCACACCTCCACTCCAGCATTCTGTAAGTTATATATATGAGTGTGAGCCCTGCCTATGTCCTGCCCATACTCTCCCCCCCCCCCCCCCCCCCTTAGGCTATAGATGATCATACAGATATTTGCAGAATAACTCTTAGCCAGCATACTGGCATATGTGTGTAAGTATTCATATATACATGTATATACTAATATTCTAAACATTTACACATGCAATTACACATTTACATATTGGCACCTAATTTAAACAGTTGCCCTTAAGTTGCAACAAAGCTACCATGGATAGTGTGTTGCAGCTCATTAATTATGTCCAGGCTGAAGGATGTCTTCAACTGCCAGTCACAAACTGCCAATTTCTGATCAAGAGACACTCGCCGGCTCTGCTAAATTCAGGGATACACACTTTGTTTCATAAAGGGATTTCACAAAGGGCTCCTGGGAGCTCTCTTCAGTAGGTTGCGCACAGATGCATTCCAAAGACCTGTGGGGCAAGCTCAGCTGTTTCCTTCTTCCTGTGGTAGCAGCTGCCTAAGGGATGTCCTAGGGGAGGTCCAAAGGCAAATCAGAGGGAGAGCAGATGTGGCCAAAAATGTGCAGGATATAAAAGTGCTCATTTTCAAAGAGCATAGACTTACAAAGTTAATATTTTCAAAGCACTTAGACTTACAAAGTTACGTGAGTAACCTATGTAACTTTGTAAGTCTATGTGCTTTGAAAATGAGCATCATTTCAAACTTTAGACTAAAAAAACAGAACATGTCACACAAAATGGAATTTAAAGTGCCTGAGGGCATAATATAAGGTTTTGTCCATTAGGTAAAGTGCAGCATGAGGCCCAATGTTCTCACAGCCCCGGGCTGAGGTTAAGCAGCTCCATTCTCATCATTCTGATTGCTGACCTGCTGTGACTCAATGTATTTTGTTTCTCTGAGATCAGCTGGTGATGCCTGATTAGTGTCTAAAAGCAGTTAACGACCTGAATTCAACCCTACTTTGTCCAAAGGTATAAAGCCTGCAGTGTGTGTTCTGTGTGCCTGGACTTCTGTTCAGTCAGAACCCCCACAGTGAATTCAATGCATCCCATGGCTCATTTCTACAGGAATTTCTCAGATCCAAGGGCAGAGGGACACCAGGCCATTGGCACAATACTGAGTTCTGGCCTCCTTACTATTTTAACAAATTCGTGTTGCTAATAGGTGGTGTTATGTTGGTAGATGATGATGGTTGTTAATAATTGTTATGTTATTTTGTTTTAGTATATTTGTCTGATGTTATATGTTAATTATTTTAAGTAATTGGATAATAGTTTAGTCATACTTTATAATTGAAAATGTGGAATATAATATTATTAAATTTAAATTACATTAACTTACTGTAATAAGTAAAGCATGTATGGGGACAGACTTAAGATCTCATTATTTATACTTTGGAAGAAAAGCGAGAGAGGGGAGATACTGGTGGGTGACATCCCTAACTGTATTGTTATTTGAATGTGTGCTGCCTTCTGAGCTCTTCACCTGCTTCAAGTCCTCTGCTCCTTTGTACATTGGGAGAGCAGTTTCCAGCACAGAACAGAGAGAAAGCGGCCTCTGTAAAGCAGATACTGGTGGGTGACATCACTAACTGTATTGTTATTTGAATGTGTGCTGCCTTCTGAGCAGCACAGGCTAAGATCAGGTGACCCCAGTGGTGTGCTGGAGCCGGCTCGCACCGGCTCGCAAGAGCCGGTTGTTAAATTTTGTACCAACTTGCGAACCGGTTGTTCCCTAGTGCGAGCCGGCTCTCCTCCCTCCCTCCCGCCCGCCCGATCGATCGATTGATCACCCACCTGATCCGGTCCCTCACGTCACCGACCTGACTCTTCTAATTCTGACTCTCCCCTGCCAGTTCGCGCTTTAAAAATGGCCGCCGAGACTTCCAGAGGCGGCCTCGCAAGACTTATGCTGAAGTCTCAGCGGCCATTTTGAAGCGCGAATCGGCAGGGGAGAGTCAGCGCTGGTAGCGGGCAGGCAAGACTGCCTGCCCCGAAGAATTAGAAGAGTCAGGTCGGTGAGGGACGGATCCGGAGGGAGAGAGGAGAAGTCGCCGGTGAACAACTCGGGAGGGGTGGCAGGGGAGAGAAGGGAGTCACTGGGCAGGGGAGAGGAGGGTCACTGCTGGACATGGGTGGATGGAGGGCAGGGGAAAGGAGGGTCACTGCTGGACATGGGCGGATGGAGGGCAGGGGAAAGGAGGGTCACTGGGTATGGTGCATGCAGGGCAGGGGAGAGGAGCATCACTACTGGACATGGGTGGATGGAGGGCAGGGGAAAGGAGGGTCACTGGGTATGGGTACATGCAGGGCAGGGGGAGAGAAGGGTCGCTGGACATGGGTGGATGGAGGGCAGGGGAAAGGAGGGTCACTGGGTATGGGTACATGCAGGGCAGGGGGAGAGAAGGGTCGCTGGACATGGGTGGATGGAGGGCAGGGGAGAGGAGGGGAGAGAGAAGAAATGCTGGACATGGATGGAGGGGAGGGAAGAGTGAGGAAGGAGATGAGATGAGGGAAAAGGAAGAGAGGAGAAAAACTGCACATGGATGAAGAAAATAGGCAGAAGCTGAGGACCAGAAATGAAGAAGAAAGGAGGAAAGGAAAGAAATAAATGGAAAGGAAGCCCTGGAAATGGAGTTAAGAGGACAGATAGCAGCAGAATCAGATACTGGGCCAGCATGATCAGAAAAACAGTCACCAGACAACAAAGGTAGAAAAAAATCATTTTATTTTCATTATAGTGTTTGGAATATGTTCACTTTGAGAATCAGGTGCTCAACATTAAAAGTTTATATTTATTTGCTTATTTATGGCATTTTATCGCACATTAAACATGAATTAGATTGGAACCTGGGATCATTTAATATTTTTTCCTGGAGTAATGCATTGCCGCCACCCCCCAGGCTCTCTCCCCGGCTATAGCCAGCTCTGCAATTTGGGGGGGGGGGGCGCAGAGGAGGACGGGGGGGCACAGAGGGGGACCAGGGAGAGAGCCTGTTGTTAAACATTTACCAGCACACCACTGAGTGACCCTCAGGGGAAGGGAATGCTGGCTTCAGCCTAACCCCTGGTAAGCCATTCCTTGGCTGAGAGGTGCCCAGCTCTACCACCGGCTGCCTTTCAGGTGCTGTGAAGGACTTGCAGCTCATCTGCATATCCTTACAGCCTTCTCCGGGGTGACTCCCAGGTCCACTCCAATCCACTCAGGGCCTCCGCTCTAGGTGCCGTGCACCATATTCTCTTTACATTTATTTTTCTCCCAGTTACTACTTATGGCTCCAGTACACTTTCTCTTCTTGGTACTGTCCCTTCCTAATTTGTTTCTCCATCTGAAACCACTGTACACTGCAGGAACACATTGTCCACCCTCTGTATTCATCATTTCACCATCTCTTTTTTCCCCTTCCTTCTTCTCAGTTCTCAACCTTCAACATTTCCTTCCTTCCTTCCATTCATCCCTCTCCTTTCTGAGTACATCTCGCCTTCATCGCTGTTGTCATACCTCTCCTACTCCATACTCTCTTGCTCCTTCTCCTGCTCTCCGCTGGGGACATTAATCCCAATCCTGGTCCTCCACATCAGCTCCCAACCTATTTGTGCAGGTCACACCGTGATATCTCCAATCTAATTTATGTTCCTCTCCTCCCCCCTTCTTCCCTGCCTCTCTCTTGTGCTCTTTGGAATGCCCACTCTGTCTGTAACAAACTTTCCTACATCCATGACCTCTTTATCTCTCATACTCTCCATCTGCTTGCCATAACTAAAACTTGGCTTTACCCTGAAGACTCTGCTTCTGTCACGGCCCTATGCCATGGAGGTTATCTTTTCTCCCATACTCCTCGCCAACTTCACCACAGAGATGGTGTCAGGCTACTACTTTCACCCTCTTGTACAGGAGTAGCCTAGTGGTTAGTGCAGCAGACTCTGCTCCTGGGGAACTGGGTTCAATTCCCACTGCAGCTCCTTGTGACTCTGGGCAAGTCACTTAACCCTCCATTGTCCCAGGTACAAATAAGTACCTGTATATAATAGGTAAACCGCTTTGAATGTAGTTGGAAAAACCACAGAAAGGCATTATATAAGTCCCATTCTCTTTCCCTTTCTTCCACCTCAGTCTCACTGCTTTTCTTCCTTCGAAGTCCACTCCATACGTCTATTCGCTCCTCTGCCACTCCGAGTAGCAGTCATTTATTGACCCCCTGATAAGTCCCTTTCTTCCTTTTTCACTGACTTTGATGCCTAGCTTTCCTTCTTTCTTGAACCTTCATCTCCTTCCCTCATTCTTGGGGATTTTAACATTCATGCTAATGATCCCTCTAACTCTTATGCTTCTCAGTTCTTTGCTTTAACATCCTCTTTCAATCTTCAACTGTGCTACACTTCTCCCACTCACCAGAATGGCCACTGTCTTGATCTTATCCTCTTCTCAAACTGCTCACTCTCCAGTTTCTGTGCCTCAACTCTTCCCATCTCTGACCATCATCTGATAACTTTCACACTTAAACACCTTCCTCCCAAGTCCCGTCCAATCTTAACCAATACATTTAGGAATCTTCAGGCTATTGACCCTTCTACTCTGTCCTCCAGTGTTTCAAATCTCTTCTCTACCACTATCCAGCTCATTTTCGAAGGAGATCGCCAGCCATTTTCCGACACAAATCGGGAGTTGGCTGGCGATCTCCCGAACCCGGCCAAATCGGTATAATGGAAAGCCGATTTTGGCTGGCGCCAACTGCTTTCCGTTGCGGAGCCAGCCAAACTTCAAGAGGGCATGTCGATAGGGTAGTGAAGGTGGGACGGGGGCGTGGTATGAGATGGCTGGCTTTGCCCGATAATGGAAAAAAGAAAGCCAGCCTTGACAAGCATTTCGCCGGCTTCACTTGGTCCCTTTTTTTTCAGGACCAAGCTTCAAAAAGCTGCCCCAACTGACCAAATAACCACCGGAGGGAATCGGGGATGACCTCCCCTTACTCCCCCAGTGGTCACCAACCCCCTCCCACCCAAAAAAATATATATATATTTTGCCAGCCTCTATGCCAGCCTGAAATGTCATACCCACCTCCCTAACAGCAGTATGCAGGTCCCTGCAGCAGTTTTTTGTGGGTGCAGTGCACTTCAGGCAGGTGGACCCAGGCCCATCCCCCTACCTGTTACACTTGTGGTGGTAAATGGGAGCCCTCCAAACCCCCCCCCCAAAAAAAAACCCAGTGTACCCACATGTAGGTGCCCCCCCTTCACCCATAAAGGCTATGGTAGTGGTGTAGAGTTGTGAGTAGTGGGTTTTGGGGTGGTTTTGGGGGGCTCAGCACACAAGGTAAGGGAGGTATGCACCTGGGAGCAATTTTTCAAGTGCACTGCAGTGCCCCCTAGGGTGCCCAGTTGATGTCCTGGCATGTCAGGGGGACCAGTGCACTACAAATGCTGGCTTCTCCCACAACCAAATGCCTTGGATTTGGCCGGGGTTGAGATCGCCGGCATTAGTTTCCATTATCAGCGAAAACCGATGCCGGCCATCTCAAGCCCGGCCATCTCTGACATTTGGCTGGCCCCAACCGTATTATCAAAACGAAAGATGGCCGGCCATCTTTTCGATAATACAGTTCAGGACTGCACTTTGTGGTGCTGGCCAAATAGATGGCTGTCCATCTATTTGGCCAGCGTCGTTCGATTATGCCGTTCCACGTTATCCAAGTCTGTCAATGAGGCTCTCTCTTCCTATAATACTATTCTCTCTTCTGCTCTGGATACTCTCATTCCTCCCATTCCCCATCCTATAAAAGCTACGAGAATGGTAAGGGATTTGCGTTACAAGACGTATGAAGAGAGACTTGATGACCTGAACATGTATACTCTGGAAGAAAGGAGAAACAGGGGAGATACGATACAGACGTTCAAATATTTGAAAAGTATTAATCCGCAAACGAACCTTTTCCGGAGATGTGAAAGAGGTAGAACGAGAGGACATGAAATGAGATTGAAGGGGGGCAGACTCAAGAAAAATGTCAGGAAGTATTTTTTCACGGAGAGAGTAGTGGATGCTTGGAATGCCCTCCCGCGGGAGGCGGTGGAAATGAAAACGGTAACAGAATTCAAGCACGCGTGGGATAAACATAAAGGAATCCTGTTCAGAAGGAATAGATCCTAAGGAGTTTAGCCGAGATTGGGTGGCACAGCCGGTGGCGGGAGGCGGGGACAGTGCTGGGCAGACTTATTCGGTCACTGCCAGAGCTGGTGGTGGGAGGCGGGGCTGGTGGTTGGAAGGCGGGGATAGTGCTGGGCAGACTTACACGGTCTGTGCCCTGAAAAGGACAGGTACAAATCAAGGTAAGGTATACACAAAAAGTAGCACATATGAGTTTATCTTGTTGGGCAGACTGGATGGACCATACAGGTCTTTTTCTGCCGTCATCTACTATGTTACTATGTACCAAACCCCAGCCTTGGCTGACCTCTAGAATCTGCTACCTACGTTCCTCTGCCCGCTCTGCCGAACGCCTTTGGCTGAAATCTCATGGCCATGCTGACTTCATACATTTCAAATTCTTGCTGACCTCCTTCCAGTCTGCTCTTTTACTTGCCAAACAGGACTATTACATCCAGTTGACAAATTCTCTTGGCTCAAACCCTCAACGTCTCTTTGCCACACTGAACTCTCTCCTCAAAGTGCCTTCACCTCCAACTCCCCCTTCACTTTCTCCCCAGACTCTGGCTGACTACTTTCATGATAAGGTTCACAAGATTAAACTTGAATTCTCAACCAGGTCACCTCCACCTCTCCTTCCCTTAGTCCATTCTCTCAACCCTCCAACCCCTGCCTCCTTTTCTTCCTTTCCTGAAATCACTGAAGAGGAAACTACACATCTTCTTTCCTCCTCGAAACTAACTACCTGTTCCTCTAATCCTATTCCCACCCATCTACTTAACACTCTCTCTCCTACTGTCATCCCTTTTATCTGTCATATCCTCAATGTTTCACTTTCCACTGTGACTGTTTCTGATACCTTCAAACATGCCGTAGTCACACCACTCCTTAAAAAACCTTCATTGGACCCTACCTGTCCTTCCAACTATCGCCCCATCTCCCTCCTCCCTTTCCTATCCAAGATACTTGAACATGCTGTTCACCACCGTTGCCTTGACTTTCTTTCATCTCAAGCTATTCTTGATCCACTTCAATCTGGCTTTCACCCCCTTCATTCAACTGAAACAGCACTTGCTAAAGTCTCCAATGACCTCTTCCTGGCCAGATCCAAAGGTCTCTATTCTATCCTCATCCTCGATCTATTTGCTGCTTTTGACACTGTTGATCACAGCCTACTCCTTGATACACTGTCCTCACTTGGATTTCAGGGCTCTGTTCTTTCCTGGTTTTCTTCTTCTTATCTCTCCCAGCGTAGTTTTAGTGTATACTCTGGTGGATCCTCCTCTACTTCTATCCCACTGTCAGTTGGTGTACCTCAGGGATCTGTCCTGAGACCTCTTCTTTTCTCCATCTATACTTCTTCCCTTGGTACTCTGATCTCATCCCATAGGTTTCAGTATCATCTTTACACTGATGATTCCCAGATCTACCTCTCCACACCAGAAATCTCAGCAGGAATCCAGGCCAAAGTATCAGCCTGCCTGTCTGACATTGCTGCCTGGATGTCTCACCACCATCTGAAACTAAACATGACCAAGACTGAGCTTCTTATCTTTCCCCCTAAACCATCCTCTCCTCTTCCCCCATTCTCTATTTCTGTGGATAACACTCTCATCTTTCCTGTCTCATCCGCTCGTAACCTTGGGGTCATCTTCGACTCCTCCCTCTCCTTCTCTGCACATATTCAGCAGACTGCTAAAACCTGTCGTTTCTTTCTCTATAATATCACCAAAATTTGCCCTTTCCTTTCTGAGCACACTACCACAACCCTCATCCACACTCTTATCATCTCTCACTTAGACTATTGCAACTTGCTTCTCACAGGTCTCCCACATAGCCATCTCTCTCCTCTTCAATCTGTTCAAAATTCTGCTGCACGACTAATATTCCGCCAGTATCGCTATGCTCATATTAGCCCTCTCCTCAAGTCACTTCACTGGCTCCCTATCCATTTCCATATATTTTATTTTTATTACATTTGTACCATATACAGTTCAAACTCCTCTTATTGACTTATAAGTGCATTCACTCTGCAGCTCCTCAGTACATCTCCACTCTCATCTCTCCCTACATACACTCCTCCCTGGGAACTCCGTTCACTGGGTAAATCTCTGTTATCTGCACTCTTCTCCTCCATCGCTAACTCCAGACTCCGTTCCTTTTATCTTGCTGCACCATATGCCTGGAATAGACTTCCTGAGCCGGTACGTCAAGCTCCATCTCTGGCCGTCTTCAAATCTAAGCTAAAAACCCACCTTTTTTATGCTGCTTTTAACTCCTAACCCTTATTCACTTGTTCAGAACCCTTATTTTATCATACTCACTTTTAATATTCCCTTATCTCTTATTTGTCCTGTTTGTCTGTGCTAATTAGATTGTAAGCTCTGTTGAGCAGGGACTGTCTTTTCATGTTCAAGTGTACAGCACTGCGTACGTCTAGTAGCGCTATAGAAATGGTAAGTAGTAGTAGTTGTAATAGTAGTAGTAGAGATATGATAGAGATGATTAAATACCTCCATGGCATAAATGCACAGGAGACGAGTCTCTTTCAATTGAAAGGAACCTCTGGAATGAGGGGGCATATGATGAAGGTGAAAGGGGACAGACTCAGAAGTAACCTGAATAAATACTTCTTCGTTGAAAGGGTGGTGAATTCAAGAAAGCTTGGAACAAGTACATAGGATCTCTAAGGGAGACAGTGGCGTGCAGTCAGGACATTCAGGTATTCACTGAATCCCCACCCTGCCCTACCAACATACTATTTAACCTTTGATCCAGTTGGTCTCTTATTTATTTATTTGTTGTGTTTGTATCCCACATTTTCCCACCTATTTGCAGGCTCAATGTGGCTTACATTGTTCAGTCATGGCAATCGCCATTCCAGAATGAGAGATGAAAGTGGTATTACATAGAGAACATGAATGACAAAATAAAATTAAGCAAACAGGTATAAAGAGATCATATTCGGAATAATAGATAAAGTGGTAATGCGTTAAAGTTCATATGAAGGATCGTTGCGGTATGCCTTGTTGAAGAGGCAGGTTTTCAGTGATTTCCGAAAATTGGTTAGGTCGCGCTGGTTTTTCACGTCAAGTGGTAATGCATTCCATAGCTGCATGCCTATGTAGGAAAAACTGGATGCATGTGTTAATTTGTATTTTAGTCCTTTGCAGCTGGGGAAATGAAGATTTTTGAATGTGTGTGCTGATCTTTTAGTATTCCTGGGTGGCAAGTCTATGAGGTTTGACATGTAAGTCGGGGCATCACCGTAAATGATTTTATGAGCCAAGGTGCAGACCTTGA
This sequence comes from Microcaecilia unicolor, assembly GCF_901765095.1. Lineage (NCBI taxonomy): Eukaryota > Metazoa > Chordata > Amphibia > Gymnophiona > Siphonopidae > Microcaecilia > Microcaecilia unicolor. Next base: position 678,736,160 of record NC_044031.1, on the reverse strand, counting down.
ACGTAATACGTTCTTTGAGTGGAAGCCAATGCAGTTTTTCTCTTAGGGGTTTGGCACTCTCATATTTTGTCTTACCAAATATGAGTCTGGCTGCAGTATTTTGGGCTGTTTGAAGCTTCTTGATGATTTGTTCTTTACAACCAGCATAGAGTGCATTGCAGTAATCTAAGTAATCCCTTGTCAGCACAAGAGCAGGCAACACAATTGGTGCAAGGAGTATTCCCACCTCACAGGGCCTTCAGTAGATACACTGAGGGCCAGATGCACTAAACTTAATGAGCCAGCAACTTGGTTTTTAAACTAGTTCTAGCCGGTTTAGCGTACAAGTAGTAAACCGGGACATGCACAAAAGGGTTCTCCGAGCCATTTTCCTGTCACGGTAGCAGCTAACAAAAAAGCAGAATGCAAAGCTATTATAATGAGCTAATTACTATTATAATGTGCATGCAATGTGATGCACTGCCGTTTCCGACCCCATGCACAAAAGCAGTCCCTACCTTTACCGTGAAAATTTTAAAGGGAGGTCTGGACCTGCCGGTTCTTCAGTATCGCAAGTAGGAGAAAGGGAGAAACAAGGCAGGGAAGTTGGAGCACAAAAAAAAAAGTACACCGGCTTACACACAGCTTCTTTGCATGTATGAAAGCCATGCCATGATTCTTTTTTCAAATGACATTTTACTGACAAGAAATTGGGGGGGGGGGCAGTCAGTGGTGTGCTGGTAAATGTTTAACAACAGGCTCTCTCCCCCGTCCACCTCTGCGCCCCCCCCCCCCAAATTGCAGAGCTGGCTATAGATGGGGAGAGAGCCTGGGGAGGGGGCAATGCATTACTCCAGGAAAAAAAAATCCCAGGTTCCAATCTAATTCATGTTTAATGTGGGATAAAATGCCATAAATAAGTAAATAAATATAAACTTTTAATGTTGAGCACCTGATTCTCAAAGTGGACATATTCCAATCACTATAATGAAAATAAAATGATTTTTTTTTCTACCTTTGTTGTCTGGTGACTTTGTTTTTCTGATCATGCTGGCCCAGTATTCGATTCTGCTGCTATCTGTCCTCTTAAATGGAAAGGAAGCCCTGGAAACGGAGTTATTTCTTCACTTTCTGCCTTTCTTCTTCATTTCTTGCCCTACATCTGTAAGTAAAAGCTGGGTCTTCCGCAAACTTGACTGTCCAGTGGATCCAGCTTCTGCCTATTTTCTTCATCCATGTGCAGTTTTTCTCCTCTCTTCCTTTTCCCTCATCTCATCTCCTTCCTCACTCTTCCCTCTCCTCCATGTCCAGCATGTCTTCTCTCCCCCTCCCCTCTCCTCCACCCATGTCCAGCAACCCTCCTCTCCCCCCTGCCCTCCCCTCCATCCACCCATGTCCAGGAACCCTCCTCTCCCCTCCATCCACCCATGTCCAGGAACTCTCTCTCCCCCCTCCCCTCCATCTACCCATGTCCAGGAACCCTTCTCTCCCCTCCATCCACCCATGTCTAGCAACTCTCCTCTCCCCTGCCTTCCCCTCCATCCACCCATGTCCAGCAATCTCCTCTCCCCTATATAACCATTTTCTTCTCTTCCAGTATCCTCCCAGCCAGGCAAACAAGCAAGCAGGGTCCTCGCCGCTTTATTCACCTCAGTGCTGCCCTTTCTTCAACCTGCGGCCCCTCTTCCCCCCTGGACTCTCAGCTGCACTCTGCCCTTTCTCATCTCTCCGTACCAGCCGCATTGGACATAGGCTTAACGGGGACGTCAACACTATTCATCACCGTTCTCAAACCCAGCAAAGGCCACGGCTCCGCTGTTGAACAAGACTCTGTCCCAGCCTTACTTCCCACCTTCTTTCTTGTGGACGCTATTGCGGGGCCCTGTTACCTTCCTCTCACTAACCTCACATTGGTCTAAACCGACGCCAATCAGCAGAGCTCCAGCCTCTGATTGGCTTGGCTAAGTTGGCTCCCATTTGCTCCCCACCGCCCGCGGACTAAACCGATGCCAATCAGCAGAGCTCCAGCCTCTGATTGGCTTGGCTCCCATTTGCTCCCCACCATCCGCGGACTGTGGCGTGGCGGTGGCTGAAGGCGGGTGAGCGCATATAGGAAAGGAAAGGATAGCGCGCCCAGAGGCGCAGCTGGGAGTGTCTATGGGCTGGCTCTCCTTTCTGGATAACGGGACGGCGGCACGCTAGCAGCCACAGTTTTCCATTAGTAAGTCGGCCAAGCAGAAGCTTCCCTACTGCCGGGCCTTGCTGGAATCTGGCCAGTGAAAAACAGAACCCCCTTAAACGGGGTAAGCATGGCTTGTGGCGCCCTCCTGCCATGCTTACCTCGTTTACTGGAGCCGGCTCGCCCATGCAGAACAACCGGCTCGCAAGATGTTAAAAAATTTAACAAGCGGCTCTTGCGAGCCGGTGCAAGCCGGCTCCAGCACACCACTGGGGGCAGTAAATGTAAAGCATAAAAGTAATGGTGACTTACCAAAAATACAAGGAAGACAAGAGTCAAACAGCCTCGGCTGGGAAACAGCATCTCCCATGCTTAGAAGCATAACAGGAGCTAAACCAATTGGACAGTGTCAGCCTGGGATGTCCCGCCCACTCACTACTGGAGGGGGACATCTGGAAGTTCGGATCCAATCAGCTCACAGCTCTAAAGTGATATCATCAGGGAAGCCCTGCAGGGAGGAGGAGCTGGGACAGCAACCAGCCAATGAGAGTCCATCTTCAGGGAGATGGGCGTTCCAGGATGTCAGCCGATCAATAGAAGGAAGCAGCAAGACAGCTGGGGGTGGAACCAAGCCCTGATGCTGATTCCTCAGAGCCCAGAGCAGCAGCAGAATATGGACCTCGGGAAATATCTTCTAATTCTCAGTTTCCACATTGCATGGAACATCTTGGAGGTGACGCTTTCCACTTGTTTATCTTTAGGCTTATATAGCTCAGAGCCCCCACCATTTCTACCTCTTGTGGGATATAATGGGTGAATAATATTTTTAATTTTTGTGAGGAATGGGAACAGTGCTACTCTTCATTCCCCCTCAGTTTAATCTCTAACCATAACCCCTCTCAATATCATAACTGCCAAGAGGAACTAAGGGAGTCTTTTACTAAAGATTAGCTCAAATTATCTGCATCAGGGCCCATTTTATTCCCATGGGCCTTGCTGCAGATAACTCAAGATAATCTTTAGTAAAAGACCCCCCTAAGTTTTAAAAGGGAAAGGGAATTGGGCCTTTTCTATGGTTTTTGCAACTACATTCAAAGTTGTTTACAGTGTACCTGGGGCAATAGAGGGTTAAGTGACTTGTCCAGAGTCATAAGGAGCTAGAGTAGGAATTGAACCCAGTTCCCCAAGATCAAAGTCTGCTGCACTAACCACTAGGCTACTCCTCCTCAATTCATGATATTCCATGCTTCCACAACCTCCTTCCCTTTTCCCATCCTTCTAATGAATTACCTTATTTATCCCAATGGCTGCAAGGTTGAACAAAAGAGCAAATACCAGCAGCTACCCAAAACTGACCCTGCTCAATTTGCAATATTATACATTCCCACCCAGTGATTCTTGGGCTCGTTCAGTTGTGGGGAGAAGTTGATAGATTCAAACCATGAGCACAAAAATCTGAAAATTATCTTTCTTTGCTTTTTCTTGATTTTCTCTTCCTAGTCTACCCTTTTTCTGCCACTTCATCCCTCTGTTCACCCCTCAATGCTTCTTCCTCTCTTTTTTCAGAACCCTTTTCTCAGCCTCTCACCTCTCCTGCCACTTCATCCCTCTCTTCGCTTTTTAGTGCTTCTTCCCTCCAACCTGATCCTCTCTTTTTTCAGAACCCTTTTCTTAGCCTATCTCCCCTATCAGCCCCCTTTTCTCTGAATCCCACACAGTTCCTATCCCTATCCTCATCTGTTTCTCTTTCTTCAGCTCCTCCCTCATCCACGTATCTTTGTATCACAGACCATGCCCCCCTGCTTGCATTCATTTCAGTTCTGTTCTCCTTTTTACATTCCAAATCTCTTCCCTCAGCCTCTCTTCCCCTTACAGCCCATCTGTTCCAGCTCTCAATGCTTGTCTACTCTTTTCTTCCTCACTCCTTACCCAGTGCCTGCCTCAGCAATTCTCCCCCTCTCTATGGTGGACAAAAGACAGGAAGCCTATCTGACAAACTGCAGCTCTTCTCAGCTCCCTGCTATTAGCATATTGGTCAGATATTCCTTAGCCAGCCAATAGAGCTGCAGAGGAGGCAGGACCAATGTCTTAGGAGACACAACCTTCCATCCTGCTTTCCCCTGCAGCCTATTGGCTGGCTAAGTAATGTCTGACCAATGGTGTCTCCTAAGCTACTGTTCCTTATTGGCTGGCTAAGAATGTTTGACCAATGTGCTGCAAGGGGAAGTGGGAGCAGTAGCTGAGACATAGCCTTCCTTCCTGCTTTCCCATGCAGCTCTACATCCCAAGAGTTTTAATGACAGGAGGCAATGTGATATCACAAGGATGAAGCCTGTCCACCCAAGAAGGTTTTCATTCTCCCAATGCAGCTGTCGCCATCTTGGTACACTCAAAACAATGCAATTGATAGGGCAACAAGCTCCACCTACTGGCTTCAGCCCACATGATGGGCCAGGCACACTCCCGCTGTCTCCTGTCATTAAACCTCCTTGCTATCCCAAATATTTCAACTCTGATGTCTGGACAGTGCTGGAAAGATATTTGGGGTGCCCTAGCATCCAAAGAGCTGGAGCCTATCCAGCTTATTTTCGAAAGAGGTTGCCAGCCATCTTCCAACACAAATCAGGAGATGGCCAGCGATCTCCTGAAGTCGGCAAAAATCTGTATAATCGAAAGCCAATTTTGGCCGGCTTCAACTGCGTTCTGTCGCAGAGCCGGCGAAAGTTCAAGGGGGTGTGTTGGTACGGTAGCAAAGGCAGGATGGGGGCGGGACGGGGGCGTGCGTTGAGATGGCCGGCTTCGCCCGATAATGGAAAAAAGAAAGCTGGCCTTGACAAGCATTTCGCCGGCTTTACTTGGTCCCTTTTTTTTCAGGTCCAAGTCCCAAAAAAGTGCCTGAACTGACCAGATGACCACCAGAGGGAATCGGGGTTCACCTCCCCTTACTCCCCCAGTGGTCACCAACCCCCTCCCACCTTCAAAAAAACAACTTTAAAAACTTTTTTTGCCAGCCTCTATGCCAGCCTCAAATGTCATACTCAGGTCCATCACAGCAGTATACAGGTCCCTGGAGCAGTTTTAGTGGGTGCAGTGGACTTCAGGCAGCCAGACCCAGGCCCATCCCCCCTACCTGTTACATTTGTGGTGGAAAATGGGAGCCCTTGAAAACCCACCCAAAACCCACTGTACCTACATGTAGGTGCCCCCCTTCACTCCTTAGGGCTATGGTAGTGGTGTATAGTTGTGGGGAGTGGGTTTTGGGGGGCTCAGCACCCAAGGTAAGGGAGCTATGCACCTGGGAGCTATTTAAATTTTTTTTTTTTTTACTTTTTAGAAGTGCCCCCTAGGGTGCCCAGTTGGTGTCCTGACATGTGAGGGGGACCAGTGCACTACGAATCATGGCGCCTCCCACGACCAAATGCCTTGGATTTGGCCGGGTTTGAGATGGCCGGCTTCGGTTTCCATTATGGGCAAAAACCGAGGCTGGCCATCTCAAATCCAGCCATCTCTGACATTTGGACAGCTCCAACCGTATTATCGAAATAAAAGATGGCCGGCCATCTTTTTCGAAAATATGGTTGGCTCCGCCCATTTACGGAGCCAGCCCCGGAGATGGCCGGCCATGGAGATGGGCATCCCCATTCGAAAATGCTCCTCTATGAGTCATCTAAAGAGTTCTTCGGTAAGTATCCACACAAAATCCATAAAATACTAAGAGATTTTGAGCTAGGTTCTGTTGGCTTCAGTGAAAGTTACAAACTTAGCACACAGATTCTTACAATTCCAAGCACTATTTTTCTTCACCCAACACATAATTAAACTCTGGAATTCGTTGCCGCAGAACGTAGTGAAGGCGGTTAGCTTGGCAGAGTTTAAAAAGGGGTTGGACGGTTTCCTAAAGGACAAGTCCATAGACCGCTACTAAATGGACTTAGGAAAAATCCACAATTTCGGGAATAACTTTTATAAAATGTTTATATGTTTGGGTAGCTTGCTAGGTGCCCTTGACCTGGATTGGCCGCTGTCGGGGACAGGATGCTGGGCTCAGTGGACCTTTGGTCTTTTCCCAGTATGGCATTACTTATGTACTCTACAGCAACAGTGGAAAGATCGTTCTTTGCTTTAAAAACAATGAAAAGCTATTGCAAGAATACAACAGGGCAGGAGAGACTTTCATCTCTAGCAAAGCTGTCAATTGAAAAAGAGCTACTCCTAACTTTAAAGTCAAATACAAAATTATATGATGATATCACTGAGCATTTTATAAAACAAGGAGAGGAGAATGGAGTTTCATTTTAAATTAGCATTTCCAGAAAGCACTTAGCTCTACCCACAATTCAGCCCAAGCCCTTGTTGAAAAGGACAAGATTGAAAGGAGCTATTTTAAAGGCAACTAACATTTATGTTAATATATTACATAAAGGAAAGAGGAAAAAAAGGCCACTCTAGTTCTCAAACGTAGTAGCCAAAAAGGTAAGGGAAAGGAGGTTCACCTTCATATGATATAAGATTACTCAGAAAGAAGAAGACAGGCAAGAATACCTGGATAAGTTAAGAGAAGCTGGAAAAGCTCTCAGGAAAGCGAAGAGGCAAATGGAAGAAAAGATAGCTAATACGGTAAAATTGGGGGGGGGGGGGGGGGAGACATTTTTCAGATATATAAGCAACAGGAGGAAGTGCCAAAATAGCATTGTGAGGCTCAAAGCAGAAGGGGAGGAATACATGGAAGCTGATAAGGATAAAGCTGAACTGCTTAACAATTATTTCTGTTCTGTGTTCATGGATGAAAGGCCAGAGGTAGGACCGCAGAAAACAAATGCAAAAGAGAATGGACAGACGCCAGAGGGTGGTGGTGAATGGAGTTAGCTCGGAGGAGGGAAAGGTGAGTAGTGGAGTGCCTCAAGGATCGGTGCTGGGGCCAATTCTGTTCAATATATTTGTGAGTGACATTGCCGAAGGGTTAGAAGGTAAAGTTTGCCTATTTGCGGATGATACCAAGATCTGTAACAGAGTGGACACCCCGGAGGGAGTGGAAAACATGAAAAAGGATCTGAAGAAGCTAGAAGAATGGTCTAAGGTTTGGCAATTAAAATTCAATGCCAAGAAATGCAAAGTGATGCACTTAGGGAATAGAAATCCACGGGAGACGTATGTGTTAGGCGGCGAGAGTCTGATAGGTACGGACGGGGAGAGGGATCTTGGGGTGATAGTATCTGAGGATTTGAAGGCGATGAAACAGTGTGACAAGGCGGTGGCTATATCTAGAAGGTTGTTGGGCTGTATAGAGAGAGGTGTGACCAGCAGAAGAAAGGGAGTGTTGATGCTCCTGTATAAGTCGTTGGTGAGGCCCCCTCTGGAGTATTGTGTTCAGTTTTGGAGGCCGTATCTTGCTAAGGATGTAAAAAGAATCGAAGCGGTGCAAAGAAAAGCTACGAGAATGGTATGGGATTTGCGTTAGAAGACGTATGAGGAGAGACTTGCTGACCTGAACATGTATACCCTGGAGGAAAGGAGAAACAGGGGTGATATGATACAGACGTTCAAATATTTGAAAGGTATTAATCCACAAACGAACCTTTTCCGGAGATACGAAGGCGGTAGAACGAGAGGACATGAAATGAGATTGAAGGGGGGCAGACTCAAGAAAAATGTCAGGAAGTATTTCTTCACGGAGAGAGTGGTGGATGCTTAGAATGCCCTCCCGCGGGAGGTGGTGGAGATGAAAACGGTAACGGAATTCAAACATGCGTGGGATAAACATAAAGGAATCCTGTTCAGAAGGAATGGATCCTCAGGAGCTTAACCGAGATTGGATAGCAGAGCCGGTAGTGGGAAGCGAGGCTGGAGGTTGGGAGGCGGGGATAGTGCTGGGCAGACTTATACGGTCTGTGCCTGAGCCAGTGGTGGGAGGCGAGACTGGAGGTTGGGAGGCAGGGATAGTGCTAGGCAGACTTATACGGTCTGTGCCAGAGCCGGTGGTGGGAGGCGGGGATAGTGCTGGGCAGACGTATACGGTCTGTGCCAGAGCCGGTGGTGGGAGGCAGGGATAGTGCTGGGCAGACTTATACGGTCAGTGCCCTGAAGAGCATAGGTACAAATCAAAGTAGGGTATACACAAAAAGTAGCACACATGAGTTGTCTTGTTGGGCAGACTGGATGGACCGTGCAGGTCTTTTTTCTGCCGTCATCTACTATGTTACTAAGTATGATATACCAAGCCCGTTCTCAGAGAACAGTGTTCGTGAGGAGCTAGCTAAACTAAAAGTAGACAAAGCGATGTGGCTCCGCTGACTGACTTCTTCAGTGCTTCCTTAGAGTCTGGAGAAGGGCAGATGTGGTATCTTTGCACAAGAGTGGAAGTAAAGAGGAGGTTGGGAATTACAGACCTGTCAGTCTGACCTTGGTAGTGAGTAAACTAATGGTAACGCTTGTAAAGTGAAGAATAGTGAGGCTTCTCAAATTGAATGGAATGCAGGACCCGAGGCAGCATGGCTTCACTAGAGGCAGGTCGTGTCAGACAAATCTGATTTATTTTTTCGACTGGGTGACCAAACAGTTGGACGTGGGAGGGGTTCTGGATGTGGTGTATTTGAATTTCAGCAAGGCCTTTGACACGGTTCCACACAGTCAACTCATAAATAAACTGAGTTCCCTCTGTATTTATTTATTTATTACATTTGTACCCCACATGAGACCTAGAGTATCTAACTGGGTTAAAAATTGGTTGAACGGAAGGAGACAGAGGGTCATGGTAAATGAAGCTTTCTCTGAAGATAAAGAAGACCAGTCCGTCTGAGAGAGAGAGAAAGTTGAGTGTGCATGAGAGTGTTCCTCTGTGCTGAGGGTCCAGAGTCAACCTGGGTGAGACTTGAGTTTCACATGTATCCTGGAAATCATGTGCTGTTCTCTGCTTTTGCCTCTTGTTTGTGGATACCCAACAACCTGCTGCTTCTGCCTCAGAACATCAGAGAAAATCTGTATTGCTCAAAATATTTTTTCATGTAATCTGCAATTCTACACCACATAATATCAATCAGTGTATAACTCTGAAGGATAGATTTCGGAAAGGTGACAGTAATAAAGAACTTAAGTTTCTTCAATTCAACACAGAAGTCAAAAGGAGAAGTGGCAAATGTTATAGGTGACTCTCAGAAAGAGACCAAAATGTGACATTGTTCAGCACAAACTGTGAGTATATTAATCTTAGTTAAGGGTACGCATTGCACAAGTGTTTAGCACATCTACTGAATCCCCTGCTATAATTTCACTGTACGCCACTGAAGGGAGAGGAAGGGATAGTAGATGGCCTACCTGTTTGATGCTGCTTTCGACTCCTGACTTGTCACTTTTATCTTATCCTTGTGTCCTTCTGTCTGTCCTTCCCTTATCCTTATTGATCCTGTTTGTTTGTCCTGATTTAGATTGTAAGCTCTTTTGAGCAGGGACTGTCTTTCTTCATGTTCAATTGTATAGCGCTGCGTACGACTGGTAGTGCTATAGAAGTGATTTATAGCAGGGGCGTATCTGGAATCCAGCGGTAGGGGGTCCAGAGCCAGAGAGGGGGGGCACATTTTTGCCTCCCTCCCCCCCTCCCCCGCCGCCTCTCTCCACCCCCTCCCCGCCGTCAACCCTCCCCCACTGCTTACTTTTGCTGGCGGGGGGCCCCAACCCCCGCCAGCCAAGGTCCGACCCGCAATCTCCATATTTCGTCTTCCTCCGTGGCCATGTGCTTCAAGGAAGTAACACTGCAGTGCTGATTCGTTGAATCCAGTTCGGCGTCTGACGTCGCAGCGACGTCAGACGCCGAACTGGATTCAACGAATCAGCACTGCAGCGTTACTTCCTTGAAGCACATGGCCACGGAGGAAGACGAAATATGGAGGTCGGACCTCGGCTGGCGGGGGTTGGGGCCCCCCGCCAGCAAAAGTAAGCAGCGGGGGAGGGTTGACGGCGGGGAGGGGGGCCAGGGCGAAATCTGCGGGGGCCCAGGCCCCTGTGGCCCCACGCAGATACGTCCCTGATTTATAGTAGTAGTAGATGGCATGGATGGGCAGACTGGATAGGTCATATGGTCTTTATCTGCCTTCATTTATTTCTATAAAATTACTAATACAAAGAAAGATACATAAAGAGAAGCTCATTTTCTCTTGTAACACATTTTTTCCAGATTTCCTCTGTCATATCTGTATTTGCTGATTTCTTAATAACTTAAATCTAAAAACAGATCCTCCAATCTACAGGGAAGCAGGAAGGAAAGCAGGAAGCAGGCCACTACCTCATGGGAATGTGGCAAGCTATGTTATTCACTGCACTGTTTAACAAGGCACTCTAAAACCCAGCTGGGCTTTCAATTACTAGTAAATGAGCCAGTGGTCAGTGGTAGATCAATAGGATCATTAATGGGGTTGGGGAGAGAGAGGGGGTTGATGGGAACCAGAAAAAGTCTGACCAACACAGCAGGAGTTTAAATTGTGGGCCTCCTGTCCTGGCAACACTGTCAATCATCTTAATGAAGAGATCCGGTCTGGATTAAGAAATCGGTTGTGGGATAAATAATTTTTATTGGGCTTGTGGCTCCTATTTAATATCTTTCAATCAATACCAGGCCAAACTGTGTGCAGAGGACATAATAGAACACAATTACTTAGTGGTCCTGGCAACTCTGAGAGGAGTGCTGCCCTTTCTTCAGGCAGCCATGATACTGTCACACAAGACAAAAGCTAAATAAAATGATACTATTACCCCAACTGGTCTCTTGCTGGTCCAGCACATCAGCTAGCTTGCTAAAACTTCCTTCAGCTTCCACTACAGTCACTGGCAGAGTGCAAAGAATCTGTAGGGCTATGTACAAGTCACTGAAACTGAGCTGCAGATTCTTGTAAATCTCATGTGAAGTGGACAAAGTTTATATGATTCCAAAAGCAGGATCTGAAGAATTGTTTTTTCAATGTAACGTTTCACAAGGAAAATTCTTACTTAGATCTATAGGATTCTTTTGAAGATGACAATTTTGGAGGTAATCTTCTATGATTTATTATTATTATTATTATTTATTGCATTTGTATCCCACATTTCCCCACCTCTTTGCAGGTTCAATGTGGCTTACAATACATCATGAATAGTGGAAATAAGAAGGGAATAGACGTTTGGTATTACAGAAGGATTTTGGGTTACATGATAATGAAAAACATGATAGTAAAACAACAAGAGAACATTTTAAGACAGTATTGGATACATGTGGGGGAGTTCACTTGTGTTAATCTTTGTTGTATGTCCTATTAAAGAGATGGGGCTTCAGTAGTTTGCGAAAGTTGGTTAGATCATAAATCGTTTTTAGGTTGCACGGCAGCACATTCCAGATTTGGGTGCTCATATATGAAAAGGTTGATGCGTGCATTAGTTTGTATTTTAGACCTTTACAGTTGGGGAAATGTAGATTAAGGAATGTGCGAGATGATTTTTTAGCATTCCTGGGTGGTAAGTCTATCAAGTCTGACATGTAGGCTGGGGCTTCGCCGTGGATGATTTTGTGAACTAGGGTGCATATTTTGAACGTGATGCGTTCTTTGAGTGGGAGCCAGTGTAACTTTTCTCGTAGGGGTTTAGCACTTTCATATTTTGATTTTCTGAATATGAGTCTGGTTGCTGTATTCTGGGCTGTCTGGAGTTTTTTTGAGTATTTGCTCTTTGCATCCAGCTTTCCCCTGTGCGAGTTTTGAAAATTACCCAGGGAAATTATGCACTTACATTTACACTTGGTCCTTCACACGCACAATCCCCTGATTCGGTAAAGGTCGCAAAATATTGCACTCACAAATTTAGGCATGTTCCCAATTTGCATGAGCAATTTAATTGAAAAACAAGCAATTAGTGCCAATAATTGGCTTTTTAACAATTATTGACACTAATTACATTTAATTGGGACCAACGCACGTAAAGTTAGGTGCGAGGTCCACACCTAAAATTTACACGTGTTCCAAAAATGGGGGCACGGAAACGGGAGGATCATGCGCATTTCGGGGCAAAACGGAGGAGCAATTACAGAATAATGGTGCTCTGCACATAAATTTAGGTACAGGCATTTGCACCACGTTTTCATTGGTGCCTAAATTTACATGCAACTTTCCACTTATGAATACCGTTTAAGGGGGAGTTTTGGTGCTGATTTTTATAAGGCACCATTTACAGAATTTACCCCATTTTCAAAACTGTGAACCAATAGTGTAGCATTTGTTTACGCTTTCCAAAAATACTAGGACTAGGGGGCATGTGATGAAGCTGCAATGTAGTAAATTTAAAACGAATCGGAGAAAGTTTTTCTTAACATGTAATTAAACTCTGGAATTCATTGCCAGAGAATGTGGTAAATGTGGTTAGCTTAGTGGGGTTTAAAAAAGGTCTGGACAGCTTCCTAAAGGAAAAATCCATAGGCCATTATTAAATTGACTTTAGGAAAATCCACTGCTTATCTCAAGCAGCATAAAATATATTGAACTTTTTCAGGATCTTGCCAGGTATATGTGGCCTGGATTGGCCACTGTTGGAAACAGGATGCTGGGCTTGATGGACCTTTGGTCTGTCCCAGTGTGGCAATACTTATGTACTTATGTACTTATGCAATGTTAACATGGGTAGGCACAAGTCTGACCCGTGCAACCTATAGTCCTATTGACAAATAATACCTTGGACTGTACATAACAGATTTCTAAGTAGTGTGCAATAGCTGTCATGTATCGTAGGTAAGTATTTCAAATTCAATTATTTCAAGCACTTACCAATACTAGACAACATATACACTTATGGAAATAGTTCAGTTATATTAAAAGATGCCTTAAGAGGCAGTAACCCATAACTTAATGTACACTTGCGCAGACCCAAGTCTATTATAAAGGTAACCATCTCAAAACATTGTACAAAGTGTTCTAAACAGTCTAATGTTATGGCAATATAATTAATGACTGTAATTTACTACATATCATTTGACTTTGTTTTATGACAAAGAAATGCCTTATTAATCTGTATTAATAAAACAGATAAAATGTCAACAAAGTCTTTTTTCTTGTTATATCTATTGCAGTTTATAAATACACAAGAGGAATATTGTGTAGAAAGCAAACAAAGAACAGGTTACAGAAACATCAAATCCAATCATGTAGTAAAGTAAATATTGGTGTATTATTTTATAAGTCCCTTTTCTGGAATGCTCAAGGCAAAGAACAAAATAACTACAATAAAACAGCAATATCATGATAATCATAAGATGATAAGAAGTACAATGGACACATCACAGAACTAAAATGCTTTCCAGAAAAGGTACAAGTGGGCTTTATTTGTGACCTGACATGGGCTGTGTTTGGGTGTAAAGCAATGCCTGCCTCAGGGGTCAATTCAACAGGACTGCACAAATAATATAAAGCTGTTGCTGTCACGGCTGTGGCCGTGCCCTTGTGTCCAGACTCACCTTTTTTCCAGTGATCTGGCTCTGTGACTTCTCCAGACTGCCTTGTCCCTGCATAAATACATCTGCTGCCTGGTGTTCCTGCAATCCAAGCCAGTTCTGGTTTCCCTGCAATGCAAGCCTCGCTCTGGTTTCCCTGCAATCCAAGCCTCATTCCAAGTTGTGATATCATCAGCAAGTCCTTTATAAAGAACCATGGAACTCTCAAGCTTTGCCTTTGCAAGAGGTCTCTTAACCTTGTCTTTGTGTTCCCTGTTTAGATCCAATTCCAGCTTGGCTTGTTCCTGCATGCCTTGACTCCTGCCTAGTTTTGTTCCTGTGAGTCTTGTCCCTGAATGTTTTGTCTCTGAACCATGTTCTTGAAAGCCTTGCTTTTGTATATAAGTATTGCCACACTGGGACAGACCAAAGGTCCATCAAGTCCAGCATACTGTTTCCAACAGTGCCCAATCCAGGTCACAAATACCTGGCAAGATCCCAAAAAAGTTCAATACATTTTATGCTGCTTATCCCAGAAATAGCAGTGGATTTTCCCCAAGTCAATTTAATAATGGTCTATGGACTTTTCCTTTAGGAAGCCGTCCAAACTTTTTTAAAACCCCGATAAGCTAACCACTTTTACCACATTCTCTGGCAACGAATCCCAGAGTTTAATTACACGTTGAGTGAAGAAATATTTTCTCTGATTCGTATTAAATTTACTACTTTGTAGCTTCATCGCATGCCCCCTAGTCCTAGTATTTTTGAAATGAGTAAACAAACGAGTCACGTCTACCCGTTCCACTCCACTCATAATTTTAGAGACCTCTATCATTTCTCCCTTCTGCTGTCTTTTCTCCAAGTTGAAGAGTTCTTGAAGCTTTACTCCTGTGAAAGCCTTATTTGTGTACACCTTGTTCCTGAAACTTTACTCCTGTGTAGTCTTGTTCCTGCCTACCTATGTTTCTATGAGTCTTGTACCTGAAAGCTTTGTTTCTGTGTGTTTTGCTTTTGAACCTTGTTCCTGGAAGCTTGGCTCTTACTATAGGCAAACTCGTTTCCTGCTCTCTGTTAAAGCTAAAACTCTGTTCCTGCTTTCTGCTAAAGCCAAGCCAAGTCTGTTCCTGGTTCCTGATCCTGCCAAGCCAAGTCTGTTTTTGTTCCTGGTTCCTGATCCTGCAAAGGCAAGTCTGTTTATGGTTCCTGACCCTACCAAGTCAAGTCTGTTTATGGTTCCTGACCCTACCAAGTCAAGTCTGTTTATGGTTCCTGACCCTACCAAGTCAAGTCTGTTCCCGGTTCCTGTTTCTCCCAAGTCCTGTTCCTGTTAGCCAAGTTCTGTTCCTGGTTCCTGTTCCTGCCAAGTCAAATCTGGCTATTTCCTTGTCTGTAGTTTTGCTTCTATTTGTTCCGGTTGCCTAGCTCCTGTCCTGTTTTGTCTGTGTCTGGATCCAGTTCTTAACCTGTCTTGCCTTGCCGTGTTTGAACCCAGGTCTAGCCTTGTTCCTGTGTGGGTTCAGTTCTAGCCCTTTGCCTTGCTTTCTTGCCTTGTCTGGATTCAGCTTTCTTCTTGCATGTCTGCCTTGTCCAGTTGTACCTAGCCTTGCCTCATCTCATCCTGTCTGGATCCAGTCCTTGCCTTGTCCTTGTCTGGACCCAGTTTTAATCTAGTTCCGTGTCTTGCCTTGTTCTACCTTGCCTTGTATTGCTTGGGTCTCAGTCCCAGTTTTAATCCAGTTCCGAGTCTGCCTTGTCCTGTCTGGGTTCCAGTTCTGCCCCTTTGCCTTGCTTTCCTTGCCTCGCCTGGATCCAGTCCTTGTCTTGTCTATTGTGTCCTGTTACCTGTGTCCTGCCTTGTCAAGTCTCCTGGTTTAGTCTGTTCTGATTCCTGCCTAGTGTCAGCCCAGATGACTTGTCTGCCAAAGCTCCAGCTTTGGTCCAAGGGCTCACCATACCTGAATTCGTGATAGATTGCAAAGGCCCTTGAGGCCATGACAGTTGCTTAAAAGGTGATACTCAGAGAGTTATCAATCTGCTCTTAGAACGGTGAAACATCGACTTCATGGCATGTATTCATGGCAGTTTGTACCACATTAAGTCAATGTTTCACTGTCCTAAGAGAGGATACTCTCTGAGTATCACTTTTAACAACAGCTATGGGCCCTGTTTACTAAGCCGCACTATAGGTCCGCTAACATTTTAGTGTGCGCTAATGATAGAGACACCCATTATATACCTATAGGCATCTCTATCACTAGCGCACGCTAAAACGTTTGCACACCTATAGCGTGGCTTAGTAAAAGGGGCCCTATATTAATTGTGCTGTCCTGGTGTTATTATTATTATTTATTGTATTTGTATCCCACATTTTCCCATCTATTTGCAGGCTCAATGTGGCTTACAGAGACCTGTTATGGCAATGCCAGACCAGGTTACATCGTACAATTGGTGTTACAAAGAAGATAAAGTTAAAGAAGACAAGAAGGTTTGTTCAAGCAATTGTAGAAGGATACATCCTGAATAAAGTAGGATAGGTATTGTGTTATAGTTAGTTAAGGGTTCTCTTGGTAGGCTTTGTTAAAGAGGTAAGTTTTCAAGGCTTTGCGGAAGTTAGTTAATTCGTTGATCTTTCTCAGGTGGGTTGGAAGTGAGTTCCATAGCTGCGTACTCATATAAGTAAAGCTGGTTGCGTGTGTTTGTTTGTATTTTAGTCCTTTACAGCTGGGGAAGTGTAAGTTAAGAAAGGTACGGGAAGATTTCTTAGCATTTCTGGGTGGTAGGTCGACGAGGTCTAGCATGTAGGTCGGGGCATCTCCGTAAATGATTTTATGAACAATTGTGCAAATCTTGAATGTGGTACATTCTTTAAGTGGGAGCCAATGTAATTTCTTTCTTAGGGGTTTTGCACTTTCATATTTTGTTTTCCCAACTATGAGTCTGGCTGCGGTATTTTGGGCTATTTGAAGTTGAATTGACCCCTAAGGCAAGTGTTGTTTTACGCCAAACACAGCCTGAGTTGAGTCACAAATAAAGCACACGTACCTTTTCTTGAGAGCCCATTCTGCTTCTTTTCTGGATTGCATTGCTATGTCTTTGATCCTCTCCATTATAGAACTAAAATGCTTCAAATTCACACCTATATTTTAGGCACAATCGCTTATACTAGTAAGAAGGAAGCCTTTAGTGGAGACCTCCCTCCAGCTGACCAGCTTGCAGCCTACTTCAATGATAAAATTTTAACTCTAAGGTCTACTTCAGTAAGTTGTCTATCTGCCGTGGATGACTTCCTTAGCTCATTAGTACCATTTGCTGACCATTGCTCGGTCGACCGCATTTGGACAACCTTTAGTGGTATTCCGGTTGAAGCGGTATCCAAAACAATGCGAAAGTTCTCCAGCAAATACTGTGGCTTGGATGTTTGCCCCAATCATTTGTTAAAAACTGCACCACACTGCTTTTGTAGTTGACTTGACAACTCACCTCAATAATCTACTGTCAAAGGGTTTGTTTCCCCCGGACCACGGATGCATACTTCTCACGCCCATCCACAAAAACCCTAAGGTTAAACCTGATGTAATCACAAACTACCGTCCCATAGCTTCCATACCACTGTTGGTCAAGGTCATGGAGAGTATAGTCAACACTCAACTGAATGAATTCCTGACGAAGTTTGATATCCTGCACCATTCACAGTCTGGATTCCACGCCCAGTATAGTACCAAAACAGTGCTGGTTACTCTCCTGTCAAACTTCAAACGTGAGATATCGGTTGGGAAAAAACTTCTTTTACTGCAGTTTGACCTGTCCAGTGCTTTTGATATGGTGGATCACGAACTCCTTTTACACCTACTTGATACGTTTGGAGTGGGCGGTTTTGTTTTGCACTGGATTAAGGGCTTCCTGTCGTCTAGATCTTACCAGGTCAAAGTGAAATCTACCATTTCCGCTCCCTGGAGAGCCTCTTGTGGGGTGCCTCAAGGCTCTCCCCTATCACCTACATTGTTCAATATCATGCTGATCCCACTTGCTACAGCCCTCTACAACCTTGGTCTAAATCCGTACATCTATGCTGACGATGTCACCATCTACATTCCTTTTTGTAACACAGTAGCTGAAATCTCAGATCTGATTGCTGCAAGCTTTTCTACAATGGAACATTGGGCAAAGGTGTTTCGGTTCAAGTTAAATAAGGATAAAACCCAGTACCTTATTCTCCACTCCCCTTACTACACACTCCCAACAGATACCATCATTGTAAAGGACTACGTCCTCCCTATTTCTAAGTAGCCTAAAGCTCCTTGGGGTGAATTTGGACAAGCATTTGCATCTGGATGATCATGTACGAGTTGTCACTAAAAGAATGTTCAATGCAATGTGGAGGCTTCAGCAGATTAGATACTGCCTAACTAGAGAACTGTTTCGTACCCTTGTTCATTGGTTAGTGCTATCTCACCTAGATCACTGCAGCGGGATCTATGCAGGTTGCCATGAATATCTTTTGAAAAAGTTCCAGACTGCACAAAACACTGCAGCGAGATTAATCCTGGGAAAATCACGTTTTGAACATGCTCAACCTCTGCGCTTCCTTCTCCACTGGCTGCCCGTGAGGGAACGTATCTCTTTCAAAATTTGCTCACTAACTCATAAAATCATTTACGGGCAATCTCCGGAGTACATGCTTCGTCTCATTGACCTCCCACCCAGAAACGCAGTAGTCACCTCACGTTCGTATCTCAACCTGCACTTCCCAAATTGTAAAGGCATCAAATACAAGTCGATCTTCACTTCGTCTTTCCACTACTCCAGTGCCAAGAATTGGAATGTTTTGCTGAAATACTTAAAACTACAAATGGATCACCAACTGTTCAAGAAGCTGCTGAAGACTCACCTATTTGGATTGGCCTCCTCCCCCTATACTCATACCGATTAATTGTCCCACTGATATGCCCCCTTCCCCTTCCAATTGTCTCTTACCATAACTCTTACTGTATTGTTATTTTACTTAATCCTATGTAAACCACATTGTGCCTGCATGTGTGGGAAAATGTGGGGTAGAAATGTACTATAAATAAATAAATATATATATATCAGAAATAGAGCTGGTGTAAATGCTTGCACCTAGATTACTAACAAAAAAAATATGCATGTCAATTATAGTATTCTATAATTCACATGCATAACATATATCCCACCCAGACTCCATCCATGTGTATGCTCATCTTAAAATTTCATCCCATCACCCTTAGGCACCACTCTATCATAGCTAGAATATTGATATTTACATGCATATGTGCCAGTATTCTGGTCACTTATGCATGGTCTTGGCACCCTCCTTATAGAATTATTCCCTATATGATAGCATAGGATCTCACATGTAGAGCACAGACCTTCACCAAATACAGAATAGGGGCCTGAGAAACCTCTTTCAGCAGTGGATCTCTGAAGGAAGAGAAATTGAAATACATTTTGTCCAGTGCTGATCAAACTACAGAGATATATGAAATGCGCATTCCCAAAGCTGATATATCCAATCCCTAAATATCCAAAATAAAACACATCTTTGTCCTTTTGTTATCTGATCCTTTTTATTTTTCTAATGTGATTGGTCCTATATAATACTAACATGTTTACCCATGAAAATATGTGGTTTGAAAATCCCCTTCCCCTATATGTGGTTAAAACTAACCTCCCCCCCCCCCCAGTTTACTAAGTCACGCTAGCAGTTGCTATGTGTTAATGCCGACACAGCCCATCTTGCAACAGTACCTGGAGATCTTGATAACACCCTGCTTCTAACCTTGGATGTAGGCTCTACACAAATATATCCCAACTTGAGGCCTTGACCATTATAGAAAAAGCATTACGAAACCATACCACACACAGACGTATACTGAACCATTTGATTCTCATATGTGCCACCATAGCAGCGACGTTCCTAGGGTGGCTGACACCCGGGGCGGATCGCCGATGCGCCCCCCCCCCCCCGGGTGCAACGCGACCACACACCCCCCCCCCCCCCCCGGCAAAAGGACACCTCCCCCCCGTCCAAGCCCCGGATGCATTTTTACCTGCTGGGGGGGTGCCGCGCGCCTCTCGGCTTCGCTCGTTCCATGCTCCCTCTGCCCCGGAACAGGAAGTAACCTGTTCCAGGGCAGAGGGAGCACGGAACAAGCAGAGCCAACAGGCGCGCGGCACCCCCCCAGCGGCGTGCAACCGGGGCAGACCGCCCCCACCGCCCCCCCCTTGGTACACCACTGCACCATAGCTTTAACAAAAAATTACTTTCAGAACACATACTACCAGCAGGTGAAAGTGACCGCTATGGGGGGCAAGCATGGCACCTGATTTAGCCAATCTATAAGTCGCAGATTTTGAAAGCAAATTTTTGACAGATCATCCATTCAAGAATCATATCAAGATATACAAAAGATACACTGATGATGTTTTTATACTGTGGTGGGGTAATAATGTTTCTGGATTGGCTCAATATTTAAGACTGTAACCTAAAATTTAAAATGAATTATAGTCAAGACACTGTACCCTTTCTATCCATTTCCAAAAATGACATTGAATTCACCACGACAATTTACAGGAAGCCTTGAGATCATAACGCTTTTCTCCATTACACCAGTTTCCACAACGGAAGTCTAAAGAAAAACCTTCCACTTTCACAATTTTTCAGATTAAGAAGAATTTGTTCAGCATTTGATGATTTCCATATACAATCACGTACCACAGCACAAAGATTTATCAATATAGGATATCCCGAGGAACACGTATTGTAAACGGGCCCGCTGCTCCAGTATGGGGGAGGAAGCTGCCTCCCCTGAATAGCCAGAACTTCACAAAACTGCCACCAGGAAATACTTCAAAAACATTCCTTTATTTTCCAGATTCATAAACAAAACTTCCCTCCAGAGTAGAGACTTGCTTCTCAGGCAGGGCTGTTCTGCCTCGCTTAGTACATCAACCAATTACACAAAGACTTTGCCCCTTTCCCGTAGGGGAATGCAATAGTCCTTTGGAAATCCCTGCTTTTTTGGTCCCAGTCAGTAGCAAAGAAATAGTACTTGTCCTACAAGCAGGATTTCCCCTCAAGACAATGTTAATCACCAAGCAGCCTTTACTTTCAGGAGGTTCAATACTTTGGGGACTTCCTTCCACCCAAGGTATTTCAGCCTGCACTGCTCCTCTCCTCCTGAACTGAACCCCTCTTCCCACCAGGCAGCCCTCCATCATAAACAAGCCTTCCAACTTCAGAGGTTCTCACAATAATCAGGTTTCAAAAAGGGTAGTAATTCCCCCACCACTCAGGGTTTCCCCAAAAGAAAACCAGGCTTCTCTACTTAAGCAGGGTTTAAACCAAAATAAATTCCCAAAACCATGTAGGTTCCAAACCTTCAGGGGCTGCCTTCCTCAGCTCTCAAGCTCCCATTCAGTTCTGCTTTCTTCCCCTGCTCAGGCTGATTAATTCCCTCTTCCATCCAATCCTCCTCCTGCTTCTCAGCCCACCCCTCCCTATTACAGGTGGGCAGCATGATATACAGATTGCTGGTTCCGGGAACTGGCTCCTTCATTCACCCTCCCTCTTGTGGTCAGAGACGGTATATGGCCAGCTTGCTTATCCCCTGGGATCTCACTGCTAGGACTGGAAATGCATTCTGGGATATGTAGTTCATGGTTCTGCTGCTTCACTCTATACATCGGGGATGTAGCCTTGTCACAGTATCCAATGGTTACATTAAGGCATGCCTGAAAGAGAAGTATGAACTGCTACAACCAAGACAAGAGAAGGATACTCCAGATATAATTTTTACTCTTCAGTACTCATACTTAGCTAACAGGATTCAAAAAAAAATCATCAGGCACCATTGACATATATTGGAGAATCACGAGTGTTTCAGAGACAAACATCTCACCATTGCATATTCAAGAGGTAAGAATTTAAGAGAAACACTAGTGCCTTCTACCCTCACTGAAATAACAGCTGAATCATCGGAGATTTTTTTGGGACATCAAAAATATGGTAAAAGATGCAGCGTTGGAGACATCTGTATTCATCCATCCCATAACACAAAAGATATACACCTTAAAACACACTTCCAATTGCAATACCTCCAACGTAATTTATATCATTCAATGTCCCTACCAGTTATTATACATAGGCAAAATCAATCGTACGATCAAAACCCATCTTATTGAACATAGCTGCTGGAGTGGAGGAGTAGCCTAGTGGTTAGTGCAGCAGACTTTAATCCTGAGGGTGCGATTCCTACTGCAGCTTCTTGTAACTCTATGCAAGTCACGTAACCCTCCATTGCCCCAGGTTCAAATAAGTACTTGTATATATACTATTGGGCTCATTTTCAAAAGAGAAGGACGCCCATCTTTCGACACAAATCGGAAGATGGGCGTCCTTCTCACAGGGTCGTCCAAATCGGTATAATCGAAAGCCAATTTTGGACGTCCCCAACTGTTTTCCATCGCAGGGACGGCCAAAGTTCAAGGGGGCGTATCAGAGTTCAAGGGGGCGTATCAAAGGTGTAGCGAAGGCGGGACTTGGGCGTGCATAATACATGGACATCCTCGACCCATAATGGAAAAAAAAAGAGCGTCCCTGATGAGCACTTGGACAACTTTACCTGGTCGTGTTTTTCTTACGACCAAGGCACAAAAAGGTGGCCAAAATGACCAGATGACCACTGGAGAGAATAGGGGGTTGACCTCCCGTTACGCCCCAGTGGTCACTAACCCCCTCCCACCCTCAAAAAACATCTTTCAAAATATATTTTGCAAGCCTGTATGCCAGCCTCAGATGTCATACTCAACTCCATCACAGCAGTATGCAGGTACCTGGAGCAGTTTTAGTGGGTGTAGTGCACTTCAGGCAGGCGGACCCAGGCCCATCTCCCTCCCTACCTGTTATGTTTGTGGAGGAAACAGCGAGCCCTCCAAAACCCACCAGAAACCCACTGTACCCACATCTAGGTGCCCCCCTTCACCCATAAGGGTGATGGTAGTGGTGGACAGTTGTGGGTACTGGGTTTTAGGGGGGGTTGGGGTTCTCAGCAGACAAGGGAGCTATGTTGCTGGGAGCATTTTATGAAGTCCACTACAGTGCCTCCTAGGGTGCCCGGTTGGTGTTCTGGCATGTCAGGGGGACCAGTGCACTACAAATGCTGGCTCCTTGCAAGACCAAAGGGCTTGCATTTGGTCGTTTCTGAGATGGGCATCCTTGGTTTCCATTATCGCCGAAAATCAGAAACAACCATGTCTAAGGATGACCAAATTTCAAGATTTGGGCATCCCCGACCGTATTATCGGAACGAAAGATGGACGTCCATCTTGTTTTGATAATGTGGGTTTCACCGCCCCTCCATCGGAACGTTTTGCGAGGACGTCCTCAACAAAACTTGGGCGTCCCTTTCGATTATGCCCCTCCACATAAACCACTTTGAATATAGTTGTAAAAACCTCAGAAAGGCAGTATATCAAGTCCCTTTCCTTTTCCCTATTAACAGAAATGTTGAGACAGCTCCATTGGTGAACCATTGGCATAGTACAAATCATTCCACAGATGACCTCAAGTTTTTGTCTTCAAGATTTTTAAACCCATTGGCACAAGAACAACATTGACAATTTGCTTTTAAGAGAAGAACAATGGCTTATTTATAATTTCAATACTGTTGCACCATTGGGCTTCAATCAAGAAATTGATTTTTGCCCAGTTCTTTGCCCGAGTATTTTTTGCCCAATTCTTTGCCCGCAGTATTTTTTTAAATAGTCATACCATATATACATCGCATTATTTATTGCAATTGTAAATTAAAGCATAATCCATTTATAAGATTACTGATTTACCTACTATAAATATCTACTACTACTACTACTACTATTTAGCATTTTTATAGCGCTACAAGGCATATGCAGCGCTGCACAAACATAGAAGAAAGACAGTCCCTGCTCAAAGAGCTTACAATCTAATAGACAAAAATAAAGTAAGCAAATCAAATCAATTAATGTGTACAGGAAGGAAGAGAGGAGGGTAGGTGGAGGCGAGTGGTTACAAGGGTTACGAGTCAAAAGCAATGTTAAAGAGGTGGACTTTCAGTCTAGATTTAAAGGTGGCCATTTAAATATCTATGCCATTTGCACCTTTCTAGATAATGCAACAATATCTTATAACAATCTGTCATTCTGACCTTTAATTTGATGGGGGGGGGGGGGGGTTATATATAAAAACATTAGAATGGTTTGTGTTTATCACCAGTTTATAATTCTATTTTTGTTCCAGTAGCAAGGTCTGATTGCACATTTGCCAATGATATTCAAATTAGGCATTACATTCCTTTTCAAAGATTTTTATTTACAATTGAAATTTTTTTTAGACATCTATTCATTTGTATCATGTTTTCTGTCTCATTTCCTTCACTACTGTATTCATTTAGGGCCCTTTTACAAAGCGGCGGTAAGCCTAACACGGGCATACTGCTCACTAACAGGCTCATTTTCGAAAGAGATGGACGTCCAAAAAGTGACATAAATTGGCATTTGGGCATCCATCTCACAGAAACGTCCAAACCGGTATTATCGAAACCTCATTTTGGACATCTTTCTCCGAAGTCCATCGGAAGGACGTCCAAATCTCAAGAGGGCGTATCGGGGGTGTATTCAAAGCGGGACTTGGACGTTCCTAAGACTTGGACATCTTTGAGCCATAATGGAACAAAGCAAAAACGTCCAGCACTAAAACATAGTAGATGATGGCAGAAAAAGACCTGCACGGTCCATCCAGTCTGCCCAACAAGATAACTCACATGTGCCACATTTTGTGTATACCTTACCTTGATTTGTACCTGTCTTTTTCATGGCACAGACCGTATAAATCTGCCCAGCACTATCCCCCCCCCCCCCCCCCAACCACCTTGGACGTTTTGAGCTAGATCTGTTTTTCTTAAGAATAAGGCACTAAAAGGTGCCCCAAATGACCAGATGACCACTGGAGGGAATCAGGGATGACCTCCCCTTACTCCCCCAGTGGTCTCTAACCCCCTCCCACCCCGAAAAATTGTGTTGAAGACCATTACTTGCCAGCCTCAGATGTCATACTCAGGTCTATGATAACAGCATACAGGTCCCTGGAGTAGTTTAGTGGACTTCAGACAGGTGGACCCAGGCTCATACCCCCACTACCTGTTACACTTGTGCAGGAAACTGTGAGCCCTCCACAACCCACCAGAAACTCATTGTACCCACATATAGGTGCCCCCTTCACCCATAAGGGCTATGGTAGTGGTGTACAGTTGGGGGTAGTGGGTTTGGGGGGGGGGGGTTGGGGGGCTCAGCACACAAGGTAAGGGAGCTGTGTACCAGAGAGCATTTTATGAGTCCACTGCAGTGCCCCCTAGGTGCCCGATTGCCTACTAAAAATGCTGGCTCCTCCTATATCCCAACGGCTTGACTTTGGACGTTTTAAACTTGGACTTTTTTTTTTTTTTTTTTTTTTTTCGAAAATGGCCGAAAATCAAAGACGTCCAAATCGCAAAACGTCCAAATCATAGGATGTCCATGGTATTTTTGAACACAAAAGATGGACGTCCATCTTTTCCGAAAATGCCCTTCTCCCCGCTTCAGAATTTGGACTTCTTTGTAAAACGTCCAAATTCTAACTTAGACATTTCTTTTGAAAATGCCCCTCTATAAGGGAAGTACCACTAGGCTACCGCAGCAGTCTGGCAATAGTTCCCACCCCCCAGCACACACCATTTTTAATTTTGTAGCGTCAGGGTGTACCCAGCGGTAATCGGGCAATGAAATTACACATTATCAGTAACACATATTTAGTTATTGATTTATTTATATCCTTATGTTATGCAATTATGTAAATTCTCAGTAACATACATTCATTTGTATTTTTAATTCAGTTTTAATATACCCACTAGTTAGTTTCTCATGTCTTATTGCATATATATGTTCTTTTTATATATTTTTTCATGCATATCTCTTACCATTTTATGTTAATACATTTTCAACCTATTTATAATTGTGTAACTTATATTTATATGTTATTGTGCTATCCATTTTTATTTTTTATTATTTTTTATTGTAGACTGCTGAGGCAGGCACTTAAGTGCTGAAACAGAGTGCCATGTCGAGTCTTACATATTGCAGCAATAAAACTAGTCTGTTCATCCCGTTGTCTGTTCAGCCTGCTTCCACTTTTTGGTCTGTTCTGATTACTCCATGGGTTTTTCTCGTTCAGTTATCTTTGGTTTCTTATAGTCAATCCATGCATTATTGAAATATCTGCCTTTCTAAGCACTGGCCATAATGGCTATATTTAGCATTAATTGGTCTTTGGTTCCATATACTCCGCCCTTCTGCTCTACTGCTATGATGTTATTAGAGTCAATATGATCATATATTCTATCAGCATCCATCGCAGCGAACACCTTATATAGTTAGACAAGTTATGGATCTATAATTTTTGGAATCTCCCTTTGAAAGAAATTTTCTTCCTGTTATCATTAGCTATCATTGTGTTAAGTTTGGCTGACTGACCAATTGATTTTTGCAATCTGCCAGGTCTCGGTGGAGTGATGTTAACTGTTTCAGACAAAAATTGGTGACTCCACCTGAACCAGGACTCTTCCAGTATAGAGCTCTTTTTAACCTACTTTCCAACTCTTTTGTTGCTACTTCAAGCCATTCCATAACTTTAATGGGGTTTTTCCCCCAAATTCTCCAATATGCAAGGTAGCTACTCCAATTCTTGGTTGTGTTCTACAGGGTCCTTTTACAAGTTTCTCCAGAATATTTCTGTTTCAGCTTTAGTTGGTGGTGTTTTCACTGTACCAATGCTTTTCCCCATTTCCTGGCAGTGACATAGTCATGGGGGGAACTTGAGAGCCTGGGACCCCCTCCACTCTGGGCTCAAACCCCCTCCAAAGTTGCAGCACCAGTTCAATAGCTGGCAAGGATGCCAAAGCCCTGCCAACCAAACAAATCTGCTACCTAAGCCCCTCTCCCTCATGTTGATTCATGAATGAGGAAGTTGATGGCATTCAAGCGTGAACTGAACATGCTCGGGGAGTGTCAACATTGGGGTGGCTGGAGGCATACCACCAACTTGCTCGCTCCTGAGGCAGCACAAGAAGGAAGGGTTCAGCTTGGGTAGCACCTCTCTTTGAATGGCAGGGCTTTGGCATCCCCACCAGCAAAGGTATGATACTTAACACAGCGGGAGAAATAGAGAAGAAATTGACTACTGGCTATGCCTCTGTTTCCCGGTATGACTGATTTGGGTTCTGTCTAAAGAATTTATTTTGATATATCCATTTTTAGTTTTTGTGTCTCAGCCATTAGTTTCAATTTAATAATTCTATAACAGGATGCCTCGTAGGAACCTATTCTATAAATGAATATAGGCACCTAATTTTCTTTATAGAATACTAGCATAACCAGGTATTAACATGCCTAAATGCCGCAGATATGCGCATGACTTACAGTACACTATAAGTTACTTGTGTAAGTTTGGGTCCTGCCCCTATGTACGCCCCCTCCCACCTCCCTTGCACATACACACCATGTAAGTTAAGCAAGTATTTGCAGAATAATGCTTAGGTAGCATGTTGGCATATACGCACATATGTGCACATACACATGCATATATGCTCATATTCTAAACATGTTACTACCTATTTTATAGAATTGCCCTGTTAATGTCTTCCTCTGTTAATGCAGCACGTTTCAGTTTCATATTTTGGATCTCCCATTATCTTTGGTGATCTTGATCCTTTTAGATACCTCATTCACAATGATTCCATTTTTCCTTCAATGCATTTTTACAAGGAGGAATTATCGATGTTTTGTCCTCTGGCCCAGTTGGTAAAATTCTCTTTGTAATAATGTTTGCTGCACAGTATTGTATTGTATTCAATTAATTACTGTGATACCAATAGATTGTTCCTTTATACAAGTTATGGCCTTATTCATCTTACTTATCATACTCTTTACTGTGGTTGTTAAATACAATTTAGGTAATCTTTCACTTTCCTGTAACCCAGCATATTCATCTCTTCCCAAATAGGCTAGGAGCTCCACAGTTAAATCCTTCACCTCTGAGTCTTTTTCCTGCGTTTCTTCTTCCTCTGCAGTTGACTTTTTAGTCAGTTCTTCATTCATCTCACTCTCTTGTTTCTGGATCTCCTCTCTCCATCTCAGCTTTTCTTCTATGCTCCATTCCAAGACTCCTCTTAGTCTTTCTCCAGAATGCGCAAAAACCAAGCATGTGCAGAAGGAAAGAGGCCAGCATGACAGCAGCATGTGGACAGTGCCACCAGCTGTAGCAATTAGGGGAGTGATTTGTTCTGGCTGCCAGAGTTGGCAAGGCCTGGGGATCCCCGCCAGCTTAGGTATTTATTATTTGTTGGGGGTCACTGGTGCAGGGGCAGAAGAGCACAGGAGGGGGTGGAATTGTATGCCCGCCCACTTTGGGATCAAGGCCATCCAAAATATCATGTCTGGCTAAGTACTGTCCAGCTGCTGCTAAATTTTATGCTGTCCTCATTTTATGATCCCTTTTATGCTGCAATTCCTTGTGAGGATGTGAGGGACCATGCTGGAGAATATGGGATGAGCAATCTGGATAGGCCAGTGTAAAGGGAACAGTGAGGTAGGAGAAAAATTTTAAAATGTACCGGAAGCCAATGATACACAGAAAGAAGGGGTGACCAAGACAAATTTCCATGCTCCAGCAAGGAGTCTGATTGCTGTATTTTGAATCAGTTCAAATAATTTTAAAGATGCCTGCATTAAACTGCTATAGCATTCATTGCAGTGGTTGAACTTCATAGAACTAATGCATGGACAAGAGGTTTGAGATTATTCTTTCACAGTAAGGGGATCATTTTCAAAGCACTTAAACTTACAAAGTTCCATAGATAGGAGTGGCCTAGTGGTTAGGATGGTGGACTTTGGTCCTGGGGAACTGAGTTTGATTCCCACTTCAGGCACAGGCAGCTCCTTGTGACTCTGGGCAAGTCACTTAACCCTCCATTGCCCCATGTAAGCCGCATTGAGCCTGCCATGAGTGGGAAAGCGCAGGGTACAAATGTAACAAAAAAAAAACTTTGTAATATGCCTCTAAGTATGTTAAGGAACAGATCCTATGAAGAACAAGGAATGAATCTATGCACAGGTTAATAAATGTATGCACTAGCAGAAATTTGAGGTGCCAGAGTAATATCAGAATCAATCCAATCCCAAACAGTGGTAAAATCATTTTCTCACAGCAATTTTAGTTCCAAATATAGAAGGTAGAGATTTCGAAGAGGCAGTGAAAGAAACAGTCAAAAGAAATACCATCTGGAGTGGTAAATGCTAACAAATGCCAGTATGGGAACCAGGATAAAATTTATTAGCACTCGACTCAATGCAGCCACATTTTGGCATCCATCTGCATCAGAGGTAATAAATCTTATTAGACAAAAACACAGTGCTATGCTGACTACATAGGACTTGCTGACTGAGAATCTTCTAATGTCAAATAGTACTGCATTACTTCACAAAATGTACGGTTATTATTCAACCAACAAACCCTTGATGCAGTCTGATACAGAAACATGGCCATGTTGGATCGATGTGCTAATAAATTTTATCCTGGTTGCTATACTGGTGTTCATTGGCATTTTTACTGCTGTCCCTCCTGGAGTTGCCACTCCAGGTAGTATTTCTTTTGACCAAGAATAGAAGGTGCCAAGGATACAAGGCCACTCTTGTATGGAACCAGATGGCCTCTTGATTTGTATGGCTTCAGACGCAGCCTTTGTCTAGTTAACCACTGTACTATCGCATTAAGGTGGAAATTGAGAGATTCAAGGTCAACTGCACCTGGGTCAAACATAACAAGCCATCTGAATAGAGAAAATAACAAATCAATTTTAGCGTTAGAGTAGCCAGTGGGACAACAAAAATAAAGTGGATACAAAGATAATGCCTTGTGGGACTCCTTGCTGTAGAGCAAAAGGAGGGAAAGAGAGAGTTATTGTCCACTTGAAAGGCTCTGGACCCAGCTTTAAACTGGGGCACCTATGCAAAGATCCCTTAAACATGACAGCAACAAATTATAATCCACCAGATTGAAAGCAGCACTGAGATCTAGGAAAATGACAATAAAGTGCATCCTGATATCCAACTTAGTTCTAATCTCATTTAAAAGTGCTACTTAGAAGGTCTCTCAGTGCTGTGACTTCTCTGAAAGCCTGATTGTACAAGGAGCCAATGATTTTTCCACGAAATCGCCACCAAATGATAAGTGTGAACCAGGATGCTAGTTTGCAACTGTGGAAGGACTCAGACTTTATTTTCAGAAGTGGGCAAACCCCAGCTTTCTTCCAGCAATGAAGGAAAAACTCTGAAATAAGGCTAGCATGTCAATGTAAGGTAAAAGCCTATTAAAGGTTTTATCATGGCATGGAACTGAAGAAAGATCCGAAGGAGTGCATAGACAACAATGTCTTATGGAGATTGATTGAAGTTACAGGATTTAAAATCCGCCATGCACTCACAGTGATGGAGTTAGGAGTACTGCCAATAGAAACTGGGCAGGAAAAGGCACCTGAGACAGAGATTGGTTTTAGATCCTGAGGCTATGAGAGTAAACACCTGGAAGCAGGAAAAAATAGGGGACAGGAAAGAATTGTTCTCTAAGTGTAAGGATCTTCCCAGAAAATTGTAGGTGAATATATCATTTTCACTTTGATATGAGGAAAAGACTTCAGACACTCGGTACCTGCTGTTAATTTTTAGCTCAGCGGTCCGGTTCACTCAATGCACAGTAGAAAATTTCTTTTCTTAAGATATGTACGGTTGGCGAGTATCCTCATAAGTCTAAAAAACCTCAAGTTAAATTGCATCTACCCTTGTGTTGAAATATTGGCAAAACTGGTACTTAACTGTGGTACATTCTGTGACTGCTGGGTATGCCCGACAGCGAGCTCCTGTTCCGTTAGGTGCTTCGTAAGGAGCTGGACCCAAAATCTTTATCACAGGAATCTGAAAAACAGTACACAGTCTGTAATGTCAAGAGAGAATAGAAAGTTCTTGGAGTGAAATTCCTCTTAGTTTTATTCTCACCTGTTACCACCGTTTGCTTTCTGATACTAAAATTCTAGAAATGGCGGATCCACTCCGATAGGCGCAATGATGTAAGGGCTGACTTTAAAAGCTGCCGCCATTTCTAGAATTCAAGTATCAGAAAGCAAACGGTGGTAACAGATGAGAATAAAACTAAGAGGAATTTCACTCCAAGAACTTTCTAATCTCTCTTGACATTACAGACTGTGTACTGTTTTTCAGATTCCTGTGATAAAGATTTTGGGTCCAGCAGCTCCTTACGAAGCACCTAGCGAAACAGGAGCTCGCTGTCAGGCGTACCGAGTGTCTGAAGTCTTTTCTTCATATCAAAGTGAAAATGATAAAAACTGAGAGATAAACTCGCTAACAGTGTACTTTAAGATTTCCTTTATTTTCGCATGTACCAAGTAAATAATTAAAGGTGAATATATCAGCAGCTAGTACTTTGCAGGCATCACCAGTTAATGGTGATGTGAAACTGGTCACAACTTGAAACAATTATCATGATCCGGGACAATTTTCTGACATTTGTGAGAGCTGAGTAGAAGCTGCATTTGACAGATCAAATACCTTTTTCATACTCTTGATAACACTCATAGCCCTTAAAGAAATTTCCAAAGACATCAACCAAAGTCTCAATATCATGCATTCCTGGGCGGACGCATTTCGGCTAAAACTCAATGCAGAAAAAACCCAGTGCCTAATACTCACCTCCCAACACAACAAGAAAGAATTCACCGCCATTAACACACCAACCCTAAACCTTCCTGTCTCAGAAACCCTAAAAAGTTACCATTGATCAACACCTAACACTAGAGAACCACGCGAAAAACACAACCAAGAAGATGTTCCATTCAATATGGAAATTAAAAAGAATAAGACCTTTCTTCCCAAGGAGTGTTTTCCACAACCTGGTACAATCAATGGTGCTCAGTCATCTAGACTATTGCAACGCACTATATGCCGGCTGCAAAGAACAAATAATCAAGAAACTCCAAACAGCCCAGAACACTGCAGCTAGACTCATATTTGGCAAACCAAAATTTGAAAGTGCCAAGCCCTTACAAGAAAAACTACACTGGCTCCCACTTAAGGAACGCATCGCATTCAAGGTATGCTCACTAGTTCACAAAATTATCCATGGAGACGCACCAGCTTACATGTCAGACTTGATAGACCTACCACCTAGGAACGCCAAAAGATCATCCCGCACATTCCTTGATCTGCACTTCCCCAGCTGCAAAGGAATGAAATACAAACTAATGCATGCGTCAAACTTTACCTACCTGAGCACACAGTTATGGAACGCACTGCCGCGCAGCTTGAAATCGATCTACGAAAGAACGAACTTCTGCTCATTACTGAAGACCCATCTCTTTAATAAAGCGTACCACAAAGATCAACGAATGTGAATGTGCACAACTCGCCCACCTATATTCAGAACTGTCTCTTAATATCTGCCTGTATACTATTACTTTGTTTTATTATCATCATGTCGACCAAAACCCTGCAATACTAAATGTTTATTTACTAACATTCTTCCACTACTCATGATGTATTGTAAGCCACTTTGAGCCTGCAAAGAGGTGGGATAAGGTGGGATACAAATGCAACAAATAAATAAATAAAGTGCAGTTGATTGTTGAATTTTTTCCTACCATCTTCTCTCTACTTGTCTAGCTTGTCTTTCATGCAGGAATTTTATGACCTGCCTTTTAAGAGGGGAGGTAGTGGGGATAAAAATGGTAACCAAATTCAAAAATGTGTGGGATAAACACAAAGGAATTCTGTTTAGAAAGAACGGATCTAAAGAAGCTTAGCAGAGATTAGATGGCAACACTGGCAATTGGGAAACAAAGCCAGGGAAGTAAAGCCAGTACTGGGCAGACTTCTATGGTCTGTGCTCTGATCATGGCTGGATAGATTTGGATGGGCTGGAATGAAGTTTTTCAGGGGCTTCAACAACAGCTTCAGAAGTTTTAGAACAAGAAGAGTGATGAGCAGACTTCTATGATCTATGCCCTGAAAATGGCAGGGACAAATCAAGATCAGATGTGCATATGGAGTATTGCATCATACCTTACGTAATGAGTTTGTCTTGTTGGGCAGACTGGATGAACTGTCATCTACTATGTTACTATGAGGGGCATTTTCGAAAGGGACGTCCATGTTTTGATAAGAACATCCTCGCAAAACGTCCAGATCTAGGGATGGGGAAACCCGTATTTTTGAAACAAGATGGACGGCCATCTTTCGTTTTCAAAATACCATCAGGGAAGTCCAAATCCTTAAGTTTGGTCGTCCCTAGATTTGGTTGTACCTAGACTTGGTCATTTCTGATTTTTGACGATAATCTAAACCAAGGACGTCCATTTCAGAAATGACCAAATGCAAGCCATTTGGTCATGGGAGGAGCCAGCATTTGTAGTGCACTGGTCCCCCTGACATACCAGGACACCAACCGGGCACCCTAGGGGGCACCTGCAGTAGACTTCATAAATTGCTTCCAGGTACATAGCTCCCTTACCTTGTGTGCTGAGCCCCCCAACCCCCCCCCCCCCCAAAACCCACTACCCACAACTGTACACCACTACCATAGCCCTTACGGGTGAAGGGGGGCACCTAGATGTGGGTACAGTGGGTTTGTGGTGGGTTTTGGAGGGCTCACTGTTTCCTCCACAAACGAAACAAATAGGGGGGATGGGCCTGGGTCTGCCTGCCTGAAGTGCATTGCACCCACTAAAACTGCTCCAGGGACCTCCATACTGCTGTCATGGACCTGAGTATGACATCTGAGGCTGGCAATCAATATTTTGAAAGATATTTTTTGAGGGTGGGAGGGGGTTAGTGACCACTGGGGGAGTAAGGGGAGGTCATCCCCGATTCTCTCCGGTGGTCATCTGGTCATTTTGGCCACCTTTTTGTGCCTTGGTCGTAATTAAAACACGTAATTATGGGTCAAGGACGTCCAAGTGTTAGGCACGCCCATGTCCCGCCTTTGCTACGCCTCCGATGCGCCCCCTTGAACTTTGGCCATCCCTGCAATGGAAAGCAGTTGGGGATGTCCAAAATCGGCTTTCGATTATACCAATTTGGATGACCCTGTGAGAAGGATGCCCATCTTCTGATTTATGTCGAAAGATGAGCGTCCTTCTCTCTCGAAAATGAGCCCATATGGCTCTTTATCCAAGGCACAACTGTGTGTTTCATTACAGTATACCGCTTGGTCCTCAAGGGACAACTCTGCAAAATTTGAAGGCAAGGAGTGACATCTGAAATTAGGTTGTTCAAGTTTACATTCCGCAAATACCTGTAATAGTAACATAGTAACATAGTAGATGACGGCAGAAAAAGACCTGCACGGTCCATCCAGTCTGCCCAAGAAGATAAATTCATATGTGCTACTTTTTTTATTTGTACTGTCCTCTTCAGTGCACAGACCGTAGAAGTCTGGCCAGCCCTATCCCCGCCTCCCAACCACCAACCCCGCCTCCCAACCACCAGCTCTGGCACAGACCGTATAAGTCTGCCCAGCACTATCCCTGCCACCCACCACCGGCTCTGGCACAGGCCGTATAAGTCTGCCCAGCACTATCCCCGCCTCCCAACTACCAGCTCTGGCACAGACCGTATAAGTCTGCCCAGCACTATCCCTGCCACCCACCACCGGCTCTGGCACAAACCATATAAGTCTGCCCAGCACTATCCCCGCCGCCCAACCACCAGCCCCGGCACAGACCGTATAAGTCTGCCCAGCACTAGTCCCCCCTCCCAACCACCAGCCCCAGCACAGACCGTATATGTCTGCCCACACTAGCTCCGCCTCCCAACCACCAGCTCTGCCACCCATTCTAGGCTAAGCTCCTGAGGATCCCTTCCTTCTGCACAGGATTCCTTTATGTTTATCCCACGCATGTTTGAATTCCGTTACCGTTTTCATTTCCACCACCTCCCGCGGGAGGGCATTCCAAGCATCCACCACCCTCTCCGTGAAAAAATACTTCCTGACATTCTTCTTGAGTCTGCCCCCTTCAATCTCATTTCATGCCCTCTCGTTCTACCGCCTTCCCATCTCCGGATTAATACCTTTCAAATATTTGAACGTCTGTATCATATCACCCCTGTTCCTCCTTTCCTGCAGGGTATACATGTTCAGGTCCGCAAGTCTCTCCTCGTACGTCTTGTAACGCAATCCCCATACCATCCTCGTAGCTTTTCTTTGCACCGCTTCAATTCTTTTTACATCCTTAGCAAGATACGGCCTCCAAAACTGAACACAATACTCCAGGTGGGGCCTCACCAACGACTTGTACAGGGGCATCAACACCTCTTTTCTTCTGCTGGTCACACCTCTCTCTATACAGCCTAGTAACCTTCTAGCTACGGCCACCACCTTGTCACACTGTTTCATCGCCTTCAGATCCTCAGATACTATCACCCCAAGATCCCTCTCCCCATCCGTATTTTGGAGATGTCCTTAAGAGAACATCTGCTGACTTAGAGAAAAACTAATGCATGATCTGTCCAAAGAAGATGGAAGATTAAGGTATTTTCTTCATTTGCAGAAAAAGGGCCTGCAAAGAAAATCTTGTCCAAAGTATGGCCAGCTATGTGTAAGAGTGTGTAAAAGTTGCTTAAGGCCCAAATCCTCCATGAAAGATAAAAAGTAGAAATTGAGGAACCTAAAAGGACAATCTGTGTAGGTATTAAAATCACCTAGAAGAAGCAGATTTTAGAACAAAGTGAAACAGTCAGTGATCAGAACCTGCAGTCCCTCAATAGAGGCAGGGCTTGATCAATAGCAAGAAAAGAGCAATTGATGCTTTAATGGTTATGGGATGACAGGGGGACCAAGACAATATGTGGCAGCACCTAATGTTGCCAGAGGGCATGGCCTTGGACACAGGAACCCCAACGGATCACCACTTGGGGTCAGACAGGCAAAGGAAGAGCTTGTGTTGCCAGGGGTCATGGCCCTATGCACAAGACCACCGCCAGATCAGCACTCAGAGTTAGGCATGAGGTGGAGAATGTAAGTGTCTTATTTTTCACAGTAACACGTTTGCAGCCTTGTGGATGACAAAGCCCTGGTAAAAAGTATCTTTTTCCAGCCTATGCTTATACCTTGAGCCCATCTATTTCACTCAGGGGTAAACTGCCTTATTTGGCAATCAGATATCCCATGATGAGCTGCTAGGGCTGTCCTCCAGTCAGCAGCAGTGGTGACCACTTCAGTATTGAAGACAAGACATTTCAAATCTACCCCTTAAAAGTGCAGGCATTTATAGACCGGAAGCTTGGAATTACCACCAGCCCATGAATCCATTCTCCTCTGAGGGGGCAGACTCACAAGAGACACACTACCACAGTTTGAAATGGACATAAGATGCATAGTAAGGAGTTGCAGTGGCCAATGCAGACCTGGAGTCATAGCAGCTGGAATGAGCGTATTCCCCCATTCACAAGCAGGTGATGCAGGGAAAAGTGAAGTTGGCAGCTGGTAGAGCAATGAACAAGGTGAGAGTAAGAAGAGAGACTGAGGACTACTACTACTAGTAGTTAGATTTATTTTATTTTATTTTTTATTTATTTATTTATTTATTTGTATCCCACATTTCCCACCTCTTTGCAGGCTCAATGTGGCTTACAATATATCATGAATGGTGGAAATATACACGTATTAGAAAATAGACATTTAGTGTAACAGAAGGATCTTGGGTAACATGATAATGATAGAACATGATAGTAGTATAGCAAGCAGATATTGTAAGACAGTTCTGAATATATGTGGAGGAGTTGTGTATGTTCACATTTGTTGATCTGTAAGGTATGCCTTATTAAAGAGATAGGTCTTCAGTAGTTTACGGAAGTTAGTTCATAAATTGTTTTTAAGTTGCGCGGCAGTGCGTTCCATAACTGTGTGCTCAAGTAGGTAAAGTTTGACGTGTGCATTTGTTTGTATTTGAGACCTTTGCAGTTGGGGAAGTGCAGATTAAGGAATGTGCGGGATGATCTTTTAGCATTCCTGGGTGGTAAGTCTATCAGGTCTGACATGTAGGCTGGTGCATCTCCGTGAATGATTTTGTGAACTAGGTAGCATATTTTGAACGTGATGCGTTCTTTAAGTGGGAGCCAGTGTAGTTTTTCTCGTAGGGGTTTATACTTATTATACCACCTTTCAGCAAAAACAAAATCGTTTACAATCTAAAAACAGACATTAATAAGAAGGAAAAGGAACTACAATGTATTAGTAGGACAGATAGGGGAAAAATGATAAGTAAGGGGATAGGGGATGGGACTTGATATACTGCCTTTCTGTGGTTACAATCAAAGCAGTTTACACATTATATACAGGTACTTATTCTGTACCTGGGCAATGGAGGGTTGTGACTTGCCCAGAGTCACAAAGCACTGCAGTGGAAATTGAACTCAGTTCCCCAGGTTCTTAGGCTGTTGCACTGACCACTAGGTTACTACCTGACCATTAGGCAACTCCTCCCACTAGGCTAGTCCTGCCTCTCTCTGACACAGCTTCCTACCTCTACATGGGAGGACCCTCTCCTCTGATCTCTCCACCTGTCAGTATGTGGAAGTAATGACAGGTGAGTAGATTGAGGGAGAAGGTCTTCCTTAAGCTCTGTTCTGGGCCCCAGAATGTCTAAGACTAGCCCTGACCGTTGCTCAGGCACAATCCTCCCACAGGGGCTGGAAGTCCATGGGACCACCAGACCCCAACTACCCCCACCCCAAGCCAAGCGAAATGGGGGCTGGAGATCCAGTAGACCTCTGGTCCCTCCGACCCTCCTGACACAAGTTCTGGGGGACTGGAAATTGGGGGGTCTCCAGCCCCCCCCTAACCCCACCCCCAGCATCCCTCAGATGTCCCTGGTGGCCCAATGGGCCGCGGGTCAATCCTCCCTTATATGGTGTGAAGCCCCACCCAGCACATCCCAGGATGCACTGGGCAGGGCTGGGCACTGCCATTTTTGAGGTGGCGCAAATGGAAGAGGAGGGAGGCCACCTCGCTCCTCCAACTGAAGGTAGGGAGGTGGGGAAGGGCCGCTAGACCACCAGGTGGGGGGGGATTGTCTGGACCACCAGGGACATCTGAAGGATTCTGGGGGGTTAGGTGGGCTGGAGCCCCCTGTTGCTGGGGGGTGTCAGTTCAGAGTTCCTGTGGGGGGCTGCTGCATTGGGGGGAATAGGGCCTGCTAGCATGCCTGGACAGGGCTCACCATTCCTCCCCAATGGTCTGCAAACCCTAACGCCAGCTCCGAGCTGGCGTAGGGTTTGCTGCAGCCAGTGAGCCAATCTTTGTTGTGTAGGTTGCTGATCATTGTAGATAAATAGGTTTAGCATACATTTGCATGCTACTTGCGCTAAGAGTCCTGTTTTGCATGCATTTCCATGCTAGTTACGTTCAGAGTCCACGAGCATGTTGTTTCACATGCGTAGTATGGCGCTAACAGCCTCTAGCGCCTGCGTTTGCTTCTGATCATCAATCCATAAGTGAACTCATCTTTTTTTTTTGTTCGTTTTAAATTGAAGGATTGATTTTTCTTTGGCTTCCAAAAATATGAAAATACTTTCAGATCTGGATATGTGTCATTTTTTGACTTCTGTAAGTTAAGATGTGCTTGAACCCTTGGTTGTGAATGGAGTAAATGTGGATTATGGGCATTGACCTTACTGCATGGATTTGTTAAACTCTTGAGTGGAATGAGTGAGCTAGGCTTCTCTGACAGATGTAGTTGATATGTTAGAGCTATATTGGACCAGCGGGACCTGATAAAGTTTAGTAGGTAATAGCCTGACCAAAGAGATGTAATTAGTAGAATACCACAGGGATAAGATTTTGAGCCCAGGGTGTTCATCTTCCAGGTTAATGATTGGCAGGCTTGCATTCAAACTGGCCTCTGTACTTCCACTGATTGTCCTGCTCTTCACTATTGTGACAGATTGTTGTCTAGAATCCAGCAAGCAGCACAGAGAGATATTAAATTGCCACAGGCTGACTTTTCTTTCTGATCTTCATGCCTAATTCTTGAACAACTACAAGAGTCTTCTGCATGGCACCTTCCTAGGAGTTTGCTACTCTGGTCTCAATTCATTCAAAATCTCTATTTAGAAGAGATAAGCAAGTTTGGTGAATAAAATTAATTGCATTCCATAGTAAAACAAAGCTAAGGGGCTTTGGATATCTCAGAGTATCCAAATAACCTCTTACATATCAACCTATTTCCTATTCCATTGCTTAATTGTTAATTCAGGAAACTTATATTTTGATGCTTAACATTTGAATTAAATGTCTTATGATTTCTTACATTATTTGTTTCATTTTAAGCTCTAATGTATAGTTGTTATTTAGATTTTGTATTGTATAATGAGTATGCATACTGTTATGATTTTTGTATTAGCAATGATATATACATTGCCTTGAGTTCTATTCTTAGGTGATAAAGCAAGTAAAAAAATCAACAAATAATAAAATGCATAAACCTCATTGCCTTCACTCTTCTGATAGCACCAAAATCTGAAATTGGATAAAGGAAACAAAATGACTACTACTTATCGTTTCTATAACGCTACTAGATGTACCCAGCATTGTACACTGGACATAAAGAGACAGTCCCTGCTCGAAAGAGCTTACAATCTAAGGAGGACAGACAAACAGGACAAATAAGGGATAAGGGAATTACAAAGGTGGGAATGATAAAAATAGGCGCTGAACAAGTGAATAAGGGTTAGGAGTTAAAGCGATATCAAAAAGGTGGGCTTTTAGCCTAGATTTGAAGACAGCCAGAGATGGAGCTTGACATACTGGCTCAGGAAGTATATTCCAGGCATATGAACCTGCTCTAACTGAACCTTAACTAATGGCAAAAGGTGAAAAATGTGCCCATAGCTTTGTCACCACAAGATCTCATTTAAATATGATTGAAACCACTTATGTGGCCTAAATCCATAAGAATCAATGAAGATGAAGGAACATTTAAAAAAAATCAGAAACAGACAAAACTGTCATTCTTGGTGGAAAATAATGCTGTTATAAGTAGAAGCAAGTTAAACAGAAAACTACACAAGATATAAGGAAGCTTTGCATATGTATGAAATACAAAATATTTCTGTATATTTTACCTCAGTTTACACTCCCTTATAAATAGCTTTACATAAGAAGAAGCTATAATCCCTTCACACATTTTAGCCAGTATTTAAAATGGGTGAATGGTTGTTTTGTTTGGGGTTTTTTTTTTTTTTTGGTGTGTGCGAGACACAGAAAAAGAAGCGTTTGTTGCAGTTAAGTAGAAAACAAATGTCAAAACCTTTCCCCTATGAAGAAATGTGAGCAGAGTGACTGCAGCAGCGTTCAAAGCTAGCCATACACCAGCCTTTGGTCTGGGCAGTAGAGCTGATAGGTCAAAGGTGAGCAACCTGAGGCCCAAAGGCCAAATGCGGCCTACAAGACCATGGGACGTCTACACAGAAAACATCATTAACCAGAGTTCTAGCAATTTTAAATACTGTATTTTGCAAATATTTTCAGAATAGCCACTCTAGCAGTTTGATTCCATTGTTTTATTAAAATTGTACTTATTTATTTATCACAGAAGGTCTATGGATCTCTGTGCATTTCTGGTTACAACATTACATAAGGGATAGCACCGACATCCTTGCAGCCCTCTGTGTATAAGGGTTGCCCAGCCCTGTGATGTGATTAAAGACACTTGTACATGAGCAAAATGGAGAATGTGAATTGAGCATTAGGTGCTATTCCTAAATAATCCAAATAATATTTTTTAGGCTTTGACAAATATCTTTGTTTTGGTGTCAAATATCACAGCAATATTTCCTATATCCACAGCTATCTGGCAAAACCCAATTCATTGCTGCTGTTTGTCGTGAAGAGGCCAAGATAAATTTGGTTTGATTGTGTCCATGTGCTTACAGCAATCGCACTGCCTACAATCCCCGTTCTCATAAAAAGTATTAATTTGCTTGTTTTTTGATGTCTTCCTCTGTTGATCTTATTACTGCAGTTCTTCTTTGTACCAATTATAAAGAGTATCAGTTCATTTTAGCAGGATTGTATGTCATGTGAATGTGTAAATAGCAGTTTTACATTTGTAAATAGCCTTACGTATCTAAGTAGAGATTTTAGAAAAGCTGTTATTCACACATGTAGATTCGAAGCACACATTTGGCTGGAGTCAGTAAATGACACCCAAAGATAGGCACCAAAAAGATCCGCATTAAACTGCAAAGCACACGTGCGCAAAAATCAAGTGTGTGTGGCGGGGGAGGTGAGCACGTTGGCAGCACTCGGACTGTGCCATCAGCTGCAGCAAGTAGGAGAGGGAGCTGCTTTTGCCGCCAGAGGACCCCTGCAGCTGGTAGAGCTTGGGGATCCCCACCAGCCATAACAAGGGCATGAGAATTTTGGGTGGGCCTGAGCCCAAAGTGGATGAGTCCAGGCCCACCCGTGGCTATGCCACTCTCCTGGGTGTATCCACAATGGGCACCCAGTTAGAAAAACTGGAGGTGTTCATCCCTCCATGCAGCCTTAAAGGCAATTACACAGCTGCAAAGGCAAGAAAAGGGAAATTTGTAATTTAGTGACATGCTGTTAGTGAAACCTGGGGGGTCATATTTACATTCATGGGTGTGGAGGAGGCAGAACAGAAAATAAGTGTACAGGTTTTATTTTTGCCTCTCCCTCTTGTGCTGCTGTTTCTTTAGTCTTATTTTGGCAGTCCAGTGATAACCAGATCTACTCATAGAGGTTAATTTTATAAAGGGGACCTATTTTTAGGTGCCAAGAAGTTGTCTATTCTAGAAAGGGAAAGGGAATGGGATTTGATATACTGCCTTTCTGTTTTGTTTTGTTTTTTGCAACTACATTCAAGGCGGTTTACATAGTATATACAGATGCTTATAAGAGCATAAGCATTGCCATACTGGGACAGACCGAAGGGCCATCAAGCTCAGTATCCTGTTTCCAACCATGGCCAATCCAGATCACAAGTACCTCGCAAGATACCAAAATAGATTTTATGCTGCTTATCCTAGAAATAAGTAGTGGATTTTCCCAAGTCCATCTTAATAATGGCTTATGGACTTTTCTTTTCAGGAATTATCCAAACCTGTTTTAAACCCTGCTAAGCCAACTGCTTTTACCACATTCTCTGTTCATCGAACTCCAGAGTTTAACTACACTTTGAATGAAGAAATATTTTCTCCAGTCTGTTTAAAGTTTACTACTTAGTAGCTTCATTGCATGCCCCCTAGTCCTAGTATTTTGGGAAAGAGTAAACAAGCGATTCACATCTACCCATTCCACTCCATTCAGTATTTTATATCATATCTTCCCTTAGCCATCTCTTCTCAAAGCTGAAGAGCCCTAGCCACTTTAGCCTTTCCTCATAGGGAAGTCATCCCATTCCCTTTATCATTTTCATTGCCCTTCTCTATACGTTTTCTAATTCCACTATATCTTTTTTGAGATGTGGTGACCCCAATTGCACACGGTATTTAAGGTGCAGTCACACCATGGAAAGATATAAAGGCATTATAACATTCTCATTTTTTTTTGTTTTCCATTCCTTTCCTAATAATTTCTAACATTCTATTTACTTTCATAGCCACCATTGCACACTGAGCAGAGAGATTCAACTTATCATCAAGGAGGACACCTAGATTCTTTTCCTGGGCAGTGATTTCTAATGTGGAACCTTGTATCATATGGCTATAGTTTGGGTTCCTCTTTCCCACATCCATCACTTTGCACTTGCTCACTTTAAACGTCATCTGCCATTAGGATACGTGGAAT
Organism: Microcaecilia unicolor; assembly: GCF_901765095.1. Taxonomy (NCBI): domain Eukaryota; kingdom Metazoa; phylum Chordata; class Amphibia; order Gymnophiona; family Siphonopidae; genus Microcaecilia; species Microcaecilia unicolor. The sequence goes on along the minus strand of NC_044031.1, from coordinate 678,693,602 downwards.
GGCTTGAAGTAGCAACAAAAGAGTTGGAAAGTAGGTTAAAAAGAGCTCTATACTGGAAGAGTCCTGGTTCAGGTGGAGTCACCAATTTTTGTCTGAAACAGTTAACATCACTCCACCGAGACCTGGCAGATTGCAAAAATCAATTGGTCAGTCAGCCAAACTTAACACAATGATAGCTAATAACAGGAAGAACATTTCTTTCAAAGGGAGATTCCAAAAATTATAGATCCATAACTTGTCTAACTATATAAGGTGTTCACTGCGATGGATGCTGATAGAATATATGATCATATTGACTCTAATAACATCATAGCAGTAGAGCAGAAGGGCGGAGTATATGGAACCAAAGACCAATTAATGCTAAATATAGCCATTATGGCCAGTGCTCAGAAAGGCAGATATTTCAATAATGCATGGATTGACTATAAGAAACCAAAAGATAACTGAACGAGAAAAACCCATGGAGTAATCAGAACAGACCAAAAAGTGGAAGCAGGCTGAACAGACAACGGGATGAACAGACTAGTTTTATTGCTGCAATATGTAAGACTCGACATGGCACTCTGTTTCAGCACTTAAGTGCCTGCCTCAGCAGTCTACAATAAAAAATAATAAAAAATAAAAATGGATAGCACAATAACATATAAATATAAGTTACACAATTATAAATAGGTTGAAAATGTATTAACATAAAATGGTAAGAGATATGCATGAAAAAATATATAAAAAGAACATAGATATGCAATAAGACATGAGAAACTAACTAGTGGGTATATTAAAACTGAATTAAAAATACAAATGAATGTATGTTACTGAGAATTTACATAATTGCATAACATAGAGGGGCATAATTGAATGAAAACGCCTATCTCCATGGGCGTTTATCTCCGAGAACAGGTCCGTGAAGGGGTGGACCGAACCGTATTTTGGGAAAAAATAGACGCCCATGTTTTATTCAACAATGTGTGAGCTGGGCGTTTTTGTTTTTCAGCGATAATGGAAAATGAAAGCGCCCAGCTCAAAACGAATAAATCCAAGACATTTATTCGTGGGAGGGGCCAGGATTCGTAGTGCACTGGTCCCCCTCACATGCCAGGACATCAACCGGGCACCCTAGGGGGCACTTTTACAAAACCAAAAAAACAGGTAAAAGAGCTCCCAGGTGCATAGCACCCTTCCCTTGTGTGTTGAGCCCCCCAAATCCCCCTCAAAACCCACTGCCCACAAGTCTACACCATTACTATAGCCCTAAGGGGTGAAGGGGGGCACCTACAAGTGGGTACAGTGGGTTTGGGGGGGTTGGACGACTATAAGCATTAAGCAGCACAATTGTAACAGGTAGGGGGGATGGGCCTGGGTCCACCTGCCTGAAGTCCACTGCACCCCCTAACAACTCCTCCAGTGAGCTGCATACTGCTGCCAGGGAGCTGGGTATGACATTTGAGGGTGAAAATAAAAAGTTGTGAAACATCATTTTTTTTGTGGTGGGAGGGGGTTAGTGACCACTGGGGGAGTCAGGGGAGGTCATCCCCGATTCCCTCCAGTGGTCATCTGGTCATTTAGGGCACTTTTTGGGGCCTTATTCGTGAAAAAACAGGGTCCAGGAAAAGTGTCCTAAATTCTAGCTAAAAACGCATACTTTTTTCCCATTATCGGTGAAATGCGCCCATCTTTGTTCGGCAGATAACCACGCCCCAGTTCCGCCTTCGCCACACCTCAGACACGCCCCCATCAACTTTGTCCGCATCCGCAACGGAGTGCAGTTGAAAACGTCCAAAAATCGGCTTTCGATTATACCGCTTTATTCGTTTTTGTGAGATAAACGTCCATCTCCCGATTTAGGTCGGAACTTGGGCGTTTTTCTCGTTCGATTATAAGCAGGCTAGTCTCATAAGGTCCTCTTGCAATTTTTCACAATCCTCTTGTGATTTAACAACTTTCAATAACTTTGTGTCATCAGCAAATTTAATTACCTCACTAGCTATTCCCATATCTAGATCATTTATAAATATGGTAAAAAGCAGCAGGCCCAGCACAGATCCCTAGGTAACCTCACTATCTACCCCTCTCCATTGAGAATACTGACTATTTAACCCTATCTGTTCTTTTTTTGTTTGTTTGTTTGTTTGTTACATTTGTACCCCGCGCTTTCCCACTCATGGCAGGCTCAATGCGGCTTACATGGGGCAATGGAGGGTTAAGTGACTTGCCCAGATTCACAAGGAGCTGCCTGTGCCTGAAGTGGGAATTGAACTCAGTTCCTCAGGACCAAAGTCCACCACCCTAACCACTCCTAATCCAGAATAGGACATTACCTCCTATCCCATGACTTTCTAATTTCCTCAGGAGTCTTTCTTCAGGTACACTGTCAAATGTCTTTTGAAAATACAGATACAGAATATCAATCAGCTCACCTTTATCCACATGTTTGTTCACCCCTTCAAAGAAATTTAATATATTGCTGAAGCAATATTTCCCTTCACTAAATCCATGTTGGCTTTGTCTCATTAATCCATATTTGTTCTTTATAATAGTCTCTACCATTTTGCCCAGCACCAACATCAGGCTCACCGGTCTATAATTTCTTGGATCACCTCTGGATTTTAATGATAAATTACTAATGACAGCTCAGCAAGTTCATTTTTCAATTCTATCAGTACTCTGGGATGTATACCATCTGGTCCAGGCAATTTACTACTCCTCAGTTTGTCAAACTACCCCATTACATCTTCCAGGTTTATAGAGATTTCATTAATTTCTCTGACTCATCAGCTTGAATAGCATTTCTGGCACTGGAATCTCTCCCACATCTTCCTCAGTAAAGACTGAAGCAAAGAATTCATTTAATCTCTCCGCTATGACTTTGTCTTCCTGGCGTGCCCCTTTTACCCCTTAGTCATCTAATGGTCCAACTAATTCTTTTACTGGCTTCTTGCTTTTAATATACTTAACAATGTTTATACTATGTCTTTTTGCCTCCAACACAATCTTCTTTTCAAAATCTCTCTCTGCCTTCCTTATCAGCACTTTGCATTTGACTTGCCATTCCTTATGCTGTTTCCTATTATTGTCAGTTGGATCCTTCTTCTATTTTCTGAAGGATTTTCTTTTAGCTTTAATAGCTTCCTTCACCTCACTTTTTAACCATGCTGGCAGTCGTTTGGCCTTCCTTCCTCCTGGAATATATATGGTCTGGGCTTCTAGGATGGTATTTTTGAATAGCATCCAAACCTGATGTAAGTATTTGACCTTTGCAGCTGCTCCTCGAAGTTTGTTTGTTTATTTGTTTGTTTTTTTACCGTTCTCCTCATTTTATCATAGTCTCCTTTTTAAAAGTTCAATGCTAATGTATTGGATTTCCTCTGTATACTTACTTCAGAGTTTATATAAAATCTAATCATATAGTTATAATTGCTGTTATCAAGTGGCCCCAGCTAAACAATGACATAGGGACAAAGTTTTTCCCCATCCCCATGAGCTTTGTCCCCTTCCCTGCCCCATCCCCGCAAGCTCTGTCCCCGTCCCTGCAAGCTCTCACCCCATCTGCACAAGCCTCAAACAGTTATGTAGTACAATAGCAGAGATACGGAGAGATATATTTACTCCTGTACTGTGCAAAATATTAAGATGGCACATTCCAGGGATGGTGTTAGGGGGGTGCAACCAAGACTACTGCCATTGGCTCCTGACCATAGAGAGCCCCAAGCCTGATGAAAACTGAAGAAACTGCAGCTTGGTAGCGGGCTTTGGGGTCCCCTCCCAAATTTCTGTCCTGGACCTGAGCCATATTTAACACTACCTCTGGCAAGATGTATGTTTCAAATCTGACATACTGTAATCACAAAATAGAAAATAAAATTGATTTTCTACCTTTTGTTGTCTGGTCATTGTATTTTTTACATCATATTGGTCTCAGGCTCTGGTTTCTGCTTCCCTCTGTTTTAACTCACTCACCAGGTTTCCTGTCCATTTGACATCTTTTGTCTCTCCATTAGGAGGCGGGGCTATATGGTTGGGAGGCGAGGCTAGTGCTGGGCAGACTTCTACGGTCTCTGCCCTGAAAATGGCAGATACAAATCAAGGTCAGGTAACATATATGATTTTATCTTGTTGGGCAGACTGGATGGACCGTATAGGTCTTTTTCTGCCATCACTTACTATGTTACTATTGGGCTCATTTTCAAAAGAGAAGGACGCCCATCTTTCGACATAAATCGGAAGATGGACGTCCTTCTCACAGGGTCGTCCAAATCGGTATACTAGAAAGCCGATTTTGGACGTCCCCAACTGCTTTCCGTCACATGGACAGCCAAAGTTCAAGGGGGTGTATCGGAGGCATAGCGAAGGCGGGACTTGGGCGTACCTAACACTTGGACCTCCATGACCCATAATCGAAAGAAAAAAGGACGTCCCTGATGAACACTTGAATGACTTTACCTGGTCATGTTTTTCTTACGACAAAGGCACAAAAAGGTGCCCAAAATGACCAGATGACCACCGGAGAGAATCAAGGATGACCTCCCCTTACTCCTTCAGTGGTCACTAACCCCCTCCCACCCTCAAAAAATATCTTTCAAAATATTGATTGCCAGCCTCAGATATCATACGCAGGTCCATCACAGCAGTATGCAGGTCCCTGGAGCAGTTTTAGTGGGTGCAGTGGAATTCAGGCAGGCGGTCCCAGGCCCATACCCCCCTGCCTGTTACGTTTGTGGAGGAAACAGTGAGCCCTCCAAAACCCACCAGAAACCCACTGTACCCACATTTAGGTGCCCCCCTTCACCCGTAAGGGCTATAGTAGTTGTGGGTAGCAGGGGCGTAGCCACGGGTGGGCCTGGGTGGGCCCGGGCCCACCCACTTTCCCTCCAGGCCCACCCATCGACATCTCCACCTTTGTTCCGGTCTCCTGCTGAACTCCACTGCTTCAGCTGCCGCCACCGCTTCTCTCCTGAGCAGCAGCAGGAACAAAAACAGGCGCTTCCCGGCATAAGAAGATAAACAAGCGCGGGGCCGCCCACAGCAGCCTTCAGTCATGCGCTGTCGGCTCTGCCTGTCCTCTGCTCCCGGAACGGGAAATTGACGTCAGCGGGGGCAGAGGATGGGAGAGAGCCGAAAGCGCATGACTGAAGGCTGCTGCGGGCGGCCCCGTGCTTATTTTTCTTCTTGTGTTGACGACGACGCTGCTGCTGTTCTTGCTTCAGAGGGCCAGAGTGAGAGAGGAAATGTGGCTGGTAGGGGAAGGGTGTCTGAGAGAGCAGAGGGGAGAGAAAAAAAAGAAGAGGATGCTGGAGAGTACAGAGAGAGAGAGATTTGGAGAGAGGGGACATGGAAAAGAGCAGGGGAGAGCCAGAGAGAGAGAAATGGGGAGAAAACATGGAAAAGAGCAGGGGAGAGAAAGAGGAGAGAGCCATGTGGGAGATGGGGAGAGAAGGGACATGGAAAAGAGCAGGGGAGAACCAGAGAAAAAGGGGACATGGAAAAGAGCAGGGGAGAGCCAGAGAGAGATGGGGAGAGAAAGAGGGGACATGGAAAAGAGCAGGGGAGAGACAGGCTGCTGGGGAGAAGGAAGGGGAACAAGGGGGATACCCTGACTGGTCAGATGGAGAGACAAAGAGGAGAAATGCTGGATGAAAGGAGGGTGAAAGAGGAAAAATGCTAGAAGGAGGGGCAGAAAGAGGGAAGATGCTAGATGGAAGAGGGGTACAGAGAGAGAGAGATGAGTAGAAAGATGGAGGAGAGAAGGAGGGGACATGGAAAATGGCAGGAGAAAAAGAGAGAAGCTGCTGGAGAGAAACTGGGGGAGACCTTAGCTGGTCAAATGGAGAAATGCTGGATGAAGGGAGGGAGAAAGAGGGAAAATGCTGGGAGCAGAAAGAGGGAAGACGCTGGATGGAAGGGTAGGAAGAGAAAGAGGAAAGCCACTGGTAGGATGAGAGAGGACATGCTGAATGGAAAAGGGTTGAGAGATAACTGTCTAGGAGGAAGGGGAGATAGAGGGAGACAATGGATGGATGGATTGGGAGAGGGTAAGGTGGAAGGATGGAGAGAGAAAGAGGGTGACACTAGATGGAAGGGTAGGAGAGAAAGAGGGAAGGTGCTGGATGGAAGGTTAGGGAGAGAAAGAGGAGACGCTGGATTCAGAGAGAGGGAGAGACACTGAAAGGATAGGTTGAGAAAGGGGGAGAGGATAGAGTTAATGAAAGACTGGAGAATAAGAGGAAGGGGCATGGGGAGAACAAAAGTGAGGAAAAGATGAAAAGGGATAGGTAGATGAAGTAAAAGAGGGAAATTAAAGAATGGATAGTAAGAATTAATTAAATCTGGACAGAGAGTGAGACAGAAAAATAAATTGAAGAAAACAAAGAAAAAGGAGAGAAAAATTACAAATGAACAGGAAACCCTGGCAAGAGAGTTAAGAGAAGACAAAGGAATGCAGAATCTTGACTGGAATCAACACAATTAGAAAAAGTAAATGGCTAGACAACAAAGGTACAGAAAATAATTTTATTTTTAATTTAGGATAAAGCAATGTGGTAGCTGTGTTAATGAAGGCTAATAAATGCAAATAAAATAGAAAATAAAGTGATACCTTCACTGATTTTTAAAACACTTTTGATTAGTCTTCAGAGACCAGCACTTCCTTCCTCAGGTCAGGAGAGGATGTCCTGACCTGAGGCAGGAGGATTTGGCCTCTGAAAGTTAATTGAAAAGGGTATTAGACTATTAAATAAAATATTTTCTGAAATGGCAGTGGGATTAAGTTGTGTCGGGGTGGAGCCAATACAGAGTAGGGCAGGGCTGGGGGAGTGTACTAAAAATCTCCCTCTCAAAAATTGGGACCCCTTGGCAGCTCTGAATGCGCCCAGATCGGATGAAAGTTCCGGAGCGCGGAGCTGCCTGGAATGAATGGCGGCACCCGCTCAGCTGCCAGTCCAGGACTCCAGTCCAGCCCACCACCACCACGTGCACGCCATGCAGTGCACGTTTTACAGGAGGGTTGCGGAGCGGAGGTGAGGAGCACGAGCCTGGCCCTGGAAGGTTCTTCTTCATGATCGACATTATTTCGAGGCGAGCCCAGCAGCAATAGGAGCCGATAACAAAATTTAAATACTTTTTTTTAATCATAATTTTTAACATTGTGTGACGTGTGCTGTGTAATTTTTTTTAAATTGAGCTAGCTGGGGCCTGCTGCCTGCCTGGGGCTGGTGGTCACTATTAAAATTTATTGTTGGGGAATTTCTGGGTGGGGATGGGCTCCTCATTGCCCTAGGTAATATGGGTGGGCACTATATATATATATATATATATAGTGCCCACCCATATTAGCTCTGGGCCCAGCCAAAATATCAGGTCTGGCTACGCCACTGGTGGGTAGTAGGTTTTGGGTGGGGTTGGGGGGCTCAGCACAAAAGGTAAAGGAGCTATGTACCTGGAAGCAATTTATGAAGTTCACTGCAGTGCCCCCTAGGGTGCCCGGTTCCTGTCCTGGCATGTCAGGGGGACCAGTTCACTAGAAATGCTGGCTCTTCCCATGACCAAATGACTTGGATTTGGTCGTTTCTGAGATGGACATCCTTGGTTTGGAAAATTGCTGAAAATCAGAAATGTCCATTTCTAAGGACGACCAAATTTCAGGATTTGGACGTCCCCGATCGTATTATCCAAATGAAAGATGGACATCCATCTTGTTTTGAAAATACGGGTTTTCCCGCCCCTGGATTGGGACGTTTTGCGAGGACATCCAAATCGAAACGTGCATGTCCCTTTTGAAAATGCCCCTCCACATTACTATGTTACTATCCATCTTCCATTTCTGTGTCCCTATCATCCCCCATGTTCAGCATCTCCTTTCTATGTCCCTATATGTCCCCATCTAGTATCTCCCCTGTGTTCATATCCCCAAATCCATCATCACCTCTCTAGCTCCCTATCCTCTCTTCCTGTGTCAAACAACATCTCCCTTTTGTGTCTGCCGTTGCCCCTCTGTGTCCATATACCACCCCCCATGCAGCACCTCCCCTTTGTGTCTCTATCCCTGTGCCCCCCCCCCCCATGCACATAATTTCTGCTCTGTTTCTGTTACCTCCCTGTGTCCAGCTTCTCCTCTCTCTTCCTCTTCCACACCAATTGGTCTGCCTCCTCTTCAGTCCAACATAGCTTCTCCCCCTCTCTTTCCCCATCCATTTCAGCATCTGGCTCACCTGCCTGCCCTCTTTCCCTTTCTCCTTCCTGCTGTGGATTCAGTATTTGACTCCCTCTTCCTTCATCCTCTTGATCCTCTTTCCCTTCTCTCAAGTCCCCCTCCTCCCATGGCCCAGCCAGCACCTCTCTCCTTTCCCTCTAGCCCCCTACTCCTCCTCCCCCATGGGTCCAGCCAGCACCTCCTTTTCCTTCCATGGATCCAGCCAGCATTTTTCTCCCTTCCCATTCTTCCTTCCCCCTCCCCCCCCCTTGCGGGTGTCACTTACACTTTCTTACAACCAGCAGTGATTGACACAGGTCAGCTTCATGGTCTTCCTCCTGTCATATCCCTCCCTCTCTTCTGCAACTTCTTGTTTTGATGTTAAAAAGGAAGTTGCATAAAAAGGGCAAGACTTGGGAGGAGGAAGGCCATGGAGCCGGCCTGTGTGAATTTAAATTTTGTTCCTGCATCCGTGGTAATTTTAGTTAGTGTTGCCACTACCTCAGTTTACAGTGGAATATCCATGGTAACGGATGTATGTGAGAAATGATATCGCAGCAACTGAAATAACAGGGGCCTGGGGAAAGGAAGAAGAGATATGGATCACCTTAAAAAGAGATGATAGAACCTCTGTCCACGCGGGTGTCATCTACAGACCTCCGACAAAATCGGAGGAACTAAAGATCTGATCACAGATATTCAAAAGTTGGGAAAGAAGAGAGAGGTGCTGTTGCTGGGAGATTTCAATCTGCCAGATGCAGATTGGAAGGTTCCATCTGTGGAATCGGAAAGAAGTAGAGAGATCGTGGATGCTTTTCAAAGTGCTCTGCTCAGACAAATGATGACAGAACCCACGAGGGAGGGAGTGACACTGGATCTGGTGCTCACAAATGGGGACAGTGTGTCAAATGTCCGAGTGGGTGCCCACCTGGGCAGCAGTGACCATCAAACAGTTTGGTTTGATATGACAGCTGAAGTGGAGGGCGGCCACTCAAAACTCAAAGTCCTGGATTTCAAGCATGCTGACTTTAGTAAAATGGGGGAATACCTGAGGAAGGAGCTGATGGGCTGGGAGGACATACGAGAAGTGGAAGGACAGTGGTCCAGGCTGAAAGAAGCTATAGATATGGCCACAGACCTTTATGTAAGAAGAGTAAATAAAAGCAAAAGAAAAGGGAAACCAATAAGTTTATCAAAGCAAGTGGCGAGAAAATAAAGGCTAAAGAGTTGGCGTTCATGAAATAACAAAAAAACTCAAGAAGAGGAACAAGGAGAGAATACCGAATGAAACTGAAAGAAGCCAAGAGAAAGATATGTCTGGCGAAAGCGCAAGTGGAAGAACAAATGGCTAGAAATGTAAGGATGGGTGACAAAAATTTCTTCAGGTATATAGTGAAAGGAGGAAGACTAAAATGGAATCGTGAGACTGAAGATGCTGCGAACCGCTATGTAGATAATGATGAAGAAAAGTGAATTTGCTAAATAGATACTTTGTTCTGTTTTCACAGAAGAAATCCTGGAGAAGGACCACGATTGACTGGGAAAAGTACATATGAGAATGGAGTGGATATAGCACCGTTCACGGAAGAGAGTGTGTATGAACAACTTGAAAATCTAAAGGTGGACAAAGCCATGGGACCGGACGGGATTCACCACAGGATATTGAGGGAGCTCAGAGAGGTTCTGGTGGGTCCTCCTAAAGATCCTATATAATTTGCACCTCCAACATTCTACGTCTGGATGCCTGGGTTCGTAACATCCATTCCCACTCATTGCCCCGCTCTCGCATCAAAACGTAATGACGTCAGAGGACGGAACAATGAGGGGAAGGGAGCGCTGGAGGCGAGATGATGTCAGGAGGAGAGAATCGGGGGCATCGAGGGAGGGAGGGAGGGAGGAAGGGAAAGGGAGGGCAGAGCAGAGGAGAATTGATGGACATGCATGGGATGGAGGACAGTCATAGCCACCCATATAAGAGGCTTGGCCCAACCGTGACTTTCCCCCTGGCTGCCTGCCCCTCCCCCCAAACGCAGGGATGCCTGGTGACCAGTTTCACCACTTGTACATCAATGGGGGTCATTTATGCTATTCGCTGTCCTTGTAAACTTTTATACATAAGAAAGACATCTCAAATATTTAAGTCTTATTTAATAGAACATAAACACTGTATTGTGAAAGGTAAAATGGAAGCACCTATGGTTCAACATTGTTTACAGCACAATCATATTTTTTGAAGATTTACAGTGCTGAGTCATAGGAGTGACCCCCACAGTGGATATGGAAGGGATTTAGAACTTTCCTTTGACAGCAAGACCAGTGCTGGATTTTCAGCTGCACTCCACTAAACCAATAGGTTTGAATGTAGCTTTGGAATGAAAAAATATTCTTTGGCTAATCACTAACAAATGAGAATTAAGATATGATGTTTTAGCTTGTCTCTTTGAATAACTGTATTACAACCAAAGCACTGGACTTTGTAGAATAAAGTAATAAGTGTAGTATTATTCTAAGAACTCTTCATATGTGTTTAACTTAATTTTATGTGATTTGTCTAGAAATTTCCCTGAAGCAGCTGAATGTGCAAAACAGGGGCCCTTGTCGGGAATAATCTATGAAGATACTTGATGTTTATCAGTATGGATTGCCATTGAGGAGTCATGAAGACTATACGCCTTGATATCCATTATCTTCAGTTTATAGAAGTTAAACACTCAATTTTGTTTCTCTTTTTTTTTTTTTTTATTTAACAGGAAGTCTTTATTGAAAAGAATGTAGAAAAAGAACCCTATACAGCAGTTGACAATTACAACGATACCAAAAGAAAAATATCATTCTCTACTGTTCACATCAAATACTATTCAACTAACAGGGTTGATAGCTAAAAACAGCTTATAATTAGACTTCACTTTTTATTACCATTTTACCCCAAAGAACCTCAAAGAAAAATAAAAAGGAAAAAAAAAAAATCCCCCCCAAAGAGCCCTCCCTAATTACCCGGTACATTACCCAGCATATAAAGTAAAAAGAAAACAATGCCTCTCACATTTGACATTCAAAGTATTAACATCAATCCCATCTATGGTCCCAAGCCCAAGGGGGCCCATATTCGTTCCCATTTTGTCATTTGTTTGCGTTCTTTCGCTAATAGTCTCTCTTTTTCTGCAATATTTCCAAGCAATGTTTTCCATCTAATTATGGAAGGACAGTTTCGCTGTTTCCAAGTTTGTGCAATTACCATTCTACCTGCACACAAACAATGTTTAGCTAGAATCTTACCCTCCTCTTTGAGGCCCAATATATGTTTATGAAATAGATACACGGCAGGGTCCCACGGTATAGCAGCTCCTACCCATTGTTATATCCGCATTTGAATAGCTCTCCAAAATGCCCCTACCTTTCTGCAAGTCCACCATATATGACCCATGGTGCCCAGTTGACCACATTCTCTCCAGCATTTCTGGGATACTGTTTTAAACATGTGATGTAATCTTACTGGGGTTAGATACCATCGATATAGTATTTTTGTGGCATTCTCTTGAATATTGACGGCTGGGGAAATTTTAGTAGTTCCTCTTTCAAATCTCTGCCAATCCGCCTCTGTGTAAGTTACTCCTAATCCTTTTCCCACTGCTCTCGATGTCTAGAGTTCTGTGGAAGTGCATCCCTCAAATATCCATACAGCAGGGAGATTAGTCCCCTTGTTCCCTGTTCTCTTACACAAAGTTCCTCTAAGAACGTGACCTCTCCAAATAGACTTGCTTTGAGCCCCGGGGAATGTAAAAAGTGGATTAATTGTGTGTATGCATATTGATCCTTCTGAGGGAGATGATAAATTTCAGCCAACTCCGAGAACGTGACAAATCTCTCTCCACTTATCAGTTGTCCCCAAAGCTCAATACCACTCCGTGCCCATTTAGTGAACGTCGAGGATTCACATCCCAGAGGGAAAGTCAAATTATATGCTATAGGAGACAGTTTAGAGTTGTAAATTTTCCTTTTACGTTCCATTTTATCCCAACATGAAAGTGTATAACGGATAACAGGGCTCACCCATGCTCCCAGCTTTCTATGTTTAGGTGCTAGCCAAAGCAGATGGCCTAATTTTAATGGGCTGCGAAGTAAGTGCTGTTCCGCCTTTATCCAAAGTTTATGAGTAGTCTCCTGGAACCATTCTATCGCCGCTTTGACCTGGGATGCCCTATGATAAAATTCCAAGTGAGGAATTCCCAGGCCCCCTTTAGATTTACAGGCTATATATGCCACATTTGAGTGAATCCTCGGCGTTTTCCCTTGCCAAATAAACTTTGTCAAACGGCTCTGCACTCGTTGAAGCAAGTGTTCATCTATTGGCAGTGGTATCGATTGAAAAAGATATAATAGTCGCGGCAAAATGTTCATTTTTACTGTGGCTATCCTGCCAAACCAGGACAGTCCAAGCGGTTCCCATCTATCCAAGTCTGACTTGAGTTCAGTCACTAAGGGATTATAATTCACCTCACTTAGGCGTTGTAAATTACTAATGAGAAAGACTCCCAGATATCTAATACCATCAGTCACCCACCGCAAGGGGAACAGCCTTTGACAGGTCTGATATATTTGCGTTTCCATTCCCTGTGCTAGTGCTTCTGTCTTAGTATAATTAATTTTAAAACCAGAGACCCTGCTATAATCCTCCATAGTCTGAAACAGCTTTGGAAGGGAGTCCAAAGGGGATGTGATTGTCAACAAAACATCATCAGCAAAAAGTGCAACTTTGGATTCCCACTCTCCTACTTTCACACCCGTAATTCCCGGGTCATTTCTAATGACCCACGCCAGGGGTTCCATCACCATAGCAAACAAAAGGGGTGACAGTGGACACCCCTGGCGTGTACCTCTTTGTAAATCGAAAAGGGGGGAAACATGTCCATTGATCTTTAAACAAGCTTTAGGTCTGGTGTAAAATTCCCTGATCCAACCCATAAAATGAGTGCCAATACCAAAACGCTGCATTATCTGATAAAGAAAGGCCAATGAAACCCTATCAAATGCCTTTTCAGCATCGATACTTAACAGACAATAGGGTGTGTTCCTCTGTTTTGCAGCATACATAACATCTATTGTTCGCCGTATGTTATCAGAAGCTTGTCTATTGGCAATGAATCCCACTTGATCTGGGTGAATGATAGATGGTAAAACTACAGATAGCCTAGTAGCCAGCACCTTTGCCAGAATACGCATGTCAACATTTAAAATTGAGATTGGCCTATAGGAGGAGCATTCAGTCACATCTTTGTTGGGTTTAGGGATGACAGCAATCCATGCCTCCCGCATAGTTTCTGGCATACTTCCCCCTGTTCGTATGGAGTTAAGCACTTCTGCTAATAAAGGTGCTAAATATGGAGCAAATCTTTTATAAAATTCACTTGTATACCCGTCTAACCCGGGTGCTTTACCAGTTTTTAGGGATTTAATAGCTGTAAGCACCTCTTTTGCCTCAATAGGAGCATCTAGCACTACCTTATGTTCTGGAGTAATATTGGGCAAATCTAGTTTCTCCAGGTATGATCGAACTTCCCCCTCCTGGATCGAGTCATCCTTAGAGTACAATGCCTCGTAATACTGTCTAAATCGATTTCTAATCTCCTGCGACTGTCGGAGTCGTTCTCCTTGTTGTCCCTTAATACAAAAAATGGTACGCTCTATCCGAAGCTTTCGTAGTTTAAGCGCTAGTTGCCTACTAATCTTATTTTTCTTTGTATAATTATGAAGCTTTAATTTTGCATTAAGGAAGTCTAGCTCCTGACCTAGTAGTGCATCTAATTGTATCCTCTTAGCTTGTAGGACTCGGTAACATCTAAGAGAGCCAGTACTTTTATGTTTTAATTCCAATTCCCCAATCTGGCTTCTCAACTGGTTTAATTCGCTCTCTCTTTTCCGTTTAAGTCGTCCTGCTACTGTCATGAAATGACCTCGGGAAACTGCCTTAAGCGCATCCCAAATTATTGCTACAGAGGGACCTGAGTTTAAATTAAATGACAAATACTCCTCAAGTACTTTAATGTAGTCAGCACATGCCTCCTCTTGTTTTAGGATCAGATTGTTAAGAGTCCAAGTACCTCCCCTGCTCTCCACTAGATGACTATCCCACTGTAACATACATGGAGCATGATCAGAGAGGGTAATATTCCCAATTTGGGCCTTCCCAAGTTGAGTTCCTATTAGTTTATCTGTAAGAATGTAATCTATTCGGGAGTATGTCTGATGAACTTGAGAATAATAGGAATAGTCACGTTCTCGAGGATGGCTATCCCTCCAGGGATCACTAAGCCCCATATCCTCTACAAAAGTGGTAAAATGTTTAGCAAGTATCTTATCATTCTTGGTGAGAGAGCCAGATCGATCTAACTCTGGGTGCAACGTAGCATTAAAGTCGCCACCTAATATCACAGACCCTCCTAACACTGTTAACAATGTTCGCTTTAGCAACTGAAAGAAGGAGTGTTGTTCTGAGTTAGGGCCATAGATAGATCCAAATGTAACCTCTCTATCACCTATAGTACCTCTAAGCAGAACATATCGTCCCTTTTGGTCCCGTTTCACTTGGTGGACCTGCAGTGGAAGACTATTATGAAAAAGTAGAGCTACCCCTCTCTGTTTCTTATTAGAAACATCAGATGCAAAGTATATTTTGGAATATTGAGGATGTTTAAACAGAGTTTCATGAGCTTTCTTCAAATGTGTTTCCTGTAACATTATAACATGCGGCTTTAGTCTCAAAATTTCTTGCCATACTAGCTGACGCTTTCTCGGAGCATTGAGGCCCCTCACATTAAGGGTTACTATGTGTACCTTATGTACCATTAGGGTTGTGTCGACTTAATCTCTGTCGTAAGCATGAATGCTGTATTTGAGTAAAGTACTCTCCATACCCTCCCCCCCCCCACCCTCCCCTGCCCAACCCCCTTCCAAGAAGACCCACCAAACGAGAAAAGACAAGGAGAGAGCCAAAACCCAGCTCCGCCCCTGCCTTTAACTCCCAGCAAGATCAACAAACCCATCCGCAGCCCCCAGCTCCAACCCCCCACCCCTCTCGACTCTTTTGTAATACACAGATATTGACTATATCTTTCTCCAGTGGTTTCTCATATAGACACATTAGTTCAATTACAGAACACTACCAGTTCTTTAGGTCGACTCCATTTCAGCAGAGATCATGTGACCGATTTAGATGTCGACATTCGAGGTTTCTTGGCTTTATTGAAGACCTGCTGCCATTGCCGCACTTTGTCTCGTGTTGTCACGGATGTTGTCGCGGGTGCCTGCTCTGTCTCCACTTCCATCAGTCCTGCCTTTTGCAGTCGTTGTCGAGCCATATCCACGGTTCGGACTTTATGAAGATGGCCTGCTATAGTAAAGCACAGTGAGAACGGGAACGCCCAGCGATACTTAATATTATGTTTCCCCAGGAACTCCAAGATGGGTTTCATGGTTCGTCTTTGTTGTAATGTATAGGCTGAGATGTCTTGATAAATAGTCACTACGTTCTCTTGAAATTGTAAGTCTTTCTTTTGTCTTGATAAAGCAAGCACATTTTCCTTCTCAGCGTACTTCCAAAAACGTACGACAATATCCCGTGGTTTATTAGCCAACGGCTTTCCCAATGCTCTGTGAGCCCGTTCAATTTCTGGGAGTGTTGTGTCTGGGCCTGCTTCCAGCAATTGTGCGCACAGTTCATTTATTATTTTAAGCACGTCCTCTTGTTCACCTGCCTCTGGAATTCCCCGGAAGCGTAAGTTATTTCTCCTTCCCCGATTTTCAATATCGTCCATTTTATATTGTAATTCTTCAAGTTGGGTAAGGAAGCCCTCTTCACGCTGTTTTGCTTGCGCCAACACTTCCTCCTGTTCCTCAACTCGGCCTTCGAGCTCTTCTAATCGGGTCCCGACCTCTTTAATCTCACCTCTTAAATTGTCTATACTTTCCACAATCTCCGATTTCATATGAGCCAGATCTTTCCGGAGTTCTTTAAGTATTTTAGTAAATTGCGAGTCTCGAACTCGAGCCGTTTCATCGTCAGAGCGTACCGATTCAGAATCCGACACAGCCTCGTGCTGTGGGGACATATGGCGCCCATGAATCTTGCTCGCCCTTTGGCTGCTCCGCGCACCGCTCTTAGAGTCTGATACTTTTGATTTCTGCGACATCTTGACTTGTCACTGCTTCCACTAGATTTAAGTTTGTTATCGCTAGTTTTTTCATCAATCTGCACCTCTATGTTCGCTGTTTTAACGAGAGAAGCCCGGGAGCTCCGAGCCTAGGCTGCCATCGAGGATGATGACGTCACCGGAAGTCAATTTTGTTTCTCTTTTAAGACACAGTGGAAATTTTGGATTACACGTACTTATATCAGTGAGAGAGATTCATAATTTTTGAGAGATATTAAAACAGTATTTTTTATGACCTGTGATGTGGAATTCCCTAGGTTATTTAAGTCTGACTGAAGTCTTTCTCCACAAGTTTGGTTATGATACATGATATTTCTCTTGGGGATTTATAGCTATTTATGAACCCCTGTATCTTTGTGATTAAATTTAATGGGAAGATTTTGATTATTATGTGAATATGATCCCACCATTCTTCTCAGTAAAGCCTGAGACAAAGAACTCGTTTAGGGATGGTTTTGTAGCTGGTATAGTCAGCAGATTAAGGGGCCCTTTTACTAAGCTGTGGTGAGCACTGGCTATTTAACCCTACTCTGTTTTCTGGGAATATTTTTTTATTATGTCCTCATGGGAACAATGTTTTTAAGAGCCTGCACTCTTCTGAAGAGCATGCACTGTTTCCCAATAGTGCACATATACATGCACTATTCACATATGCTTGCACTATCACACACATATCCATTCTTTGGGGCCCTTTTACCAAGCTGCAGTAAGAACTAATGCATGTTTACTGCAGCTTAAAATTGCATACCATGGGGTGTGCTGAGGTGTCCCGTGGTAAGGTGCACATGTGCAAGTACTTACACGCTAAAAAATGTTATTTTCTGGCTGAGAGTGTGTGTCTGGGGTTGGACAGTGGGCGTGTTTGTGCCAGTTAGTACAGCCACTTTTCTGTGTGCTGATTAGAGTATGATTAGTGCATGAGCCCCTACTACCTACAAAATAGGTAGTGGTAAGGGCTGATGCGCTCATTTTTGTTAATGACTACATTAGAACATGCTCAACAAATAGTAGACACAATGTTCACTTGAAAATAATTTTATAGGGGGAAAACGTCTCATTTGTTATAAGTACATAAGTAATGCCACACTGGGAAAAGACCAAGGGTCCATCGAGCCCAGCATCCTGTCCACGACAGCGGCCAATCTAGGCCAAGGGCACCTGGCAAGCTTCCCAACGTACAAACATTCTATACATGTCATTCCTAGAATTGTGGATTTTTCCCAAGTCCATTTAGTAGTGGTTTATGGACTTGTCCTTTAGGAAACCGTCTAACCCCTTTTTAAACTCTGTCAAGCTAACCGCCTTCACCACGTTCTCTGGCAACGAATTCCAGAGTTTAATAATGCGTTGGGTGAAGAAAAAGTTTCTCCGATTTATTTTAAATTTACTACACTGTAGTTCATCACATGCCCCTTAGTCCTAGTATTTTTGGAAAGCGTGAACAGACGCTTCACATCCACCTGTTCCACTCCACTCATTATTTTATATACTTCTATCATGTCTCCCCTCAGCCGTCTCTTCTCCAAGCTGAAAAGCCCTAGCCACCTTAGTCTTTCTTCATAGGGAAGTCGTCCCATCCCCGCTATCATTTTAGTTGCCCTTCACTGCACCTTTTCCAATTCTACTATATCTTTCTTGAGATGCGGCGACCAGAATTGAACACAATACTCAAGGTGCGGTTTCACCATGGAGCGACACAACGGCATTATAACATCCTCACACCTGTTTTCCATACCCTTCCTAATAATACCCAACATTCTATTCGCTTTCCTAGCCGCAGCAGCATACTGGGCAGAAGGTTTCAGTGTATTATCGACGACGACACCCAGATCCCTTTCTTGGTCCGTAACTCCTAACATGGAACCTTGCATGACGTAGCTATAATTCAGGTTCTTTTTTCCCACATGCATCACCTTGCACTTGCTCACATTAAACGTCATCTGCCATTTAGCTGCCCAGTCTCCCAGTCTCGTAAGGTCCTTCTGTAATTTTTCACAATCCTGTCACGAGTTAACGACTTTGAATAACTTTGTGTCATCAGCAAATTTAATTACCTCGCTAGTTACTCCCATCTCTAAATCATTTATAAATATATTAAAAAGCAGCGGTCCTAGCACAGACCCCTGAGGAACCCCACTAACTACCCTTCTCCATTGTGAATACTGCCCATTTAACCCCACTCTCTGTTTCCTATCCTTCAACCAGTTTTTAATCCACAATAGGACATTTCCTCCTATCCCATGACCCTCCAATTTCCTCTGTAGCCTTTCATGAGGTACGTTGTCAAACGCCTTTTCAAAATCCAGATACACAATATCAGCCGGCTCCCCTTTGTCCACATGTTTGTTTATTCCTTCAAAGAATTGAAGTAAATTGGTCAGGCAAGATTTCCCCACGCAAAAGCCGTGCTGACTTGGCCTCAGTAATCCATGTCCTTGGATGTGCTCTGTAATTTTGTTTTTGATAATAGACTCTACTATTTTCCCCAGCACCGACATCAGACTCACCGGTCTATAATTTCCCGGATCTCCCCTGGAACCTTTTTTACAAAGCGGCATTACATTGGCCACCCTCCAATCTTCCAGTATCACGATCGATTTTAAGGATAAATTGCATATCACTAACAGTAGCTCTGCAAGCTCATTTTTCAGTTTTATCAGTACTCTAGGATGAATACCATCCGGTCATGGAGATTTGCTAATCTTCAGTTTTCTGAACTGCCCCATTACGTCCTCCAGGTTTACCGTGAAGTCAGTAAGTTTCTCCGACTCGTCCGCTTGAAATACCATTTCCGACACTGGTATCCCAACCAAATCTTCCTCGGTGAAGACCGAAGCAAAGAATGCATTCAATCTCTCCGCTACATCTTTGTCTTCCTTGATCGTCCCTTTTACCCCTCGGTCATCCAGCGGCCCAACCGATTCTTTTGCCGGCTTCTTGCTTTTAATATACCGAAAAAAACATTTTGCTATGTTTTTTGTGCCTCTAATGCTATCTTTTTTCGTAATCCCTCTTGGCCTTCTTTATCTGCGCCTTGCATTTGCTTTGACACTCCTTATGCTGCTTCTTGTTATTTTCAGACGGTTTGGTGTCTTAGTACCCTAGTCATCAATACCGGGCAAAAACCCTCTAGTGACTGTTGTAATTATCAACAAAAAATTCACTCCTACCTATAACTATATTCATATCTTTCTAATAGTATCTTTTTAAAGTCATTTTTCAAAAATTGCTTTACTGAATAATAATGCTGAAAAATCCAGTATGGAGTGACTGAAAATTGGCACAAAGCTCACAGAACGTAGTATCATTTATCTTAAAGCTCATTGGACCCCGACAGGCACCCGTTTCACTGCCGCTTTTTCAAGGGATCTGAGCCAATTGGATACATCTGCATGATACTAGCATACTCAATACTTGTGCCGCCCCATGACAAATGAGACTTTTCCCCCCTATACAATCATTTTCAAGTGAACATTGTATAGACTATTTGAGAGCCATTTCTTTCACATTAGAACATAGCCAGTAATTCAGAAAATGGAAGATCGGCCTTTTTCCAGCTGCAGTAGAAATGGCCTTAGCAAGTGGAAAAGACCCATGTAATGGCACACTAAGGCCACTTTTTGCCACAGCTTTGTAAAAGAGTCACTTTGTGAATAGTGCATATCACTCTTTCAAAAGAGGGTTCTCTATTGTTAGACCAGCAAGGAGAAGGAGATCAAAGTCTATTAGAGAAAAAAGGCAACCCCTGCCCCTGCGCCACCACACCCTAAAACAAAACAATAAATCAGAATGCGTAGGATCAGCTGAATTTTTTAAAAATAATTATTTTCCAACTGCAGCTGAAGTTGTAGAAATATCACCATTTACCTTCTCCCCACCCATCATTGCTTCTGTCTAGCAAATTAAATAAGCTGCAAGTTTTAATGAAGCTAGACAGGTCTATAATGAAGAATGGGGAGAGAACAGGTGCAAACAGGAAACACAGGATCAATACCCACAATCCAATTCATTAAGCAGCTTTTAAAGAGGCAGCAACAGCCTGCCAATAGCACTGTAGCTGCCTAAAGCTCATTAACTGGTAAGTGATGGCCATCTCTCCCGCTGACAGGAGGATATTGGATTTGTAGGCAGGGGTGACTAGGAGTCCTTCATTTAAAATAAGAGTGAAAAGAAGGGAGGAGAGAAGAAAAAAAACTTTGCCTTGATGTGTGTAATTGGTGAACATCTCCTAGAGCTGAGCCCTGTGATTGTTAGCAAGTACTCTGTGAAAAGACATGAACATTTATTATTATCAGACAGAATTTAACCAGCATGAAAATGATCTGCTGAGCTGAAAAACCTCAGGGTGTCTATGACATCAGGTTCTAGAGTAGGGACAGCCAGCTCAAGACCTAGGTAGACAAATATTGACCCATTTTGTAGTTAAACTATAAACAATATATTAAAACTAGTAAATAAGGCCCGTTTCTGACACAAATGAAACGGGCGCTAGCAAGGTTTTCCTCGGAGTGTGTATGTTTCAGAGAGTGTGTGTGAGAGTGAGTGTGTGAGAGAAAGTGAATGTGCGAGTGTCTGTGTGTGTGACAAAGAGAGAGTGAGTCTGGGTGTGAGTGTGTCTGTGAGAGAGTGTGTGTGTCAGAATGAGAGTGTGTGTGTTTGAATGAGAGTGTGTGCGAGTGCGTATGTGAGAGTGTGTGTGTGAGACAGAGAGAGTGTGTGAGAGTATGTGTGCGATACACAGACTCTCTGTGAGACTGAGAGAGTGTGTGAGAGTGACTCTGTGACACATAGAGAGTGAATGTGATACAGTGTGAGACATAGTGTCAGAGACTGTGAGAGTGAGAAAGAGAAAGACACTGACTGTGAGCTAGAGAGTGTGTGTGTGACAGAGATACATCCCCCCCTCCATCTGTGGTGTGGGGACCCCTCCCCCTCCCCTCTGGTCTCAGGATCCCTTCTCCCCCTGTCAGGTCTCAGGACCCCCTCCCCCTCTCCCCTCTGCGTTCCCCTCCCCTCTGGTCTCAAGACCCCCTGCCCCTCCCCCTCTGCGTGTTGGCAGCACCGTGCGAGTGTGTGTGTGTGAGACAGAGAGAGAGAGTGAGACTGGGTGTGAGTGTGTCTGTGAGAGACAGAGTGTATGTGATTATCCTCTCTCCCCTGCACCCCTCCAGGCACCCAGCGATTCTCCTCTGTCCCCTGCCCCCCCTGCAGCCACCCAGCGATTCTCGTCTCCCCTGCCCCCCTCCAGCCACCCAGCGATTCTCCTATTTCCCCTGCTCCCCTCCAGCCACCTAGCAATTCTCCTCTCTCCACTGCCCCCCCCCCTCGAGCCACGTTGACTTCACTCAGAAAAAATGACCCCTTCTCCTGACACTCCTCCCTTCTTCCAATACACGTCCCTCTGATTGGTCCCTGGACATCGCATACCGTTGTGTAAGGCTCCTCCCTTCTTCCCATACAGTTCCCTCTGATAGGTCCGTCGATGTCACATACCGTTGCCTGGCAACTGTGCACCGTTGCCTTCACTCACTGAAAATGACCAATTCTCCTGACACTCCTCCCTTCTTCCCATACAGTTCCATGTGATACGTCCCTTGACGTCGTAACTGTGCACCGTTGCCTTCACTCTCATTGTTCCACCCTCGACGTCATCACGTTTTGACGTGAGGGCGGAGCATAGAGAGATGTGACAGACTTACGAATGTTACGATGTTACGAACCCTTCACTGAATGTTACGATGTTACGAACCCTTCACTAAAGCCACGGAGTCAGCTTCAGAACGTTGGAGGTGCGTTTTATTATAGTAGATGTCTAATGCCTATTTGTGGTGGATGACCTGGATGCAGACCTTTTGGTGGGCCTCAAGGACAAATGTTGACAGCCCTTTTCCTATAGCCAGCCCTGACTTAACCATCAAGCAAAATAAGCAGGTGCTTAGGGCACTAAGGGAAGGGGGCACCACAGCCTGCACTAGCTGCCCTAGCTATCATGCCCTTAACTCTTTCACTGCCATCTGCCACACCCATTATCCAACATGAATTCCAGTGTTTTTCTAATCATTATAAACAGGGCCATTCTTAGGCAGGGGCGATAGGAGCGGTCGCACAGGACCCCACACTTCCAGGGGCCCCGTGGCGCTCCCTCCCGCTCCCCACCATTGCCGCGATCTGACTTGTTGCCTCCTCTCCCCCGAGCCACTGGGTACCCTCCTGGCACATACCCAAAGCCACCCTGGTGGCCTAGTGTGTCTTTGGGGCAGGAAAGATCCCCAGTATTTCCTACCTGCTGCTGGTGCTGACCCCCTGTTGCTGCATTGCTCTTTAAAAATGGCTGCTGAGACTTCTGAAGTCTTGCGAGGCCACCGCTGGAAGTCTCGGCAGCCATTTTAAAGTAGATGCAGCAGCTAGAGGGTATGTGGGGCCCCACTGAACTGGTCTGCACAGGGCCCCACAATTGCTAAGACCGGCCCTGATTATACTGTAAATATATCCAATCTTTTGTTTTATACAATAACAATATTTTTTAGCACTTATTGAGTCTTATTGTCTTGTCCTCAAGCAATGGAAGAGCTGAGGGGTACCACTGTTGGACTGTGCTTAGGACCAGTTGACCTTAATCCAGCCCTGCCTGTAGCAATCAAGACTCAGGGGCCCTTTTACAAAACGTGGTAGGCTCTATGTATGTGCAGCTTGCGCCAAAACAAGACTACCGCCAGGCTAGCATGCCCTCCTGGTGCTAATTTTGGATTTGGTGCACGCCCATACCGCCAAGACAAATTATTTTTTTTATTTCCTACCGCACGCGGCGTTTCTGGCGTTCATTGGCAGTTGGAAAGAGAAGCCATGTGATGTCACCTGGGGTCTGTCAGATATGCTGGATGGTCGGATCAGCGAAGGTCAGATCATCGAGACTGTACTGTATTAGCATTTAAGCACATACATGCACTCTTATATACATAAATTGCTAGCCTGGTGCCTAAGTGCTATTCAGCACATACCCACTTAACTTACATAGTACATATCTACAAGGGGGTGAACACAGGGGTCAAGCATGGGTAGGATATCAGCAGGGGACGACTGACCATTTGGACAACAGGGCAGTGCCCAAGGGCCCAGAGGCTCTAGGGGGCCTAGAGGCTCTGCCTGGATGCCTGCCACACACTACAGCCCTCCCCAGTCCTACAACTTTAAAGGCATGCCTGGTGATCTAGTGACCTCTGAGGGGGGGGGGAAATGTTCTTTCCTGCCCGTTGTGCTGCCGCTATTCCCCCTGCCTGGCACCGCCGTATTTTAAAAATGGCGGCAGAGACTCCCTGCGGAAATCTTACAAGACTGTCAAGACCCGTGAGACTAACGCAGCAAGTCTCGGCCGCCATTTTGAAAACACGGTGGCACTAGCAGGCAGGAAAGAACATGCTTCCCCCCACCCCCCCCCTCAGAGACCACTAGACCACCAGGGCCCTTCAAGTAGGACCAAGGTAGCGGGGGCATTGGCTGCGGTGGTAGGGGGGCAACAGCACGGTGGTAGGGGGGTGTCGAGCAGCAGCCGGGCAGGGGGCCCAGACCACCCTCAGTGCCCGGGGGCCCAGACCACTCTCAGTCCACCCCTGGATATAAGCATGGGTGGGACACTTACGTGCATGCCTTACATAATATTGTAAATTATGCATGTTCCTGCCACACAGGCTCTCATACACTAGCTCTATAGCTGGCTTAAGTTCAAGCACCTAAATGTTAGGGTCACTGATACCTGGTTACACTAGTATTCTATAAAGGAAAGTTAGTGTCTACTACATGCCCTCCAGGTCCCTAATTGGAACTGCCCAGTTACAGAAATGTCCCCTTAGAGGGGCATAATCGAACAGAAACGCCTATCTCCATGGGCGTTTATCTCCGAGAACGGGTCCGTGAAGGGGCGGACCCAACCGTATTTTCGAAACAAATAGACGTCCATGTTTTATTCGCCAAGTTCTGAGCTGGGCGTTTTTGCTTTTCAGCGATAATGGACAATGAAATCGCCCAGCTCAAAAACGAATAAAGCCAAGGCATTTGTTCGTGGGAGGGGCCAGGAGTCGTAGTGCACTGGTCCCCCTAACATGCCAGGACACCAACCAGGCACCCTAGGGGGCACTTTTACAAAAACAAAACAAAAGGTAAAAGAGCTCCCAGGTGCATAGCACCCTTCCCTTGTGTGTAGAGCCCCCCAAATCCCCCTCAAAACCCACTGCCCACAAGTCTACACCATTACTATAGCCCTAAGGGGTGAAGGGGGGCACCTACATGTGGGTACAGTAGGTTCGGGGGGGGTTGGACGACTAAGCATTAAGCAGCACAATTGTAACAGGTGGGGGGGATGGGCCTGGGTCCACCTGCCTGAAGTCCACTGCACCCCCTAACAACTGCTCCAGGGACCTGCATACTGCTGCCAGGGAGGTGGGTATGACATTTGAGGGTGAAAATAAAAAGTTGTGAAACATCATTTTTTTGTGGTGGGAGGGGGTTTATGACCACTGGGGGAGTCAGGGGAGGTCATCCCCGATTCCCTCCAGTAGTCATCTGGTCATTTAGGGCACTTTTTGGGGCCTTATTCGTGAAAAAAACAGGGTCCAGGAAAAGTGCCCTAAATTCTAGCTAAAAACGCATACTTTTGTCCCATTATCTGTGAAATGCGCCCATCTCTGTTCGGCAGATAACCACGCCCCAGTTCCGCCTTCGCCACACCTCTGACACGCCCCCATCAACTTTGTCCGCATCCGCGACGGAGTGCAGTTGAAAACGTCCAAAATCGGCTTTCGATTATACCACTTTATTTGTTTTTGTGAGATAAACGTCCATCTCCTGATTTAGGTCGGAACTTGGGCGTTTTTCTCATTCGATTATAAGCTGGTTAGTGTACTAGTAGTCCTAAAGCTGACTGGCCAGTTAAGGCTCAGGAACCCAAGATACAAAAAAAGCTTTACATATATGTAGCAAGACTCCACAATGTGCCTTCCTGTTCAATTGCAGGAGGAACATTCTAGGTCCCTGCTTCAGAGTAGTACTAGTCAGAAATAGAGATATTAAGGGTAGTGGTCTGTTCAGGGAAGCAGCCTGATAGAATTGCAGCATTAGCCTTTGGAGGGAAATATAAAAAAAGCAAAGCTTAGAAAAGAGTAAAGTTTGTCCTCCCCCAGAGGAGTTCGGTATGGTGGAGATATACATCTGCTCAGGGTGGGTTCTCCACTCTGGGGCCAATTTATTTATTATTTATTTACATAAAATATTTATATCCCACACAGTCAACAGTTCTTGGCGGGCTCCATGCTCTAGGTGCCAAGAAGAGAGAGAGAAAGCACAAAGGTTGTCAGTCTGGTCCACAGCTGTCCCCAGGGCGTACAGAGAGAAAGAGGCTTGTTTCTACATGACAGTAAGAAGAATTGGGGAATTGCCAACTTCACATACACAGCAAAAATAGCCTAATGTGGGACACGCTAAAGCATTCCATGTTAGTTTTGTCATTTGCGCATGTTAAGCATGCAGTAATTATTTTTTCTTAATTTTTTTGAGGGGGCATGTCAGTGATAGAAAGTGGGCAGTCATTACTGCACACTAACTGGTTAGCACATGATTAGTATGGGTGCCCTTACTGCCTCCAAAGCAGGTGGTAGTAAGTGCTTCCATGGTAATTTTTGTAAATGGACGCTTGCCATTGGGAGGGAGGTAATTATGAACATTGGTTAAATTATAAGAAATAATTCTGGATCTATAAATGCAATAGCTCCTTATGCTTGAAATAGAGAAATAGAGTGGATAATGTTGATCTAAGTCCTGCTTGATGATCGGTTCAGTATGTCAGATGACGGGGGTGTATAAAAGAAGGAAAAAATGCCGTAGCCATTTTAACCTTGAATAATATGTGTGCAGAAGATGATCGCATAAAGGTACATCTGTTCAGTAAGGAATGTAAATTGATTATTGGATGATGAATAAATATTATATGGAATGGAAATTACTGTGATATCTTTATTCCTTAGAGGAATGTGCCTTGAAACAACCAAGGCGAATCATGAATTCGTATCAGCAGTAATTCCCCCGACAAGTGAAATGAGTATAAAATAAGTGAAGTTTTATGATGGTAATAGCAAAGTTTGCATGTTGGAAGCAATTTTTTTTAATTTAAGGAAATTTGAGAAAATGAGGAATATGGC
The DNA here is from genome assembly GCF_901765095.1 of Microcaecilia unicolor. Lineage (NCBI taxonomy): Eukaryota > Metazoa > Chordata > Amphibia > Gymnophiona > Siphonopidae > Microcaecilia > Microcaecilia unicolor. Next base: position 678,667,026 of record NC_044031.1, on the reverse strand, counting down.
ATTGAACTCCATTGAAAACCAATCCTTACATAAGTACGTAAGTATTGCCATACTAGGACAGACCGAAGGACCTTCAAACCCAGCATCCTGTTTCCAACAGTGGCAAATCTAGGTCATAAGTACCTGGCAAGATCCCAAAAAAGTGCAATACATTTTATGCTGCCTATCCTAGAAATAAGCAGTGGAATTTCCCCAAGTCTATTTTAATAATGGTTTATGGACTTTTCCATTAGGAAGTAAACCAAACCTTTTTTAAACCCTGCTATGCTAACTTGCTTTTACTACATTCTCTGGCAGAGAATTCCAGAGTTTAATTGCATGTTGAGTGAAGAAACATTTTCTTCAATTCATTATAATTTACTACTTTGTAGCTTCACTGCATGCCCCCTAGTCCTAGTATTTTTGGAAAGAGTAAACAGCAGGGGCGTAGCCAGACACCCAATTCTGGGTGGGCCTGGGCCCAAGATGGGTGGGCAGAAGAACCCCACCCCATCACATAGGTGATTTGGTTTCTCCTCTCGCCTGCATGCCATATGGTCTCTCAAATATCCCTCCTCTCCTGCACACCTTTTAAATTTCAGATTTTCAGTGAGAAGCAACTAATACACACTACTCATGTAGGCCCCACTTCCTTCCCACTGATGCAGCTTCCTGTTTCCGCATAGGTGGGAATACGTCAGAGGGAGCCGGTGTAAGCAGTATGTATCAGTCGCTGCTTCCTGCAGGCGAAGATCTGCTATTTATAAGGTATGCAGGAGGGTACAGTTGTTGGGAGTTTTCAGCTTGGGAATCTCTGCCGGCCACATCATAGGTGTGCTGCTACTGGTGGGCCTGAGCTCAAAGTGGATGGGCCTGGGCCCACCCAAGCCCACCCTTGGCTACGCCACTGGTAAACAGTCAATTCATGTCTACCCATTCCAATCCACTCTATTTTATAGACCTCTATCATATCTCCCCTCAGCCATCTTTTCTCCAAGCTGAAGAGCCCTAGCCACTTTAGCCTTTCCTCATAAGGAAGTCATCCCATCCCCTTTATCATTTTCATTGCCCTTCTCTGTACCTTTTCTAATTCCATGATATCTTTTTTGAGATGCAATGACCAGAATTGAACACAATATTCGAGGTGCGCTCGCACCATGGAGCTATACAAAGGCATTCTAACATCCTCATTTTTGTTTTCCATTCCTTTCCTAATAATGCCTAACATTCTATTTGCTTTCTTTAGCCACCGCAGCAGCACACTGAGCAGTGGGTTTCAACTTATCATCAACGATGAAGCCTAGATCCCTTTCCTGGTCGATGACTTCTAATGTGGAATCTTGCATTATGTAGCTATAATTTGGGTTCCTCTTTCCCACATGCATCACTTTGCACCTACTCCCATTAAACGTCATCTGCCATTTGAATGCTCAGTCTCCCAGTCTCGTAAGGTCCTCTTGCAATTTAACAACTGTCGTGGACAGGATGCTGGGCTCGATGGACCCTTGGGCTTTTCCCAGTGTGGCATTACTTATGTACTTATGTAACTTTGAAAAACGTTGTATCATCAGCAAATTTAATTACTTCACTAGTTACTCCCATCTCTAGATCATTTTTAAATACATTAAAAAGCAGCAGTTCCAGCACAGTCCCCCTGGGGAACCCCACTATCTACCTTTCTCCATTGAGAATACTGATCATTTAACCCTACTTTCTGTTTTCTTTTAACCAGTTTTTAATCCACAATAGAACACTACCTTCTATCCCACAACTCTCCAATTTCCTCTGTAGTCTTTCTTGAGGTACTTTGTCAAATGCCTTTTGAAAATCCAGATACACAATATCAACCGGCTCACCTTTATCCACGTTTGTTAACCCCTTCAAAGAAATGTAATAGATTGGTGAGGCAAGATTTCCCTTCACTAAATCCATGTTGGCTTTGTCTCATTAATCCATGCTTCTGAATATGCTCTGTAATTTTGTTCTTTATAATAGTCTCTATCATTTTGCCCTGCACCGAGGTCAGGCTCAGCGGTCTATAATTTCCCAGATCTCCTCTGGAAGCTTTTTTTAAAAATCGGCATTACATTGACCACCCTCCAATCTTCTGGTACCATGCTTGATTTTAAAGATAAATTGCATTTTACTAACAATAGTTCTGCAAGTTCATTTTTCAATTCTATCAGTACTCTTTGATGAACACCATCAGGTCCAGGCGATTTGCTACTCTTTAATTTGTCAAATTGCCCCATTTCATCTTCCAGGTTTATAGAGATTTCATTCACTTTCTCTGACTCATCACCTTTGAAAACCATTTCTGGCAACGATATCTCTCCCAAATCTTCCTCGGTCAGTCCCTCTTTGCTTTCCTTATCAGCGATTTGCATTGACTTGCCATTCCTTATGCTGTTTCTTATTATTTCCGGTCAAATCCTTCTTCCATTTTCTGAAGGATTTTCTTTTAGCTCTAATAGCTTCCTTTACCTCACTTTTTAACCATGCCAGCTGTCGTTTGGTCTTCCTTCCTTCTTTTTTAATACATGGAATATATTTGGCCTGGGCTTCCAGGATGTTATTTTTGAACAGCATCCATACCTGATGTAAATTTTTGACCTTCGCAGCTGCTCTTCGGGGGTTTTTTTCACCATTCTTCTCATTTTATCATAGTCTCCTTTTTGAAAGTTAAACGCTAACGTATTGGATTTCCTATGTATACTTACTCCAAAGCCGATATCAAATCTGATGATATTATGATCACTGTTATCAAGTGGCCCCAGCACCATTATCTCCCATACTAGATCATGTGCTCCACTAAGGACTAGGTTTAGAATTTTTCCTCCTCTAGTTGGCTCCTGTACCAGCTGCTCCTTAAAGCAGTCCTTGATTTTGTCACGGAAATTTCTTCCCTAACATGCCCTGATGTTACATTTACCCAGTCAATATTGGGGTAATTGGAATCACTCATTATTTCCCCAGTTTGTTAGCCTCCCTAATTTCTGATAACATTTCTACATCTGTCTGTTCATTCATCCTGGCCAGGTAGGCGGTAGTACACTCCTATCACTATCCTTTTCCCCTTTACACATGGAAGTTCAATCCATAGGGATTCCAAGATGTGTTTTGTGTCCTGTAGAATTTTTAGTCTATTTGATTCAGGGCCCTCCTTAACATACAATGCTACCCCTCCACCAATTCGATCCACCCTGTCACTACGATATAATTTGTACCCTCAGTATTTTTTCATGGAGAGAGTGGTGGATGCTTGGAATGCCATCCCGAAGGAGGTGCTGGAGATGAAAACGGTAACGAAATTCAAAAATGCTTGGGATAAACATAAAGGAATCCTGATCAGAAGAAATGGATCCTCAGAAGCTTAGCAGAGATTGGGTGGCAGCGCCAGGAGGTGGGGCTAGTGCTGGGCAGACTTCTACTGTCTGTGCCCTGAAAATGCTAGATACAAATCAAGGTCAGGTATACATATAAGTAGCACATATGAGTTTATCTTGTTGGGCAGACTGGATGGACCGTTGTAAAGGGGTCCGCTTCCTCCACTCTGGGTTGGGGCTGGCAGCCCTGTTAGACTCACAGGTTTCCAGCAAAGAACCAGACTGCCATATGGACTTAAGACTAAAGTGCTTTATTCTCAATTCAGTTCCACTCTCAAAATTGAAATACAGTTCACAAACAGGGTTCAGGCCAGGTTCCAAACTCCAGCCAACATTCAGTTCCTTAACAGTTCAGGCCCACTTCCTTTGCACTACCTTCCCCTCTCCCTCAGAAGGACTCAGTCAAAGTTCAGCCTGCTGTTCTTTACATCCCAATAATTCAACCCTTTCACAAACAGTCTCTTCAAAGGAAACCACTACTTAATGCCCCTGTCCTCTTCTTTTTTTTTTAAATTCTAACTGTGTTTATCAATATCCTACAATTCCTCTTTTAAACCCAACCTTTGACATTATTTTGCTCTGTGCTTGGTAACTTACTTACCAGAGAAATGTCCTCTTCTCTCAGAACTTCTCAGAAAGAAAGTTAAGAGGGTCCTTTCCTCTCTATATAGTTTGGATTCTAAGGAGACTGCTCAAACAAACCCTTTGAAACTAGCCCAGTAGTCAGATTGCCCTTAATAACCTTTGCAAATATTCTACTTCCTCACACCTTAATTAACACCTGTTTCAGGTCAGTAGCAGTGCTACACTCCAGCAGGCAAAGAACAGAAAATAACTTTCTTTTAGGACAGTTTGAACATTGCTACTGTCCTTTTTAATACTCTTTCCTGTTAAGTTTCTACTTCTAGAGAAAGTTTCAGTTTACACCTATGGGGAAAGGGGTTTCACACTATGGAAGCTAGTTACTAATGCTTCTCTCTCTTTTATTTTTATTTTTTTCTAACACTGAACTATGCCCTACTGTGTCTTCTAGAGACTATCTCTGTTAATGCTATAGCAGAAAATTCAAGTTTTAAAACTATGGGGAAAAGGGTATGGAGACTAACTAATACAGTTTGCTTCTTTCTTTTTTAATTGTGTTTATCAATATCCTACAGTTCCTCTTTTAAACCCAATCTTTAAGTTACCAAGCACCCAAATGCCCTCTTCTCTCAGAACTTCTCAGAAAGAGTCCATAGATGTCTTCAGGACTTCAGTCAAATATTTCTTTAATATCTCTAAAGATGAGAACATTAGAGAGGCACTTTCAATAAAATGTCTATGTCCAATTTTGGATGCTTTGCTAAAAATGTCCAAAAATTGAGTGGTGAACATAGCCATTTTCGAACCTGAAAAATATCTATCTTTTCAGTTTGAAAATCACCTTTTTCTAAATGTTTTGTTCTGTGTGTTTTTCTTTTGGGACCATTTTGAAAAATAAAACATCCAACTGAAAAATGCATAAAAATCAGCCATTTGGATGTCTGGGGGCCATCACTCTTAGTAGATGGCCACATAGACATCCCAGCAGAGCAGTGGGGCAGCCTAGGGAGCACTGTAGTGGATTTCACATAAAGATCTCAGGTACACATCCCACCATAACCCCTTTATTTCGAATGGTGAGCCATCCAGAAGCAAAAAAAACACCTACTATACCTCACTGTACACCACTATAATAGCTCTCAAGGTTTCAGGTGTCAACTACAGGGCCGTGCCAATATGGTAAGCGGGGTAAGCACCACAGAGGGGCGCCGACCTCTGGAGGGTGCCGCCGCGGTGCTTACCCTCGCCACTTATCTGAGCTCCGCCGCTGAGGCCTTTAAACCTTTTACCTCCGAGGCTCCAACGGTCGCAGCAGCGTCAGTGAAAGTGCTGCTGACGTCTCCCTTCCCTTCACACTCGTTGGTTCCCTCAGTGTCCCGCCTTCTTCTGACGTCAGAACCAACGAGCACGAAGGGAAGGGACACGTCGGCAGCGCTTTCACCGACGCTGCTGCGACCGGAGGTAAAAGATTTAAAGGCCCCAGGGCGCGGAGCTGAGGTAAGGGAAGGGCAGAGAGGCATGGATGGGGCAGGGCCCAGGGAGAGGACAAATTGCTGGAAATGGAGGGGAGGGGAGAGGGGAGAATTGCTGGCTATGGATGGAGGAGGGAAGGGCAGAGAGGAACAAGGATGGACATGGATGGGAGGGCAGGGCCCAGGGAGAGGAGAAATTGCTAGAAATGGAGGGGAGGGGAGAGAGGAAAATTGCTGGCTATGGATGGAGGATGGAAGGGCAGAGATGGACATGGATGGGAGGGCAGGGCCCAGAGAGAGGAGAAATTGCTGGAAATGGAGGGGAGGGGAGAGAGGAGAATTGCTGGCTATGGGTGGAGGAGGGAAGAGCAGAGAGGGACAAGGATGGACATGGATGGGAGGGCAGGAACCAGGGAGAGAGGAGAAATTGCTGGAAATGGATATATAGCAAGAAATGAAGAAGAAAGGAGGAAAGTAAAGAAATAAATGGAAAGGAAGCCCTGGAAACGGAGTTAAGAGGACAGATAGCAGCAGAATCAGATACTGGGCCAGCATGATCAGAAAAAGAAAGTCACCAGACAACAAAGGTAGAAAAAAATCATTTTATTTTCATTTTAGTGTTTGGAATATGTCCACTTTGAGAATGTACATCTGCTATCTTATTTTGCAATGTATAGCAATTTGTTTCTAAGAATATTGCTGACAATTCCTTTCAGTGTGGCAAGTGGTGAGCGATCATTTTCACGGTTAAAAATCATAAAAAATTATTTGTGATCTATTTGTTGAGCAATCCCACAAAGATGTACTCCATCTTTCAGCTCCTATTTCCTTTGCATCTTGTGCCACACGGTGGGGGGGGGGGGGGCGCCAACCCAACTGATAGTCTGCAGGGGGGCGCCAGAGACCCTAGGCATGGCCCTGGTCAACTATATGTAGGTACAGTAGATATTTAGGAGTTAATATTCAGACCGCAGGAGTTAGACCAGCTAACTCCCGTGGTCTGCGCTAAGCCCGGATATTCAATGAAAGACCGTTTCTGGTGACCGGCATTGAACACCATGGTTATTTTTTTGCCAGTTTGAAGATAACCATAAGTCTATATTCAGACTTAGCCGGTTATCCTCAAACCGGGCAAAGATATTCCAGGGTTTAATGCAGCCAAATATGGCTGCTAAACTCGCTTTATAAATTTGCGGATGGCCGATTATATCGCACAATATAACCAACTAGCAGCTAACTGGTGATATTCAGCAGGGTGTAGCTGGTTATCCCCTGCTGAATATTAACGGATAGCCGGTTTAACGCTATTTAACAGGTCAGCAGCCGTTCTGACCAGTTAAATAGCGCTGAATATTAGACGGTTAGTGTTTTTTTGGAGGGCTCACATGTTCCACCACAAGTGTACCAATTAGAGTGGGATATGGGACTGGGTACCCTTCTCTACAGTCCATTGCCCTGACCTCTAGGCTACTCTTGGGACCTGCTTGCTGCTCTAATAGGAATGGTCATCATATCTGAAGCTGTCATAGAGCCTGGTTACTGTCATATCTTAGGGAGCTGGGACAGGGTCAGTGACCTCTGGGGGAATAAGGGGATTATGCCTTAATCCCTCCAGTGGTCATTTGGTCATTTAAGGCATTTTTGGTCACTTAGTCATGATTGAAACAGGTCTAGCCAAAAACGTTTTAATTTTGGCCCTAGACTTTTTCATTTTTGTTACATTAGTGTAAAAACAATTGTCTGTCTTTTGGTGCTGCCCAGGTCCCACCCAAAACACACCCATAACACACCCATAACACCTTGAAATCTGGACAAACTGTGGAGCACAACGTCTAAAATTGGGGTATCGATAATTACAATTTGGACTTTTTGAGAGAAAAACGTCCTTCTGCCACCTTATGACATTTTTGGACATTTTTTTGTTTTGAAAATGAATCCCTTAGGGCCTTTTTTACTAAACTGTGCTAGCAATTCCCAGCGCGGCAAAGGAACTGCAGCCCATTCAATTGGGCTGCGTCGCATTTGCCACACGGAAATCACTAGTGTGGTATAATGTCTTGGGAAAGTTTAAAAATCTTAAATTTAAATGCCTCTCAAAATTTTCTAACGCCTCTAATTTTTTTCTGGGATACGATATTATCTTTCAATAAACCAGTCTGAACAGTTTTTATCTCTTGCATTGACTGTTCTAAGTAGAAAATCATTTCCCCCTGTTTCTTAACAGTCTCACCATGGGTTTGAATTTGCATTTGGAAAGAGAAACTTCCAAAATGTTATCAAATTTACTCAGCATATAATTCTCCAAAGAACCGATTGTAGCCAGTACTTCTCTCAAATTGGTGGCTCCACTTAAATAAACACTTTCCATGCGATTTCCATTGCTCAGATCATATTTGCAAGCTCCCTTCTTACCCAAAAGATCTTACACCCCACACCTTCAGTTGAAAGCTCAGCAACCTCCAGAGGGGTCAGTGGAGGGGGGGGCCTTAATGCCAGCTCTTGCTGCCCCATTCAATGAGTTCACCGAAGCAGCACTTTTGGCATAGACGGTATTTCTTTACAGCTCAGAACCACCCACACAACCGGGTCTGGGAGGAGTCTCCAGTGGGCCAAGACTCAGCGTGATGTTGAAAGGTGCATGAAAGGGCCCTCCATCACCCTGCTCCTGTTCATGACTCAATAAGGTAACTGGAGTAACAAAGCCCGTAAGGGTCTGCTAGACTATGTTAGGCAATGGTGGGTCTGCAGACAGGTATGTGCATAGCTTGCCCTTGCATTTAACATTGTTGTCCCTGCAGATACCAGTCCAGAATTCAGACACTGAGGAGCAAAGTATACTAGCCTCTGCTTAGTTGGCCATCATGCCCGCAAAATCAGCCATCATAAGTGATAACGTGTGCACATACTGTAACTCTGTACAAATGTAAGAGTTAAATTATAACTGAAAAATTGGAAACTGCAGAGATGGAAGAGCCTGGCTAAACAATGCTGAAAGCTCTGGCTCCATAGTATCCTTGGTTATGGTGATATCCTTATCCAGTCACTGTCAATGTGTCAGAGTTCTTGTACCAAGTAGAGCACTGCTGAGCCTGGTACTCGGACCAGGTTCCGCTTAGCGGCCGGACAACCCCGGGTTTCACCTGTGCTGACTGCCGTTCCCCAGAGGTTGAGCCCTTAGCTGCGGGTGGCCTGCAGGACTTAGGAGACAAAACGGGAAGCGGAGTGGTGAACGTAACGGCCAGACAGGCAGCAGGCAAGAGAGTGATCCAGGTACAGGCATAGTCAATAGGCAGGCAGCAGGAAAGGGAGAAATCCAGGAACAGGCAATGTCAACAGGCAGGCAGCAGGCAGGGGAGTGATCCAGGTATAGGCAACCTCAATGGGCAAACAACAGGCAAGAGAGTAATCCAGGCACAGGTAAAGTCAATAGGCAGGCAGCAAGCAAGAGAGTAATCCAGGCACAGGCAAAGTCAGTAACAAGGGACAAAGTAGTGAAGAAGCACACTACTGAGCAAGCAAAACCTACCAAAGTAGAAGCCGAAGCATGGAGTCCAGGAAGAGCTCAGCTGATAAAGTGCTGGCATCTGACATCAGCAGGGACCAGCAGGGAGAAGAAACACAGCCATAGGACAAGAGCAGGGGAAGGAGGACCCGGAAGACCAATAGGAGAGAAGCAAGGGAAGCCAGGCAAAGAGAGAGCAGACTCAGGTGCGTGGAAGCAAAGCAATCAAAGAGCCTGGAAGCCAGGCAGAGAGAGAGCAGACCCAGGTGCATGGAAGCAAAGCAATCAAGGAGCCTGCAGCCAGAGAAGAACTACACACACATGGCTCAGGGCTGTGCCAGTCAAGTGTGCGTGTCGATGGGACTGCACGCAACCCGAGGACGCCGCTTACGTTGAGGTAGGGGATATGACACAATGTTTTAAGCTAAAGACTGTATCAGATGCAAGTGTTGTACTAGTTATGATTAGAATTCTGCTTTTGATATGATTTTATTGTGTATGTTATTTTGTACCTCTCCTAGAACTGTAGATGGGTGGTTATCAATAGTTTAAATTAAAATAAAATAATAATAATAGAGTGTAATTTTATAACCAGCCACTGATCTTCTATTCCAGGTAACATTAAAAATAGGGCAGTCACACAACCGTGGAAGAGTTGTTTTATCATTTTGAATAGTCAAACTCATTGTCAATATTTAAATAAACCAACAATCCAACAATGTTGCAAACTGACATTTTATTTGCTATCAATCCTTAGGTGAATGTGACACGAAAAAAAAAAGCACACTTGTTCTTGATCTGTCCCTGCTATTTTCGGGTCACAGACCGTAGAAGTCTGCCCTGCACTAGTCCTACTTCCCAATTGTTGGAGTTGCCAACAAAACCCACTCCTGCCCATCGATAATCGGGACACAGACCATAAAAGTCGGCCCTGTTTTGCCATATTTGGGACACATAATCTATAATCGGGTCACAAACTGTAGAAGTCTGACCTTCACCAATCTTACTTCCCAATTGCTGGAGTTGCTGACAAAGCCCACTCCTGCCCATCCATTGTCTGCCATATTTGGGACACAGACTGTAGATGTCCACCCAGTACTTCTCTACTACTGGAATTGCTGTCTAAGCACCAACAAGTTTTTGTTTTGGTGCCATCCTTTTACCGTATAAGTATCCTTTGTGTTTATCTCACACATTTTTGAATTCCGTCACCATTTTCATCTCCACCACCTCTTCCAGGAGAACATTCCAGACATCCACCATCTTTTCCATAAAGAAGTACTTCCTCATGTTACTCCTACATCTACCACCATGTAATCTCAATCCATGTCCTCTAGTTCTACTTCTTCCCCATCTCTGGAAAATATTTGTATGTATATCGATACCTTTCAAGTGTTTAAACATCTGTATCATGTCTCCCCTATCCATCCTTTCCTCTAGAGTATACATGTTCAGGTCTTCAAATCTCCTCATACGGCTTTTGGTGCAAACCCCATACCATTTTTGTTGCTTTCCTCTGGACCACTTCAAGTCTTTTTTTTTACACTGGTTTTAAAAGGGAAAGTGTACACATTGAAATTGCCATTACATTTAATGCACTTATGTACACATGTTATAATATACATTCATATATGCAAACCCTGTCCCAATGAATATCTCTGCTCAGGTTAGACAAGCTTATGTGCAAACAGAGTAAATGTCCATAAGTTTAGCTGGTTGCTATACCTCAGGCACTTAAAAGGCAAATTCTTCATGTGAAACCTCTGTTACACACACAGAAGTGCCTTTAAAATTACCCTCATAGTTGCTGGAGATTCCATTTTACTTAACCCTCTTGGGGAACATAATGTTAGAGCAGCTTGGTAATAATGACAAGATAGTGAGATAAGCCTTATGGGAAATGTTGCTAATGGAAGAAAGCAAGTTAGAGGTGAAAGAGGAGATTTTTGCCCGTCTTATTCTTTCTAAGCTACACGAAGAACAGACAGGACAATATTTAAACTCAGCTGAGGTATTTAAAGTTTATACCCAGATAATCAGCATTGGCTGATACCCATATATCAGTGCTGAATGTCCAGGTATAGTGCTGACCGCTGCCAGTATTCAGATAATGGCAAAATTCTGCACCATTCTGTACAATTCTGAACACCAAATATACTCATGTATAAGTCGAGGGACGTTTTGGGACTAAAAATGGCCACATCTGCTGTGACAACAGCAAAAAAAAGGGGGACACAAAACTTCCACAATCAGTCAAGAGAAACAAGAAGGTTGGAAGTGAAGTGTTCCAAGATGAATCAGACAAAAATAAAGTCACTTCCACCCTTCTTGTTTCACATTTTCTGTGACCCATGTATAAGTTGAGGCTCCCCTTCAGCTCTCCCTTACTCACCTGGTCCAGCACTCCTTTCTTCCTCCTCTCCACCCCTGAGTTCGGTATATCCTCCACTCTATCAACCCCCACATTCCGATCATCTACCTTAAAATGTCTTTCTTTCTCTTTATAGAGTCACCGTGGCAGCAATAGCAATACACATAGGCTGCCTGTGACCTGACCTGGATCCTTTCCTCTGCTACGTCCGACCCCCTCTGATGCAACTTCCTGTTTCTGCGTGGGTGGATGCATCAGAACGCAGGTTCCAGGTCAGACTACAGGCAGCATATGTGTATTGTTGCTGCAGCCAATAACATCTAAAGAAAGAAAGAAAGAGAGAGAGAGAGAGAGGCATTTTAAAGTAGACTTGGGGGTGGGGGGAATGCTGAACTGCAGCAGGGGGAGGCTAAGAGAGAGGGAAGATGCCAGACCATCCGTGGGGAGGGAGATGAAGAGAGAAGGTGGTTACTGGACATTGGAGGTGGGGAGACAGGAAGTAAGAGGAGAGATGCCTGCCCATGAAAAATGACCTATGGATAAGATAAGAACATAAGAATAGCCATACTGGGTCAGACCAAAGGTCCATCTAGCCCAGTATTCTGCTTCCAACTGTGGCTAATCCAGATCACAAGTACCTGACAGAAATCCAATTAGCAGCAACATTCCATGCTACAAATCCTGGGGCAAGAAGTGGCTTTCCCATGTCCATCTCAATAACAGGCTATGAACTTTTCCTCCAGGAACTTGTGCAAACCTTTTTTAAACTCAGATACACTAATTGCTGTTACCACATCCTCTGACAACAAGTTCTAGAGCTTAACTCTTCTTTGAGTGAGAAAACATTTCATCCTATTTGTTTTAAAAGTATTTCCATGTATTTCGGAGCAGACCCAACACTGTTACCTCTCATACTATGTCCTGCATTCCACTAAGGACTAGATCTAAAACAACTCCCCTTCCGTGTTGGCTCTTGGACCAGTTGCTCCAAGAAGCAGTTATTTATTATGTCTAGGAATTTTACCTCCGTAGCGCTCCCTGATTTAACATTTATCCAGTCAATACTGGGGTAATTGAAATCACTGTTGCCCAATTTACCAGCTTTCTTAATTTCTGTAAACATCAATTTTTTTTTACTACTTTATTCATAGAGGTGACTGCTGATCACTTATGGTTTATTAAAACTTGCTATACCACGGTAGCTGCCATGGCAGAGCAGAGTGGTGTCCAATTTAAAAACAATTAGAAAAAGGAAAGGAACTCCATTAATGATAGGAAAGACATGCATTCTTCTGCTAGGGCTAACCCACATGCTGTAAAAATGCTGGCTAACAGCTTCCAAGTGTTTGATCTCGCATCCAGGCAGTCCACATTAAGCAAGCAGTATTCTTCATTGTTGGGAATCAATATACCTGTGATCTCTTTAAGCAGAGTGATTACATTGTCCTAAAACTGTAATTTTGGGTAAAGCCAAGTGTGTTGGAACACTCCTCGATCTTTACATCTTTGCCCACACAGGTAGCTAAAATTCCATATAGACTTCACCGTCACAATGCGGTATAATACCATTATAGAGCATCTTATACCTGTTTTCAACTAGATTGCTACTGAAATCTTTTCTGTCATAAATTTTGTCAGCTACAGCTGTTGTACTGCTTTGCCTCCAGACCTGCTTCTCCAGGACCAGCATTGCATCCATGTGCTCATTTATGAGAAGCTCTGCCTCTCAGATCCGCTCCCCAATGTTTTAAATTCTAGTCTTACCACTTTGATATCCAATTTTATTTCACACAGCCAATCTCACAATTCTGTCATCGGTACTTCAGATTTTGGGCAGGGCTGTGGAGTTGGTACACCAAACCTTCAACTCTGAATTCTCTATTTTATTACTGTCCAACTCCAGCTGATATTTGGCTTTAAAATTTTTTGTTATGGATCTACGTACTGGTAATATATTTCAAAGAAGCTAAGTATTTTTTACTTTATAACTAAGGGGTCAAAGGCGCACTGAAAAATGACTTGCAGTAGTGTAGGCATGGGTTTTGGTAGTGCGCCGATCCATCTTTCAGGGCGCCTGTGAAAAAGGCGAAGTTTTTTTTGCCGAAATTGGACATGCGGCAAAATGAAAATTGTCGCGCGTCCATTTTTGGTCTGAGACCTTACCGCCAGCCATTGACCTAGTGGTAAAGACTCACATGGTAACCAGGCAGTAATGACCTACGTGCGCCAAATGCCACTTGGCGTGCATCCATTACGCGTTCCCGAAAATAACAAATATTTTCTGGATGTGCGCCAAAAATGAAATTACCACAAAAGACACACAGTAGTCAGGCGGTAACTCCATTTTGGCACTTATTGGGCGCGTAGATGCTTACATGGCTTAGTAAAAGGACCCCTGAGTGAGTCCATGATATACTGTGCCTTGGCATAGTAAAATGGTTGCAAAATGTGCGATAATTGAATGTTTGTGGACACAGCTTAAAGCCAGCAGGTCTCTGACTGTTCCTTTTGAAAACATATGAGCACATTTTCAAAAAACATTTATAAAAAAGTGTTTGGAATATTTTGGTGATGGTTTGGATTATTAATTACTGTATGGGAAATACATATTGACAATGTTTTGTGATTCCCATGAGATTTATTCCTCTCCAACTGTTTAGTGTATGTATACTGTGACCAAATATTATTATGAACTAAATACTAATTTCGGTTTGAATGCAGATCAGACAATCAAAAATACAATACGAAAAAGGATCTGCTACTGATAAATGACAGGAACTTCCTCCTACAGAGGCTATCTTCAGGTTCGCAGGAAAAAAGGCCTCAAAGAGTTCTCACTATAAAGATAAGTGGGTTATTGAGTATCACATAATCTATCGAACTGTCTATGAAGGTGGAGCACACATATATACATTGTATCTACGAGCAATTTTGTTAATTAAATAACGCAAAGCAGGTTTTTTTGGCCAAGGATGAAAGTAGGGTCTTGAGACCCGGCGTAGCTTCTGTAGATCAATTGAAGACCTGGAAGCTCTTTGAGGCCTTTTTTCCTGCGAACCTGAAGACAGCCTCCGTAGGAGGAAGTTCCTGTCATTTACAAATATTATTATGGCCAAGTTTATTTTCAGTATACTTTTGTCATGGATTTATTTTTTTTAATGTTTTTAATTTTCTTTGTTTATTTATTTTATTTTATTTATTTTTGTTACATTTGTACCCCGCGCTTTCCCACTCATGGCAGGCTCAATGCGGCTTACATGGGGCAATGGAGGGTTAAGTGACTTGCCCAGAGTCACAAGGAGCTGCCTGTGCCTGAAGTGGGAATCAAACTCAGTTCCTCAGTTCCCCAGGACCAAAGTCCACCACCCTAACCACTAGGCCACTCCTCCACTATGTTTAGGTTTATATTCCTGCCCTTTTTATATACATATTTTTGCAGGTCATTTAGCATGTACAATTTGTAGTTTTGTGTATTTCTTTTAATTATATATCTTTTTATTTACGTTGTGTTACCCGACCCCTGATGCAGTCTTATTAGGCTAAATGTGGGAATGTCAAACCTGTTTTTATTAACAAACTTTGGTGCTTCTATTTTAGGACTACTGTACTTTGTTTTCCAGTGCTGTTACTTCCAGTGTTAGTGCATTAGCACAGTGATACCCAAATCTGTCCTGGAGGCTCCCCAGCCAGTCAGGTTTTCAGGATATCCACAATGACTATTCATGAGAGAGATCTGCATGCAGTGGAGGAAGTGCATGTTAATCTCTCTGTTTTTTAATTAAGCCATTGTAAAGTTTATTTCTCAATTTACACATGAGTACATAGGATAGTCTTTTCTGTCCTAACTTATCCAGATAGCTATCCAGATACTGGCAATGAATATCTCTGGTCTCTAGATAAATCCCGGCTCCACCCAGGCACCAACCTGCGGTATATCAGATCCAGGACCCTTGACCCCTTGATTTTCAGCAGCATTATCCAGATGTTGGCACTGAAAGTAGTGGATGACCCTATTGCTATTGCCCAGATCAGTGGTTCCCAAACCTGCTCTTAGAGACACCCCAGCCAGTCAGGTTTTCAGGAAATCCACAATGAATATTCATGAGAGATTTGCCTGCACTGCCCTCCACTGCATGCAAATCCCTCTCATGAATATTCATTGTGGTTATCCTGAAAACCTGACTGGCTGGGGTGCCTTCAGGACCAGGTTTGGAACCACTGGCCCAGATAAAAAGATTTCAATATCAGGCTCAGAGCAATCCCAAAGCAGAAGGTGACTGCTTGGAGGCAGCAGTACAAACTAAACCCGAGTCTAAATCAAGGCATTATGAAACCCTTGCATCTGTCTGTATTTCTATGTTTGGTCCACCTTAGCTGTATTGGTTTCTGGCTGTACAGTACCCTGAAAAAAAATACTGTTGTTTTCTGTATGAAGCAAGGTGTCCCAGAGGATTTCTCCATCTTACTGGGAAATGTTCAGTAAATTTCCTGTCACAGGCAACTAGGGAGCTGTACTTGTATACAATTCAGAAGCAGGGAAAGAAAGGGAATTTGGGTTCAGCTCACGCCTTTTCAGTAGTAGCTCAAGATGAGTTAAATTCAGATAGAGTAGATATTTTCCTGTCCCCAGAGGGCTCACTATCTAAGTTCATATCTGAGGCAACAGAGGGATAAGCAATGTGGTCAAGGTCACAAGGAGCATCAGTCAGATTTGAGCCAGGATTCCCTAGTTCTCCTCCTGAGCTTCCATGGTCTTTAATAGGTATCATGAAAGATGTCTGGTATTATGCCCATACCATATTCAGAATATAGTTATATAGAAGTTTCCTGAACTCTTATACATGTACAGCTACAAAGAGAAACACAACCCATAGGAAATCACTACATCACAGGCAAGGTAACTTTGAGTTTTCCTGTGCTACCTACAAGCTCAAAGGTACTGTCTCCAGAATGCTATAAAGGTCACCCAAATTTGTGCGCAGATTCCAGGTCCATGTGCAAACTAATGAGCTGTTATCAATTATTGACATTAATTGGCACTAATTAAGGCTTGCACATGGATCTGTGTATGTGCTATTCTACAACACTGTACACTTAATTTGTCTTATGTGCGACTCATAAGGAGGTGTGGCCAGGGGAGGGGAATGGGCAGGTCAGGGCATTCCCAAAATGTAGGCACAGTGTTATAGAAAAGGGTCATTTACATGTCCAACTGCCATTGGTTGCACCAGTATTTATACCAGGTTTCAGCAAATATAAGTCCTTGCACCCAAAGGCAAGCTGGGTGCAGGTATTCGCACTAAGCAATATTCTATAAAGGTTGCTTAGCGCTAAGAAACCTTTATAGAATTGGTGCTTGGTGCGGATCTTCCTTGCACCCAACTTTCGGCACCATTTATAGAATTTCCCCCACGTGTAGTTAGTTCACTCTTGCAATTAAATAAACACAACAGAAAACAGACAACACAAATCTCATCATGAATTTCATTGTAAACTCAGGGATAAAAAGAGTGTCACATCACTGAAACAAATGTGCAGAAAGAAAACTTAAATTATGCAATATAACATTTGTTGAACTGTGAACAAGACTGGAAAAGACCTTGGAAAAAAGTGCAGAAAGCAGGGGCACCAGACAAACAAATCATACCCAGTAATATCTGAACTAGGTAGCTAGATTTTTCATTGCAAACAAAATACTATACTAATACAATTTTAATATTGCATCTTTGGTGCAAAGAGACTCTTAACAAAGTTTTCAATCATAATATTTTAGAAACATACAAACTTTTCAATCATAATATTTTAGAAACATACATACAACTACACTACAGTCAATATGACAGCAGCTGAAAAAAAAAGAGCAATCTGATTCGTGTGAAGGTCACACAAAGAGCTAATAGCAGAGCCAAGGTTGTCCCTGGAGTTCTCCTAAATTCCAATCCCATACTCAACGCATTAGACCACTCCTACCTCTAGAAGTACTTCAGACATTGTGTGAAGTACCCTTGCACTTATCTACGCTGCATGCAGGGCTTCCTTTGTTTGCTTTCCATTATGTTCAACCATGAAGAATTTGGTCCAATTTATCATTGTAGCTTTTGAATCTATGGTTGTTTTTTTTCCAAGTCTCTGGTGAAAACTGCATTTCCTTATCTTAATCTCTTTTGTTCTGATGAAATAAAGAATTACTCTGCAGAAGCTGTAATTGTTTTGGAGTTTGACAATGGAAAGTCTTGGTGGATAAATCTCTCACTATTGACCTTGAAGATCACACTTAAACCTTTTATTTTTTCCCCCCAGTAATAACTAGCAAGAATTTGGTAGCCATATGAAATTCTGTTGTAAAATGTACAGAGTGCTGGTAATTCTATGATAATCCTCTGACTGTACAGCTATATATACTGCAATGGAATTTATGCAGGTTGCAAAGAACAAATCATAAAGAAACTTCAGACCGCTCAAAACACGACAGCCAGGCTTATAATTGGAAAAACGCGATTTGAAAGCGCAAAACCCCTCTGTGAAAAATTGCACTGGCTCCCAATCAAAGAACGTATTGCTTTCAAACTCTGCACCATGGTCCACAAAACTATCTACGGTGAAGCCCCGGGATACATGACAGACCTCATAGACCTACCACCCAGAAACATATCCAGATCCACACGAACATATCTAAATCTCCACTACCCAAGCTGCAAAGGACTCAAATACAAATTAACCTATGCATCCAGCTTCTCCTACATAAGTACACAACTGTGGAACGCATTGCCAAAAACCTTGAAAACAACGTATGACCACTTAAACTTCCGGAAATCACTAAAAACTAACCTGCTCAAAAAGGCATACCCTATCGATCCAACTTAAATGCCAGGATTCTGCAACACAACAAAACCACAGCACGTAATGGACACAACAAACTCCCTCCACTCTACAATTCCCTAATGTGTCTGTTCCACACGAGCCTTATCCTATCATAACAATCACTTTGTATTTGCTCATACCGGAGTCGGCGAACGCCTCTCCAATATTATGTAAGCCACATTGAGTCTGCAAATAAGTGAGAGAATGTGGGATACAAATGTAACACAATTCTGGAACGCGCTGCCGCGCAACTTAAAAATGATCTATGAACTAACTAACTTCCGCAAACTATTGAAGACCCATCTCTTTAACAAGGCATACCACAAAGATCAACAAATGTGAACTCCTACACATATATCCAGTACTGCCTTAAGATATTTGCTTGTTATACTATTATCATGCTTTATCATTATCTTGTTTACCCAAGATTTTTTGCAATACTAAATGTCTATTTTCTTATATATTTCCACTATTCATGATGTATTGTAAGCCACATTGAGCCGGCAAAGAGGTGGGAAAATGTGGGATACAAATGCAATAAATAAATAAATATGAAAAAGAGAAACCTAGTCAATATATTATCAAGATGAGCTGAAATACAGACTCGGTACAGTATTTTGAATACATATATTTTTCAGCAATAAAGAACATTGGGGTCCTCTTACCAAACCATGGTAAAATTTGCAGTTACTGTAGCTGTTAATAAAACAGGACTTTCTGCAAATTTAGGGCTTCTTTTACAAAGCTGTACTAGCGATTTGTGTGCGATAAATGAGAGAAAGCCCATTCAATTGCTATGAGCTTCCTCTCATTTGTCATGCAGGAATCACTAGCGCAGCTTTGAACAAAGAAGCCCTTAGGCTTAATGCATTCGAACACAGGGCTTTCCCACGTGCAAGGCCCAGATTTAATATGGCACTTAATAGTGCGTTTTTTAATTATTATTTGCAGGTCCCGCACTAATGGACTGATTTACTAAAGGTGATAATTGGGTAACTCCTGTGCTAGAAAATCAAACCTAATTTTCTGTAGCGCCAGAAATGTCACGTGCTGAGGCAGAACTACTACTACTACTTATCATTTATATAGCGCAACTAGACGTACGCAGCGCTGTACACTTGACCATGAAGAGACAGTCCCTGCTCGACAGAGCTTACAATCTAAATAGGACAGACCAACAGGACAAACAAAAGATAAGGGAATATTAAAATGAGGATGATAAAATAAGGGTTCTGAACAAGTGAATAAGGGTTAGGAGTTAAAAGCTGCATCAAAAAGGTGGACTTTTAGCTTAGGTTTGAAGACGGCCAGAGATGGAGCTTGACGTACCGGCTCAGGAAGTCTATTCCAGGCATATGGTGCAGCAAGATAAAAGGAATGGAGTCTGGAGTTAGCAGTGGAGGAGAAGGGTGCAGATAAGAGAGATTTACCCAGTGAACGGAGTTCCCGGGGAGGAATGAAGGGAGAGATAAGACTGGAGAGGTACTACTACTACTACTACTACTTAACTGAGGAGCTGCAGAGTGAATGCACTTATAGGTCAATAAGAGGAGTTTGAACTGTATGCGGAAACGGATAGGAAGTCAGTGAAGTGACTTGAGGAGAGGGCTAATATGAGCATAACAACACTGGTGGAATATTAGTCATGCAGCAGAATTTTGAACAGATTGAAGAGGAGAGAAATGGCTAAGTGAGAGACCTGTGAGAAGCAAGTTGCAATAGTCTAAGCGAGAGGTGATAAGAGTTTGGTTGAGGGTTCTGGTAGTGTGCTCAGAAAGGAAAGGGTGAATTTTGCTGATATTATAGAGAAAGAAACAACAGGTTTTAGCAGTCTGCTGAATATGTGCAGAGAAGGAAAGGGAGGAGTCGAAGATGACCCCAAGGTTATGAGCTGATGAGACAGGAAGGATGAGAGTGTTATCCACAGAAATAGAAAATGGGGGAGGAGGAGAGGTTGGTTTAGGGGGAAAGATAAGAAGCTCAGTCTTGGTCATGTTTAGTTTCAGATGGCGCTGAGACATCCAGACAGAAATGTCAGACAAGCAGGCTGATACTTTGGCCTGGATTGCCGGCACCCACGTTGGGTCAGTGGTAGTTCCCAGTTGCCATGCAGTTTTGGTGGGTTTTGGAGGGCTCACAGTTTCCAGCACATGTGTAACAGAGTGGGATATGGGCCTGATAATTCTCTCACTAACAAAGATTCTTCTAGCCGCTCAATATTCAGCTAGCGGTGATCATTGTGTTCTTAAACACTGACCGTTGCCAGGGAAGTTAAACCTGGATATTCAATGCTGGGCCATGAGTGTCTCTGTCAATTTCTTTATCCCAAACAACTCCACCCCCACCATCTATGCAGACCCCCCTCCCAAACTGTCACCGAACATGGCCAAGTTTTGTTCCTTCTTCAGGATAGAGGTGTTGGCTCAGTATGCTCAGATTACTACCCTGAAGAAGGAATGAAACTTGGCCATGTCAACAGCAAGTCCGAATGTTGACAGCAGTTAAAAGCTAAGTAACCATGCTGGAGAAACTATATATATATATATATTGTTTGAAGGAAAAAATGTTGATATAAGTTTTAAAACAGACCAATGATGATTAGGCATCCATTTTCTGATGGTCACAAAAAAATTTTTCTAATGAAGCTATGTTTAATGCATAGTAAACTTGTGGATATAAGAGACTAAATTTGCTGGGATTTTGTATTGTATGTTATAGAATCACTAGCACAATTCTACAGTTGGGAATCTAACTTTAGGTACGAACACTTAATGGCAGCTCAGTGGCAAATGTAAATGCCCGGGCCTAACTGCTGTCAGTTATAGCATTCTATAACCTACACATGTAAGTGCTGGTCACACCCCTGCCCCTCCCAGGTCCATGCCCCCTTGCAGTTGTGCACTATGGATTTTGCGTGTACAATTTGCAAAATCCCAATTAAGAGCAGTTACAAGCATGTAAGTGCTGGTCACACCCCTGCCCCTCCCAGGTCCATGCCCCCTTGCAGTTGTGCACTATGGATTTTGCGTGTACAATTTGCAAAATCCCAATTAAGAGCAGTTACAAGCATATCTGCTTAGCATCAACTAATACTAATTATAGCCAATAATTGGTAGTTAACACCAATTAGCAATTAAGTTACACACACAACTGACTGTATTCCATAATTTAAGTGCACAACTTTGCACAGTGACCCCCTGAGTCTATAAAAGTTGTCACAAATTGTGTGCACAAACTTAGGCGCATTCCTGATTTGCATGCACAATTTAATAGAATAATGAGTTAATTAGTGCCA
Source organism: Microcaecilia unicolor (assembly GCF_901765095.1). Classification (NCBI taxonomy): domain Eukaryota; kingdom Metazoa; phylum Chordata; class Amphibia; order Gymnophiona; family Siphonopidae; genus Microcaecilia; species Microcaecilia unicolor. Next base: position 678,645,578 of record NC_044031.1, on the reverse strand, counting down.
ATAATTGACTTAACAAGCAATAATTAGCATTAATTAGATTTACTTGGGACCTACATGCATAAATTTACGCACAGGATCCATGCCTAACATTTACACGTGACCTGAAAAAGGGGGTGTGGAAATGGGAGGGTCATGTGTGTTTCAGGGTGGATCAGGGACGTGGTTTTGAGTTACACACGTAATTATAGAATAACGGTGCTCTGTGGATAAATTTAGGTGCAGGCATTCGCATCACATTTTTGCTGGTGTAAATGGCGGCACCTACATTTATGCGCAACCTTTCTGCTTAAGCATTAATTCTATAAACTGTGCCAAAATTTAGGCGTGGCTTCTAGAATACCGCTTCAACTGGTTTGCCAATTTTTTAGGTGCCATATATAGAATTTAGCCCTACGCATACAACTGTGTGTGCAAGTTTATAGAATTAGTGTCCTTATGCTCTAATCACTGTTATATCTATAGCTGCCGATGGTGAACAGTTGACATATACCTGTATATTCAGTGCTGCTGGCTATACATGTGTGGTGCTGAATATGCACATTTAAAAAAGAAAACTACAGCCAGCATTTAATAAAACCCACTGACCCCCATGGCTGAATGTGGACCCAAGAAGATACTTATTTATTTATTTATTTATTTAAACATGTATAATTCACTCTATCCTTTGCTACACCATATGCCTGGAATAGACTTCCTGAGCCAGTACGTCAAGCTCCATCTCTGGCCGTCTTCAAATCTAGGCTAAAAGCCCACCTTTTTGATGCTGCTTTTAACTCCTAACCCTTATTCACTTGTTCAGAATCCTTATTTTATCATCCTCACCTTAATATTCCCTTATCTTTTGTTTGTCCTGTTTGTCTGTCCTAATTAGATTGTAAGCTCTGTCGAGCAGGGACTGTCTCTTCATGTTCAAGTGTACAGCGCTGCGTACGTCTAGTAGTGCTATAGAAATGATAAATAGTAGTAGTAGTTGTACAACAATGTTAAAGGAAAGCCAGAATACAGCCGAGGTTAAATAGTGCTTAACCGGCTATCCGCTGATATTTACCAGGGGATAACCAGCTATCCCCCTCTTAACATCCCTAGTTAGTGGCTAGCAGATAGCCAGTTATGTTGCCCAATATAACTGGCTATCTGCTGATTTTTAAAGCCAGTTTAGTGGCCATAATTTGCCACATGAAAACGTGGGATATCTTTGGCAGGTTTAAAGATAACCAACTAAGTCTGAATATTGACATAGCCGGTTATCTTTAAACTGGGCAAAACTAAACTGGATATTCAATGCCAGTCACCAGAAATGGTCCAGCTTTGAATATCCGGCCTCAGCACCGACAGTGGGAGCAGGAGCTAGCCAGTCTAACTCCCTTGGTCTGTATATCGACCCCTATAAGTGAGTGCACTGATGCCCAGTTTACCCTTGAGCTACTACTGAAAAAGGTGTGAACAAATCCAAAGCAAAAAATTGATGCTGCACAGTGAAGCCTATTCTCTAATGGCATCTGGCACCTAGATTCCTTTATTATATACTAGTGTAACCCAGCACTGGCACACCTAAAATCTGGGTTCCTGCATTTACACCAGCTATAGACCTGCCATCACTACAGGCACCTAAATGTGACAAGGACTAGATGGAGGATCCAAGATGGCCGCCTAGAGAGCTGTTGTACCAGACATGCTCAACTTGCTCTTTCAGAACGCTGCGAGAGGGCTTTGTTTCCCTATCACTATGGGGAAAAGGAGAGGGAAAACTCGGGTTACTCCCTCAACTCCGAGTAGAACCCACCTTCTACAGCAGCCGACGCTCGAGCAATTTGGTGTGGTCTCTGGCCCAAGTCAAACATCTTCCCCTGCTATCAGAGCCGGAACTAATGAGCTGGCCAACAGTGTAGACGGAGTTTCTTTCAGCCCTGTCATGCACACTGCTCCCCCGCAACCAAGAGGTTTGGAAGCTGGAGAAAGTCCTGTGTCTCAGTTTCCCATAAATGTGACAAGGATGCATGTAACTCACCCCCAAATTCTATATAGGTCACCCAAAGTTAGGCATGCAATTTTGGGTGTGGTTCGCAAATACGGGCATAAAGTAATCAGCTAAATTTTTTTTTCTTTTTTTTATTACATTTGTACCCCGCGCTTTCCCACTCATGGCAGGCTCAATGCGGCTTACATGGGGCAATGGAGGGTTAAGTGACTTGCCCAGAGTCACAAGGAGCTGCCTGTGCCGGGAATCGAACTCAGTTCCTCAGGACCAAAGTCCACCACCCTAACCACTAGGCCACTCCTCCACTCCAATCAGTAATTGGCCTTACCAAGTGCTAATTGGCACTAATTATTGTTACTTGCCTAGCTTCTCTGCACTCCGATTCTCTAACCTGCGCCCTTAATTCATCTCACCTGTAACTCCAAAGGAATCATGGCCAAGGGAGGGGCATGGAAATTCCCAGAATTTAAGCACAGAGTTCTAAAAGACTTCAATTTCTGTACCTGTTATAAAATAAATTAATGAACAAAAGGTTTTTAGATAAAAGTAAATTTGTGGACCAATAATGATAACAGCAAATCACAGGGCCATGTCCTTATGTGAAAAGAGTCGCTGCGGAGGTTCACAGTGAATAGGAAATGTACTTATTTGCCTCTAGTTGGTATCTCCAGTGCAATTGATATTGGTGCCTAGCGCTGGGTCTATAAAATATATTGATACACGCCTAAATTTAGGCACTAAACCAATATTCTATCAAGACAATTGCAGAATTCCCCCCCCTTACTCAATTCTGTAAGTGGAGCACATAAGGTGCAATGGCACCCATGCTCCTCTCATGCTTCATCCGTGTAGATACCCCTCCCCCTTGCATTTACGCACTGTCCTATTTATATGCACTTTTACAGAATAGCACTTAAGTGAATCGCTGCCACTTATGTGCATAAGTGCGCATTTACCCATGACAGTGTCAGTATTCTATACATTTCCCCATGTAGGCACTCAGAGAATTGTTCTTGTAATGATGGTGAGTTTGCATGCTTTGTAAATGCCCACTGCCAGGGCTGGCATTAGGGGTGAATAAAAAAGGTAATTCCTTGGGCCCCCATGTAACTGGGGGCCCCAAACCTGCCTGAAGTTGAAAGAGGGATAACCTGCAAGCAAGCTATGGGACCCTCTCCCTAGCATCTGCCCTGGGCCCCATCATATCTAGCATAGTTTGGACACATGCAATTTGTTAAGTCCCCAATTCGTGAGTCTTCTGTACTTGTACACAAGGTAGTCTTCCTGGTGCGGTATATTATCCGCTATGCACTGTGTTGAGGCCTGTGAATCTTTAATCCAAGTATATGATAAAGTTGCCACTTATCTCTTATGTTGTCCTATGTGTATCACTTATGTCTCAGGCTCCACCCCTCAGTGCTTCCGAGGCTATCTTGTCCTCAAAATGATCACCACGCTTGCGTCAAATTATGAATTCTCAATGTGCCACCATGTTCCTTCCATTCACATTAACGCTTAATCATGGCTGAGAGGCTTCTACGTATTCCTCCAAATTGAATCAAGTTACTGATTCACCATCGGTTCCTCGATGCGGGACCGCATTGTGTGGTACTTCCTCAGGAGGAACCACTTCTTAATCTATAACAATTCAACAACATGTATCCTAATTACCAACTACATTCTTACTTAACAAACTCAATTCAACCGTCATTTACCTTGCATTCATATTGATAATAATAATGTTAGTGGCTGCTTACCAGTGGGACTACTGTCCTGGCGGACCATCAAACTTCCACCACTGAAACTTCTTCTCTCTGACTATTTCTTCTGGGGTTAAATACCTGACCTTTTTGGTACTACCCACCCTAATTTAAAAAGACAGTCCTTCACACCCACTCCACCTCCAGGTTCAGGCCTTTCGGGACCACCGTATCCCATGTAAAAATATGCCATTGCTCAATCGCCAAAAGTTGTGCACTAACGTCACCTCCTCTTTTAGGGGGGGGGGCAATTTGAACCAGTACTACACATTGAAGCTGTTCAATGGAATGATTTTGTTCAATCCAATGAGCAACTAAAGGTGCTTCCTTCTTTTGATGCCTCAGATTACTGATGTGTTCCACTAATCTGTGCTTTAGTTGTCGCTTCGCATGACCAATGTAGTACAATGAACAATGGCATGCAATACAATATATTACTCGCTCACTATTACATGTGGTCTCATGCTACAAGTAAAACTGCCTAGTGGTCCCCGGAATAGTAACCACCCTGGTGGTAACTGAGTGTTTATAGTAAATGCATCTCCCACAAGGGGAATGCTGACCTTGGAGCCTGTCTAAACCTGGTCTCTTAAGTAATTCCCCTACATTTGCTTTCCATTTGTACGCAACTTTGGGATGCTCGTTAAATTCGGAGTGCAGAGCCAGAACATGCCAATGCTTATGTATAATATATCCAATTTTGGAAGCCTGCTGGGAGAATGGGATCACACATGCCAAGGTTTTTTGTGGGGTTTTATGTTTTGGTAAGAACAACCAAGGTCGGTGAGCATAAAGCACCCTTTTATATGCTTTTCTAAGTATTCCCGATGGATACCCCCTAGCCATGAACCTCTCCATCATCTCTCTCGACTGTTTCTTGAATTCCTCAGTGGAAGAACATAGCCTTCGTAATCTGAGGAACTGACTGACAGGAACACTTCTTTTCAATGCACCATGATGAAAACTATTGTAATGTACAGGGTGTTCCTATCTGTCTGCTTCCGGAAAATGGTAGTAGTGAAACAGCCATTATCTGATTTAATAATTTTGATATCCAAAAACTCAATCTCTCGTTGATCTACCCTAACTGTAAATGTAATGTGAGGATCAACAGCATTGAGGTGCTCGAAAAATGTCATCACCTCACTCTTGGGTCCCTTCCAAAACAAAATAACATTGTCTATGTACCTCTTCCACATAACAACATTGGCATACTGTGGGGAGGTGTATACATATTTATTCTCAAACTGTGACATATAAAGGCATGCCAATGAGGACACTATAGTCGCCCCCATTGCCACCTCTTGCGTTTGCATATAGAAGTTATTTTGAAATTCAAAATAATTATGACAAATGACGAAACTCAGTAGTTGTTGCAATACCGAAATTTTTTATTCTGAAATTTGAGCCTCCACAAAATGATCACAGGCTAATTGTATCACCCTATCCTGAGTGTACAAAGCCACCACATCCAATCCCACCATGTAAAAATTGTCCCCTACTTGAGGTTCCACTCTATCCAATATTGTTATGAAGTGCATAGAGTCACGTACGTATGAGATGGCCTGACCTACAAAGGGATTTAACAATCTATCCATACATTTGGATAACGGTTCTAAGACCGAATCCCGGGTCGATACTATAGAGCGACCAGGCGGGTCCGCCAGAGATTTATGGACTTTAGGGACAAAATCAATATAGGGCACCTTGGGACATGGATGGCATAAAGACCAAAAGACACGAATTGGGGACTTAACAAATTGTACATGTCCAAACTAAGCAATCAATAAGTGACATTATGTATCAGATCAAAGTATTTCATGTATGTGCCCATCTGGAAATTAAGTAATGTGAGAGTTGAATAATGCTGTAAGTTGGAATAATAAAATGTGTATGAGAAATTTATATTAAAAAACATTTTAATCTGAGTACTTTATGGTAATTTGTTAGATAATAGGACTCTGGGGATTCATATTTATCCCCTTGTATTTGATAGAGATTTTCATCAGAGTTAAAATTTAATGCCAAGAAGTGTAGAGTGATGCACTTGGGGTGCAGAAACCCAAAAGAGAGATACCGGATAGGAGGGGAGAGATTAGTAAGCTCGACTCAGGAGAGAGACCTTGGGGTGTTGGTGTCTGAGGATCTAAAGGTGAAGAAACAATGCGACAAGGCGACGGCCGTGGCCAGAAGGATGCTAGGCTGTGTAGAGAAGGGCATAACCAGCAGAAGAAAGGAGGTGTTGATGTCCCTCTACAAATCGTTGGTGAGGCACCACTTGGAGTATTGTGTTCAGTTTTGGAAGCCGTATCTTGCTAAAGATGTAAAAAGACTAGAAGCGGTGCAAAGAAAAGCTTCAAAAATGGTATGGGATTTGCATTGCAAACCGTACGAGGAGAGACTTGCTGACCTGAACATGTATACCTTAGAGGAAAGGAGAAACAGGGGTGACATGATACAGACGTTCAAATATTTGAAAGGTATTAATCCGCAAGTGAACCTTTTTCGGAGACAGGAAGGCGGTAGAACTAGAGGAATGAATTGAGGTTGAAGGGGAGCAGACTGAGGACTGATGTCAGAAAGTATTTTTTCATGGAGAGGGTGGTGGATATGTGGAATGCCCTCCCGCGGGAGGTGGTGGAGATGAAAACGGTAATGGAATTCAAACGTGTGTAGGATAAACACAAAGGAATCCTGTTTAGAAGGAATGGTTCCGCAGAATCTTAGGGGAGATTGGGTGGCGACGCCAGTAATTGGGAAACAAAATGGGAGCTGGGCAGACTTCTACGGTCTATGCCCTGATTGTGACTGAATAGATAGGGATGGGCTGGAGTGTAAATTTTAAGGGGTTTCGACGTTAGCTCCAGAACTTAGTTCAAGAACAGTGCTGGGTAGACTTCTACGGTCTGTGCCCTGAGAAAGGCAAGGACAAATCAAATTTGGGTATACATATAAAGTATCAGACACCATGTAAATGAGTTTATCTTGTTGGGCAGACTGGATGGACCGTGCAGATCTTTATCTGCCATCATTTACTATGTTACTATGTTCTTTCGGGAATTCAGATTCCTCAGGTGGATACAATATGTATCCTAGGAGTCTTACTCGATTCAGAACTTTCCTTCCTTACACAAAATTTCAAAGTAGTCCACAACTGCTTTTATAAACACCGGTTAATCCATTCTGTACAATCATTGATCTTGCCTTCTGCACTCAATATATTGATCCATTCATTAGTCATAACACAACTTGATTACTGTAACTTTCTTTATGGGGGAATTAGAGTCAAAGATCTACGTCGATTACAAATCATTCAAAATAAAGCCATCAGACTCATAGCAAAGATTAGGAAATGTGATCATGTCACATCTTATCTAAAGGATGCACACTGGCTACCTATTACTCATCGAATTACCTTTTGAATCCTGTTTCTTGTCTTTAAGACTTTCAGGCTCATTTTTGAAAGGGAAGGACACCCATCTTTCAACACAAATCGGAAGATGGGCTTTCTTCTCCCAGGGTCATCCAAACCGGTATAATCGAAAGTCGATTTTGGACGTCCCCAACTGCTTTCCGTCGCAAGGATGGCTAAAGTTCAAGGGGCGTATCAGAGGCAGAACTTGGGCTTGCCTAACACTTGGACGTCCTTGACCCATAATGGAAAAACAGGGCGTCCCTGACAAGCACTTGGACGACTTTACCTGGTCGTGTTTTTATTATGATCAAGGCACAAAAAGATGCCCGAAATGACCAGATGACCACTGGAGAGAATTGGAGATGACCTCCCCTTACTCCCCCAGTGGTCACTAACCCCCTCCCACCCTCAAAAAACATCTTTCAAAATATGTCATGCCAGCCTCAGATGTCATACTCAGCTCCATCACAGCAGTATGCAGGTACCTGGAGCAGTTTTAGTGGGTGCAGTGCACTTCAGGCAGGCGGACCCAGGCCCATCCCCTTCCCTACCTGTTACGTTTGTGGAGGAAACAGCGAGCCCTCCAAAACTCACCACAAACCCACTGCACCCACATCTAGGTGCCCCCTTCACCTGTAAGGGCTATGGTAGTGGTGTACAGTTGTGGGTAGTGGGTTTTAGGGGAGGTTTGGGGGGCTCAGCACCCAAGGTAAGGGAGCTATGTTCCTGGGAGCATTTTATGAAGTCTACTGCAGTGCCCCCTAGGGTGCCCGACTGGTGTCCTGGCATGTCAGGGGGACCAGTGCACTACAAATGCTGGCTCCTCCCATGACCAAAGGACTTGCATTTGGTCATTACTGATATGGGCGCCCTTGATTTCCATTATCGTCGTAAATCAGAAACAGCCAAGTCTAGGGACGATCATCTCTAAGGACGACCTAAATTTCAAGATTTGGGCGTCCTCGACCATTTTATCGAAACGAAAGATGGACGTCCATCTTGTTTCGATAATACGGGTTTCCCCGTCCCTCCATCGGGACATTTTGTGAGGACGTCCTCAACAAAACGTGGGCGTCCCTTTCAATTATGCCCCTCCACGTCTTCAAATGAACCACTTTACCTTTCTTGGCTTCTCATTCCTTACTCTCCAAACAGAACCCTTAGATCTGCTCAACAAAACCAACTCACCGTTCCTAGTTACTGCATAATTGTCCATGAACATATCAGAGAAGCTATATTCTCGGTGCAAGGCCTCAATTATGGAACACTCTCCCTAGCTCGCTGAGACTGCAATCTTGAGTGACACAATTCAAAACTGATCTTAAAACCCATCGTTTTGCAGATGCCTATCAATAAATTACCCCTCTGTTAAGGGTTGCAGCTCTAGGTTGCCTGGATAGTACAGAGTTTCCCTATCATCTTAACCCCCTTCTGTACTATCACAATTATAGTTATACCCTCCTTCCTTCCTTCCTTCCTTCCTTCCTTCCTTCCTTCCTTCCTTCCTTCCTTTCTTCTTGTATCTCATCCTGAGTATGTTACTTCCCTTTTTTATTATATTTTAGATTGTAAACTGCCCTGAAGGTTTCCATAGGGCAGGGTAGCAAGTTAAATAAACTTGGAAACAGTGCATGCAAATTTCTCATGCATATTCATTGCGAATATCCTGAAAACCTGACTGGCTGGGTGTGTCCCGAGGGCTGGGCTGAGAACCCAGAATGTTCTGTGCCTTCTGCATATATCATTTAGAAAAATGTCCTGCACATGCAGTGACAAAATCTACAGTGGTGGGAAAATGTGTTCTGCATACACCATTAGGGTAACATTATATACATGCACTAATAGGATAGTAGGAAGATATTGTGCTTCTGTACCATTAGGATCTTGGTCTTCATTCCCAGTCTTTGAGGGCCATCACAGATCAGATTTTCAGGATCTTCCAATGAATATGCATGAGAAAGATTAATGTGTCCACTATCTCCATACGTACTTATTGGGATATCCTGAAAACCTGACCTATTGGTGGTCAGCAAGGACCAGGAGTGAAAAGCAAGGTATTAGGAGAATGTCCAGTGCACATACTGATAAAACCTTCAGCAGTGGGCGAATGTTTTGTGAGTGTACAATTAGAAAAGGGGTTCTCACCCAGTCCTTGGGACACGCTCAGCCAGTCAGGTGTTCAGGATATCCATAATGAATATGCATGAGATAGATTTGTATACAATGGAGGTAATGTATGCAAATTGATCTCATGCAAATTCATTTTGGGTATCCTAAAAACCTTACTGGCTGGATGTCGCATGAGGACTAGGCTAAGAACCACTGCATTAGTAGAATGTTCTGTGAATATAGTGATAGAACTTTCAATGATGGCAAAATGTTTGCATATATGCCATTAGGAGAATGTTCTGTGCATGCACTTTAGAGCTTTCCATGGTCCCAGTCTCCCAGACTGTCTTGTGTTGTACCACTAGGAGAATATTCTGTGTATGCATTGCCTTCCATGGTCCTGGTCTTCCAGACTGTCTTGTGCGTGTACTACTAGGAGAATGTTCTGTGCATGCATTTTAGAGCCTTTTGTGGTCCCAGTCTCCCAGACTGTCTTGTGCATGTACCACTGGGAGAATGTTCTATGTATATACTGAAGGAAAACGTCCTGTGGTCCTGTGCGTGAGCAAATAGAATCTTCAGTGCTGGAAGAGTATGATGCCTTGGGGACACCTTTGTATTAAATTTATTGTTAAACAAAGCAGCCAGCCTGACACTGAAATTAGCTTAGCAATTTACACCTTTGTTAAAAGATTAGCAGAACTCAATTCTTTTGATGTTAGTTTCTTCTTAATTTGCATCTTTAACGATGTGGGCTTTTGCTACTTTGTGTTCATCTCTGAGAGAGAATTTTATTTGGTCTAGTCTGCTGGATTAAGCTAATGTAAAACTGCTGTGTTTTGGAACAGTTACACTAACAGCTTTACTGCTGAGGACTGCTCTTCCCCAGCTACTGTACAAGGAGCAGTGCAGATCTTTTCAAATGAACTTGATGAATTTTCTGGAGTCTTTGAAATATTACAATCTTGTTTGACAGGATCACATAGTTATAAAACACATACAGCCTGATTTGTAGATTTCTTTCAAGCACAGATGGGAGCAAATCAGTGATTACGAAGTCCCTTACTGACTTCCTTTGGTCTATTTTGAAAACATCACATACTGCATGTTCTAGTGAAATGTCATTTATGTCTCTTCTTGACATGACTAAGCATAGGGATACAGACTTAAGAAAACAAATTCATGACCAATATTCTGCTGCCCAGATAAATAGTGCTGACTGGGGCCATATTTGGATTTTCAATGGCATTATTCAGATCCTATTGCTGAAAATCTCTGCCGACTACCCCTGCACTATCCAGATAAAACTGTGAAGTCTGGGTTTGGAACCAGGAGTTATCAAGAAATTGGCAATATTCAGTGCTATGTAACTATTTGGATAATGTAGGAGAGGAACTAGGTAATAATGCAGAATATTGCTGGTACCAGCAATTGGTACTGAATATCCAGATATAACAAACCACAGCAACTGACACAATAAATGCTGACTAACTCAGCTGAATATCAGGCCAACAAGTTTTAATTAATAAAAGATAGTTTATTAACAAAGTAGATGCCAGATAAAAGACAAGCCCAAGAACTTGTCTTGAAGGGCCCAGATTAACAGTGGGCTGGGCCTGTTCGCTCTGGACTAGAGAGTTGCACGGGGACAGAAATCTTACCCATCCCCACCCGTCCCTGCTGGAATCTTACCCGTCCCCACCAATCCCCACTGGAATCTTACCCATCCCCACCCATCCCCGCAAAAATTTAAACCATCCCAACCCGTCCCCACCCATCCCCGCAAGAATTTAACCCATCCCCACCCATCCCCGTAAGAATTTAATAATACATAAAAGAAAGTTCCAGTCAGCTCCCTCAGTCTCTTTCTGGATTTGAGCCACAGCACTGTAGGCAAGGAAGGAACGGAAGTTGGAACTTGGAACTCTGGTGCGCACATGAAAGATTTGTCTCTGATTCACTGGCCAGTGTGTGCTGAGAGGTCGCCACATGCACGCGCCAGTAGGTCAGGTGACATCTGATTCTCGTGCCTGTGTCAGAGCTGAGGTCTATGCACCAGCCTGGGAGCAAAGAGGATTAATAGTAACATAGTAAGTGACAGCAAATAGACCTGAACGGTCCATCCACTCTGCCCAATAGTCACACTCATGATCAATTCATCATTAAATCAACGAGTGTGATATTATATACTTGATTATGGTTTTTCTTTTGTGTTTCTGGAACAAAGACCACAGAAGTCTATCTGGCCCCATCCTTATGTTCCAACTGCTGGAGTTGCCATCGAAGCCCACTCCAGCCTATTCATGTTTCTTATTTGTGGGACACAGACCGTAAAAGTCTGTCCAGCACTGTCCTCATGTTCCAGCCACTGAAGTTGCTGCTTAAGCCCTTTCCAGCCCATCCTACACCAGATTGCCATGTATGAGACACAGACCATACAAGTCTGCCAGGTATCAGCTCTAGTTCATCACAGCCAGAGTCACCATCTAAGTGTCACTTGACATATCCACACACATGCAGCCATTTAAGGTTAGCTTTTATATAACTTCCATTTTCTAATTAGAGATCCTCTGTGTTCATCACATGCCTTTTTGAATTCCGTCATCATTTGTGACTCTACCACCTCCTTAATGGAAGACTTTCCACATTTATGCTGTTAAAGCAAGGAAGAAGAGGAGGAGGAGGAGACAGCACTCAAATTGGTATTCAGTAGATGAGAGGCTGGTGCAGGTGCAGCTTACACTTCCACGGGAAGCCCACAGAACTGGTTCTATCCCCGCGGGAACCCCACAGGAACTGCCTCCATCCCCGCGGGAACCCCGCAGAACTGGTTCCATCCCCGCGGGAACCCCGCAGGAACTGCCTCCGTCCCCGCGGGAATCCCGCAGGTTCCGCGGGATTCCCGCGGGGACGGAAACCGTGCAGCTCTCTACTCTGGACCTGTGCGTTGGCTAGTGGTCGGGGGGCGGGTCCAGCAGGTCTTGGGTGGCTGCTATTGGGCATATTTGAAAGAAAGCAGTTTGCCTGTGAAAGCAGTCTGCCCATCGGCTAGGGGATTGGATGGGAGGGTAGATAGAGGTGAGCTATGGGTGCCTCTTAAATGTATGCCTCCTCCAAGGATCAGGGCATTCCTGCTCCTTGGAGGCAGCTTTGCAGTATGGCATTGGGACCGAAAGATTCTGTGGAGGAGTCTGTGCAGAAGGAAGTTTCTCTTTGCACCAGCGACTTCCGCGACGACTGGGGGAGTCCCGAGCAGGTGGTACTCCTCCAGTACAAACGGCCCCTCTCTCATTGACCCACAGGTCTAAGGAGAGTGATCGGATACCATAGCAGTCGATGCTGCACAGGGTGCTGGCAGGAAGCACCGAACAAAGGTTTCCCCTACTAGGGCCAAGAAGCAGAAAGCCGGGCCTTAGAAGACAAAAGCGATTCTCCTGGGCAGCCTACCTGTTCTTCGGGCTCTGGGTCAGTCTTGCCGCCAGTCCTGGGTGGGGGGTTCTCGGTGGTGGAGTCATCTTCAGGGTCTCTGGCCTGTCTGCCTCCTCTTGCTGCCTCTGCCATCATTTCTGCTGCAGCAGGATAAGGGTTCTACTACAGCAGTGTCAGGGCCTGTCTCCCTAACGTTGTGGGATCAATTCCAACCAGAGGACGGGAGAGGGAAGTTCTAATTTTCTCTCTTGCCCTTCCAATTTGCCTGCCTCTGACAATTTTCCTGCAGGCCCCTCAGGGAGTACCCACCCTCCCTAGTTCTCTGGTGGGCGGGGCCCCTTCTAGTTTAGATCATTTCCCATTGGGACCCTGGCAGTCCTCTTATTGGTCCACATGGGTGGTTCCTGCCTCCCTCCCCCTTCTGGCCCTTGAGTCAGTTTACCCCCCCCCCCCCCCAGCCTTTTGGGGGTCTGCCTCTCCCTGGGTCTTTCAGTGAGGGAGTGGGGGTATCACCTGGGTGGGGGCAGGATCCATTGGGACTGGTCCTGCCGCTGTTCTTGTTGTGTCTCTGCAGGTGCATGAATCCGTGGAGCAGGCTGAGATGGTACCTAGTGTGACAGAAGTTGCGGCATTGCAGTCTACAGAAGCGGACCGCAGGCCATCGGCGGCCTGTACAAGTAGCCTTGCCAGCCCAGGTCTTGCTCAGGCTGCGGGCCCTACTGTGGTTGCAGCAGCTGCACATCCTGGGATGTCATCTGAAGATGTCCCCGCTGCAGTCTTGGGGACTTCAATGGCAGGAATTGGAGCTTCAGGATCTGGTGAAATATCTTCTCACTCATCTGAGCAGGAGCAGGGCACTAAGCAAAAAAAGAAAGGGAAGGGAAAAAAGCTTAGGGATTCCTCCTCCTCTTTTAACTCTTCCTCATCCTCTTCTACCTCTTCTTTTTCCTCTTCCTCCTCTCCTTCTGTGTTCTGTGTCCACCTTCGGGGACAGCACCAGCTCAAGGAGATCAGGCTAGGGGCCCGCTTACATTGGTAGCCATTTCTGAATTGTGGGAGCAGGTCCCACACACAATGCGTAGAAAGATCAGGAAGAGAAAATAAATTGACTTGTTTCAGCTGATGGAGGGAAGCAAGAAGGATAAGAAGAGGGCTAAGAAACACGGCGAGGATATAAAGGAGCAGAGGGTGACAAAAAAATGTGGTTAATTGGATGTGATTTTGGCCAGTGTCTCAGGGCACAAAGATCCAGGGCAGTACGGCCTCCTGTTGGCCTATGCATATACGGTACTTAATGCCTTTCAGAGGTATGATGGTCATGGTTAAATTATGACAAGGTGTTTTGGGACAAGATGGAGGACAACCTCCATCTGTCCTGGGGGACGCAGGATATCAACCTATGGTTGATACACATGGCTCCTCGGTTTTCTTCAGTGGGGGTGGTGAAAACAGGACAGGGCTGGTGTCTGCTGAGCTGCTGGCTGCATATATTGTTTATGCCAAGGCACTCATGTGTTTTCAGAGTGCTGTGTCTCATCATTTGGCAGGCTTTGCCTTTTCATCAAGGCATTTGGCTGGGGTCAGCCGTTGTCAGGTTTTCCGGTTTGTAGCTCTTTAAAGGGTTGGGGTAGGTCTTCCCCTCCTGTGCCTGATGCACGTCGGCTAATCACTCATGATTTACTGGTGCGCCTTTTGCATGTTGCCTCAAGAGTGACGTACTCAGTATATGAGACAAGCCTCTACAGGGTGGCATTTTGCATTGGCCTTTTATGGGGCCTTCCAGGTGGAAAAGCTTGAGGACAGTGCTAAGACCGTTGCTGTTCTGGGTGGGAGTCTAAAGAAAAATGTGAGCGAGCATACAGGGTGATGTTTTGCGAATTTGACTGCTGCGCTCCAAGACTGATTAGAGGGGCGTGGGATACACCATTGTGTTGAAATGGGTCCCTGGTATTATTTCTTGACCAGTGTCTTTGCTGGGAGCCTTTCTTGTGACATGCCCCCCAGGCCCTCGTTCTTTGCTAATTCATAAGGATGGATCAGCTTTGACAAAATATCAATTTGTGGTTGTCTTACGCAAATGTCTAGTTGGCGTGGGAGAGGATCCTAGTCTGGTGGTCGTCTAAGGCCTTCCGGGGTTATATTCAGCCCTTCTGATCGGGAGGATAGGAGTGGCTGAGTCCAGCTCACTTTGGGTGATGACTAGCTCTTACCCTTCTGTTCCTTTGGCCTTCTTCACATCCTCTTGGCTATTGGGTCTCTTTGTTGAGGTTGTTCTGCTATGTCCACACACTCCCACTTGCTGTGTTGTTTTTCTAGATGCTGTTTGCCCGATCCAGTCTATTTGGATTATTGGCCACTCTTTTGTTCACTGGGCTGGATGCAGAGCTACGTGTCGTCCCACAGGATTTCACCTGGGCCTGGTGCAGTGGGGATTCACATCTCGTGGTTGAGAGAGCACAGAATGAGCTGGTGTCAGCTCCTGCCTCTTCTGTATTAGCTGTGCATCAAACCTCGGCACCCGCATGTATTGACATTTGGGCGTGAATGAGGTGGACAGTTGGATGGGCAAGAGACTGACTGATGATTTGCGATTTGTACTCTCATGGTTTCCTTCTACTAGACTGGTATGGTCTGATATTATTCCCAGGCCTGCTCGATTGCCTGTATGCAAGTGGAGATGGGGTTTGCAAAAAATTAATTGCCAGATTGGGGTCTGGTTGATGGCAAGGGGGGCTATCAGATTAAACATGAATGGGTTGACATACAGTGCACTGGCCTTTTTGCTTGGGACAGGGTTCATCTGTCAAATGTTGGCCTGGAACTACTTGTTCAGTGTTGTTTGGGTGAGGGCGTTGGTAGGCTGCAGCTTTCCTTTTTGATGTGGGGGGGGGGGGGGATCTTTGACAAGTGTCAAAGGCCCCTGTGGAAGAAAACCCAAGCTACAGGAGCGATGGCTCATGGGGAATGAGCCAGATCACTGAAGGGCAGGTTGGGTGACCTTGATTAAAGATGTGGAGGTCCACACCAGCTGGGGCTCTTGCTGCCAGAATGGAGCCGGAAGAGGGAGATTGGCGGCGACCACAGGATGCGGATTTGCTGTTCTGCTGACATGGTGAGCAGCGACTGGGGGGTTTGGATGTTGTTACCTTTTGACAACTGTAGCTCAGTGTGTTACTTCCTGATGTTGCAATGTTTTGAAAGTTGTTAATAAATTAAGCTACTGTTATCACAACCTACTGTTATCACAAGTTGGTTTGTAAGTGAGTTTTATTGACTTAAGAGGCTGGTCTTGAAAAGGAAATAGGAGCAGAGATTGAAGTGCCTATGTTGGCAATATATATTTTAAAAAGAAACAAGAGGGGAAGGAAAATGTTCACCGGGGGGGGGGGGGGGAGTGAGATGGGGGGAGGTAGGTTGTATGTGCTGTGGTGAACAGGTCACAGATCCAAGAGTTAAGACTAGTTGGTCAATCCAGCCTGTCCAGTCCTCTCTGCTAAGGATCTAGGGTTAGATTCTACATATCACACCTAAAAAAATCAGCACTGAAAAAAATACACCTAAATTTAGGCATACTTTATAGAATATGCCTACATTTCCACGCAGTATAGAATACGCTGAGCACTTGTCCATATGAATAAATTTAGTTGCGGGCAGTTACACCAAGTAAAACTTGGTGTAAATGCCAATGCCTAAATTAGGCGCAGCAGTGGCGTAGCCAGAAGGCAATTTTTGGGTGGGCCAACAAGTTGGATGGGTGGGCACTAGAGTTGCCAACTTTTTGAAAGAGAAAAAAAACCCCTGCCACCTAATACACCCATGCTTTACCCCTACCCCACCCCATGCTGCACCTCTACCTCACTCCTCATTACTTCAATGAGGGTAGCAGTGCAGGCTTCAGTGGCCAATTAATTGAGAGCTAAAGGAAGTACAAGGAACTGCACTCTTCTTCAGCCTCCATTGAGCCAAGGTCCTCCAACACACATATGGTATTGAAAGCCAAACACTGAACGCCAAACACATTCTGCATCCAGAGCACCTCCTGGCCTTCCATCAATAATGGATGCAGAGCACAGCAAGGACATTTCCCCATAAAACTCACCATACAAAGAAATTCTGGTAATCTCAATAATAGACATGTTGTAAAGTAATTTTTAAAAATCTACAAACAAAAAGTCACTCAGAATCTAGAGCAAATCTACCATGCCAGCACTAACTTCCAAAACAAGGATCCTCTACCTATGAAAAGTGGCTCTAAAATATTGATACATCTATCAAGAAAACTGAACAAGCCAAATTACTACAGAATGCTACATAGAAACTTCATGGTGACAGAATACCTTGGGGCCACGCACACAGAACACAAGAGCCAAATACAGAATAAGTGACCACAAACTCTATAAATATAAATTAAACTGAAACCCCAAGAAACCAGACCTTGTATGTAGTACAACACTAGAGAAACAAAAAGAAAGGCATTTCCTCCTGTGCAAAATTTAAAGGTATCACATGCCAGGGATGATGTTTTTTTTTTTTTGGGGGGGGGGGGTGCAAATAGGGCAATGTGCTTGGCTTTCTGGCCAGAGAGAGCCCCAAGCCTGCCAGAAGCTGAATAAGGTGCAGCCTGGTAATGGGCTTTGGGGTCCTCTCCTAGATTTCTTCCCTGGGCCCCAGCCATGTCTGACATATGCCAACTCTGACATAATCTAATCACAAAATAGAAATAAAAATAATTTTTGTACCTTTTTGTTGTCTGGTCATTTTATTTTTCATATCATATTGGTCCCTGTCTCTGGTTTCTGCTTCCCTGTGTCTTTCCTGTCCATTTGACATTTCTTCTGTCTCCATGTCCATCATCCACCTCCCATCTCTGTGTCCATATATTTCCTTATCCAGAATCTCCCGTGTTCATATCCCCGCATCCATCTTCATTCCTTTGTGCACCCATGTACCCCATGCCCAGCATCTCCCATCTGTGTTCATATTCTCCCTCTTGTCTGGTATCTCCCCTCTGTGTCCATTATATCTCTATTCTCATACCCCCCCATGTCCATTGTATCTCTATTCCCATATCTCCCTCCCCACCCCCATGTCAGGCATTGCCCCTATGTGCCCATATGTCATCCCAATACAGCATCTCATCTTTGTCCCTCTCCCCATGCTCCCATCCAATGCTCATCCCTTCTGTTTCTTTGTACCTCTCTATGTCCCCTTTCTCCCTCCCACACACCTTTCCTCTCTAACCAGCAACTTTCCTTCTCTCTTCCCTCCCCCTTATGCATCTGGTTCATTCTCCACTGTGGGTTCAGCATTTGACCCCCCCCCCCCCCCCCCATTCCTTTATCTCCTTGATCCAACATCCTTCTCCCTTTCCTCTAACAGTAACCCTTCCCCCTCTCATAGGTCCAATGCTTCTCTCCCTTTGTTCTCGCCCCCCCTTGCAGGTCCACATTTCTCCCTCTTCCCTCCAGTCCTCCCCTGCATATCCAGCACCGCTTTCCCTTTGCTGCAGCCTCCCTTGCATGCCCAGCACCTCTCCCCCTTCCCGCCTGCCCTCCCCCACAAATCCAGCAGCTCTCTCCCTTCCCTCCCACACCCTCACCCAGCACATCTCTCCCTTCTCTCCCTCCTACATATCCAGCACCTCTCCCTTCCCTCCCACCCACATATCCAGCACCTCTTTCCCTTCCCTCCCACCCACATATCCAGCACCTCTATCCCTTCTCTCCAACCTCCCACCCACAATCATACATGTCCAGGGCCCCTTCCCTCCCCTCCAACCCCCATATCCAGCGCCTCTCTCCCCTCCCACAGTTCCGGCACCGCCAGGGCGCTACCTCCGTGTCTTCCTTACCCACCCGCCATCCTTGCCGCGGAACTTCTCTCTCTATGATCGCCGCCCAGCAGGAACTTCAAACAGCGCGTCAGCACTGTGTCAGAGCCTTCCTCTCTGCCGTGTCCCACCCAGCCTGCGTAAACAGGAAGTTGCGTGAGATGCGTCAGAGAGGAAGGCTCTGACACAGCGCTGACGCGCTGTTTGAAGTTCCTGCTGGGCGGCGATCATAGAGAGCGCAAGTTCCATGGCAAGGATGGCAGGTGGGTAAGGAAGACACGTAGGTAGCGGTGCCGGAACTGTGGGAGGGGAGAGAGAGACGCCGGACATGCGAGGGTGGAGGGAAGGGAGGGAATTGGTTTGGGTGTAGTGCTTCTGGGTGGGCCTGAAGCAAGACTGGACGGGCCTAGGCCCACCCGTAGCTACTCCCCTGAGGCGCAGACCAGTTGTATTCTATAACAGCGCACATAAATTTTAAAAACACAACTATTCCATGCCCCTTTTCAACTATGCGACTTAGAATTTGCACACATCACATTTCAGAATACATTTAGTTGTGTGTGTAAATTCTAATTAATGCCAATTACTGTCAATAATTGCTTAAGTGGCAATTATCAGCGCTGATTGGCTTGTTAACTAATTAAGTTGCGAGTACAAATCCAGAATACGACTGGATTTGTGCATGCAACTTTAGTCGCACTATATAGAGTCTGGGGGATAACCCAGCTATCAGGAGAAACTTGACCACTTGTAGAACATTGCCTCCTAACCACTTGTAGGACATTTCTTCTTCTCTTAAGTCAGTTTCTGATGCATTCCTCTTCGGTTCTCTACCATCCTAGACAGATGAGTGTTCCAATGTGTGTGGGCTCTTGTATGCTCAACTTCCCTTCTCCGCCATGTCTTACCATCAAGATTTGCAATAATCAAAAAAGCCACAGAAACTAGTGAGGCTGTCTCTGAATAGCTGGCTTGCCACCCTGCCATAGCCCTGCTGGACTGTGCCCAGTCAAACCCAATCTGCCAGCATCAACCCAGTCGGGTTCTGGGGAATGGGAGCTTGGTATTTCCAATCCTGTTATCCTATTGTCTGTGGTGGCACTGTTTATAGTTCTCTTGACTACACCTTGTTTTTTAATCCTTGTTGTGTGCTACCTGAACCACAAATCTAGCAGCATTGATCCAGTTCCTGCTTTCCATGAATACTTACATAATATTGTTTAGATAATGTTAGATAAGTCTACTTGAAGGGTCAGGAACCTTATACTTAAACAGAAAGCCAACTCAAGTGTCACCAGAGCCTGAGATTCAAGATCATAATCATCACAGCAACAAGTAAGTGCCTCTAAAGCAGGGGTTCTCAACCTAGTCATGTTTTCAGGATATCCATAATGAATATGCATGAGAGATTTGCATACAATGGAGCCACTGCATGCAAATCTCTCTCATGCATATTCATTGTGGATATCCTGAAAACCTGACTGGCTGGGAAGCCCTAAGTAAAAAAAAAAAAAAAGACTACAAGTCCCTGCATGCAGTGGGATAAACCCAGGACTATATCAACTTTGTCAGGTGAATCGAGAACAGTTGATAAACCTAGTTACATACAATAATACCACTACAACCATAGTTCATATGTCTGGCCAACAGTGTTTCATTGCTGTTTGAAATGAGAAAACTGAGAAAGTGATTTTTTTCAAGTAAACATATTCAGAGCACTGCAGGTTATGTATCAGGCTCCGAGGTGCCTAGGTAATTGAGTGCAATTAAGGTTTCAAATGGTCGCTAACCTCAGGTTATCAGGTTAGAGGTCAGGGATCAAACTCATTATAGTAAAATAAAAGATGGCTTATGAGCTTGTGGATAGCAATTGCTAGATTGCTTTGGAATGTCAATATAAGATCTGGGAAGAGGGGTGAAAGTTAGCGTCCAGGACCCGAGAGTTAGGAAATGTCATTTTTACCGACGGGCGTTCTTTCGGATTTATTAAGCATCAAGATCACGTTGACACTCTCTGCGTTTATAGAGAGACCAGTTGGTTTTTCATTTTCTCGCTCAGTTTTTCCAATTACTGTGAAAGAAACAATAAGAAACTTGGGACATTTCTGACCCCTGACGCAGGGGTATTTACGCCGAAACACGGCCCTTGTCAGGTCGCATTCTGAATAAATTTTCTTCATTGTCCCAGTCTTGAAGGCACTTGTGTACTTTTTTTGTTTTGGTTTCCTTTTATTTAGTAAAATCCTGAATCCTTTCTTTGCAGCAAAGTGTAATAATCCTAATTACTTAAAAAGCATTTTTTTCTCTTTTACCTTTTCTTTAGCAAGCTTTAGAGGTTCAATGTTAGAATTTTCACCTGCCATGAAAAAGACCTGGATTTGATTCTGGGCCAATGCAATACAATTTCTTTTTACATTAGACATTAGGAGAAAAAGCTTTCTGACTGTAAGCTTAGTCAAGCGCTGGAACAAGTTATCTAGGGAGGTAATGGAATTTCCATCACTGGAAGTTTTTAAGAGCAGGTTAAACACACATTTGTCTGGGATGATAAAATTAGAGTAGGTCCCCCCTGGAGGCCAGGAGATGGGCGAAAGGACCTCTTGAGACCTTTCCAGTTCTTTCTTGAGAAAATGTGGCATGAGTAAAATGTCATCAGAGAGGCGTTAGTCCTACCTGTTTGCCTCTAAGCAGAAACAGAAAGAAATTAAAGAACTTATTTTAATCATGGAAACCTGTGAGTCACTGTGGCCACAACAAATATTGTGTGCAATTTTGGTTACTGCATCTCAAAATAAAAAGATATAGCAGTATTAGAAAAGGTACAGAAAAGGGCAACTAAAATGATAAAAGCCGGAAATGGAATGACTCATCTGAAGAAAGGGTAAAGATGTTAGAGCTCTTCTGCTTGGAAATGCTAAATAGTAGTAGTAGTAGTAGTAGTAGTAGTAGTAGTAGTAGAAGTGATGACTGAGGGGAAATATGATAGAGGTCTAGAAAAAAAAAGAAGGGTGGAGCAGAACAGGTAGATATGAAGCCAGGCCCCAGGAAGAGAAGCCCCAGCCCAGCCCTGCACTCACTGTTACCTCTTAGGCTGAGAACTGGGGATCTCTGGTAATGTGCTGCTGTCTCTCAGTCTCTAAACATCCTCTTTCCTCCTGGTACCATGTAAAATGAGTTTATCTTGTTGGACAGACTGGATGGACCATACAGGTCTTTATCTGCCATCATTTACTATGTTACTATGGTACCTGGGTAGTGAATCTCCAACTCGGAAGTCGCTGCATTGTGCCTGTTGGAACTTGACAAGGATGGAATTCTCAGACCGGTGATGACCACATGATGGAAGAGCTTCAGTGCATATGTGCAACAACCATTTTTACGACAGCATTGCATTTTGATTCAGTTTTAAAGCAAATGGCACTTGTGTGACAGTTTCTTGGCAGACTATTTGCAGCGTAAGTTTGCCATCGCCTTCCCCAGTCATCTTTACCCCTCAGTTAAAGCCACTCATTTATCAACAGAACGTGGACAGGTGGCTGAGTTAGACAAAGGTCAGCTACCTGACAGAAATCCCAGTATGGGATTCAAACTCAGGTTATGGGTGCTGCAGTAGGCAAGCAACATACCAGCTGCACCAAAAGCATCAGGAAGTGATAATGTACTTTCCCCGAAGTACCCTGGGTAACCAGGCAAGAACAGGTGTAGTAGCCTCTTTTAATACCAAACTTACGTTTCAGTTGTTAGTGCAAATTATGTGCACATTTCTTCTAAACATTACGTCACTATGTTTCTGCATCTGCCCCTTACAGAATAAAAACTAATATCCTTGTCTTACATTTTATCATGACAAAACATCTCATTAATTCACAACCATCAGCTCATATTTGCCTTTGAAGAATGTAATAATCAAAACTGTAAAAGAGAGATGCAAGAAGATGAGAGAACAAAAAGAGATGGATGAGATTTTAACCTGTATTTCCTCAGAAAGATGCACCCTTTTCCCCTGGAAGTACCAGTTGTTGTGTGAAAGAGTTAACACAGGAAGGTTCAGGAAACCAAGTCGGCCTGGTTGGCAGTAAATGGTCACAGGGATTTAACCTGCAACTTTTCAGCTCTGACACTTAATCTATGGCCATAAATCAAGGGACCGCCTCAATTATTCCTTAATTATCACTTTCTATTCAGGAACAGGTTCTTTCTCTTGGTCCCAGCTGCTTGGTGAGCAGCAGTAGCACAGGCCAAGGCCTAGGTGCTGATGCACCACTTTAACAAACACTGCAACTCTTGTTTTCTACTGTCTCGGCCTGGAACTTTTTATTGTTCCTTTGAAACGAAATATGCCCCATCATCAGGGCCAACTTCAGCATCAGTTAAGGTCAGCTGGTGAAAACTGCCTCTTGATCAAGGCTCTCACAGATGACTGGAACAAGGTCCCTTCTCTGCAGACAGAGCTGGCCTCAGTCTCTCTTTACTACCGAGGGAGCTACAAATTTCCCTGCCCAGCCAAGCGAAAGCCTTTTTACTTTCTGTAACATTCTTGCCTTTATCGATTTGGTTCTTGGCTATAGTTTTATGACTTACATTCATGAAGAATTTATATGTATTTTATGATTTTTAACCTATTTTTTGTTATAAACCAGCACATACTGGTGAAGTGTGGTATATGTGTATCCCCCTATTAGACTGGAGATTTGTTTAGATCTAGATTTCAGTCCAACAGACATAAAAGCTGGCAAGTGTTCTTAAATTTAGAGCCCAGGGCATACTACCACCAGTTAAAGGAGACATTTCAGATAAGGTTGTGGTGTTCCAAAATAAAAGTCTTTACTCAATATATTTTCTTCCAGCATATACAGTCTGTGGTAACAGGTTCTGACTCGGTTTCACAGTACACAAGTACAGAAAGCAGAACAGGGTTCAATCCTTTCTTCCACATGCTTCCAAGACACCCTCCTTCTCTTCCCTTGGATTATGGACCTTTTTTAGGGTCCTCAAGGATCCTGTTGCTTGAATCTATTTCCTGAAAAACCTTTTAATCTAATCTGTCATTTATATTCCACCAACTCCCATTGTGACACAAAGCAGATTAAAAACAATAAATATACAAAACTACTATCAATAAAAAAAAATCAAATATTAAATTAAATATTTTTTTAACAGATAGGTTTTCAAAGATCCACAAAAAAATTGCCCAAAAACAGAACAAGAGTTCCAAAAGGTTCCTATAAAGAATATCTGTTACTGAAGAAAAATGACCAAGAATCACCACCTTTGGAATCCTGAGATTCCTGGATTAAGTACCAGTTGTGTTCCTTTCTCTTATTCTGTTTGCAGCCATTCCCTCTGATTGGCAAGGCTGAGGTGCCAACAGAGGTGAGTGCACATGATAAAGCCAGTGTCTGTGGATAAAATGTTACACCCTTTCACACAGAACAAATGTAAAGGGTCCCTGGCAGCTAGCTTAATAGTCTCTGACCAGACTCTGGACATGGACCTGCACTCCATACACTTGGAAAAATACTAAAGGGTCGATGCAGAAAGATTCATGGTAGAGCCACATGTGGATATCTGAGCAAGTGCTTTCCACCACAATAATAATACTATGCCATGTAGAAACCTAATAGCGTGCAAATGTTTTGATCAGAAAATGTGCAGCTAATTGGAAGAAGTGTACAAGACACATGCGCACAAAGGTATTCAGATAAGCAGGCTTCTTGCATGCATGTTCAAACAAAAATTGAAAATGAAACCCATTCCACAAACCCTTGGACACTGCCCTAGACCTGGCAGAAAAATTCTTGCAGTAGCCACACATCAGAAGTCCCTGTTTATGTCTCTGCTTTGCTGTGAGAATGCTCAATGGCCTCATTAGCATTCTTTTTAATGTAATGTGTGGCCATGTATTCCATGTGAGTTAATACCCACACTTCATTCCTCTCTTTATTGCTCCACGTGAACCTGCGTTCAACCCGCAGTAACTGCTCAGTTAGGCCCACGATATCTTTCTGCATTGGCCCCTAAGGGAGTCTGGTAGGGATTCATAAAAAAAGACCCATTTATTGGGACCTTCCAAGGCAAATAAAAATGTACAAAAGCAAAGCAAAGCAAAAACAATGAGACATACAGTCCACAAAATTAATGTAAGGTGATGGAAAATTATATCAGACTTGCTCACAGTACATAAGAACATAAAAGTAGCCATACTGGGTCAGATCAATGGTACATCTAGCCCAGTATCCTGTTTTCCAAACAGTGGCCAAGCCAGGTCACAAGTACAATGTGCCTTGGTCTCCTTCCCAGTGGCGTAGCCAAAGGTGGGCTCAGGTGGGCCCAGGCCTACCCACTTTGGGCTCAGGCCCATTCAGTAGCAGCACACCTATGATGTGACTGGCAGGGATCCCCAAGCCCCACCAGCTGAAAACTCCCAACAACTGTCCCTCCTACATACCTTGTAAATAGCAGATCTTCTTCTGCAGTGAGACGCAACTGATACATACTGCTTGCTTTGGCCCCAAAGCCTTCCCTCTGATGTATTCCTGCCTATGCGGAAACAAGAAGGTGCATCAGGGGGAAGGCTTTGGGGTCAACATGAGCATTGTGTATTAGTTGCTGCTCGCTGCCGGTGAAAATCTGTTATTTAAAAAGGTATACAGGAGAGGGGGGGATGTTTGATAGATCATATGGCATGCAGGCGAGAGAGGGAGAGACCAAATCACTTGTGGGACAAGGCAGAGTTCTTCTGCCCACCCATCTTAGGCCAAGGCCCACCCAAAATTGGGTGTCTGGCTACGCCCCTGCTCCTTCCCCTTTCTGTAAGTGAAATGTTTGCTAGTGTGGATTCAGGCTGTTTAATTAACATTTGCCTGTCTTTTTGGTCGGCAATCTTGTTGCAAGTAGTACATGCGAATGAATGCAACGTTCTACAATCCCCAGAAGCACATCGTTTGACCGAAATGCTTTCTTCAATATGTGTTTCAGAGTCCTGCAGCAGAGTTGTTTTATCAGCGCTAAATATGCAAATGCAGGATAAGCAGTCGCCATTTATTCTTCCTCTTTATTTGCTCAGAGTGTGTTATGATATTTTATCATTTTGAAGATATTAAGGTGTGTGTAATACACTTTTATATTTAATTATAGTTTTTCAAATAAAGTAGTAACGTTATTCTTGTGGAGATTTTGGTCCTGGTTGGCAAATGATTGATGTTATGCAGTAGGGTTTGAAATAGCTGAGTGCCATAGGAGACCTAATAACCTGGCTGCTCATATATATCTGATGCCCCTGATTCCTTTTCGCCTTCTTCTTTTTTCACATCACAGGATCTTTTGTTCCTTTTGCTATATGATTATTTTTGAGAAACATTAGTATGTATATCATATTGATGGTTGTTTCCACTTTTTTTCACTGATGGTAATTAACATTTCAAAGCAGAATGGTCATTTAAATTTCCTTTATTCAGAGAAATAAATTACTAGCAAGAATGTGGTTCATTAGACCGAGTACTAACCATCATGCCAGTTTTCCTCTCATGAGCTTCTTGCCCGACAAAAAGAGTGTACAAGATTATATAGAAATAAAAAAGCTTACATCAAAGGGTCAGCTAACATTCAGTTCTATTCAAGGAAATCAATAGGTCTGCAAAATAATGAAAGAAGAGGGACTTTGTCCATTAGCTAAAACCAGATGGATTTCAAGACAGAAAAACATGTTTTAGATCATTTTTATTTATTTGTTACATTTGTATCCCACATTTTCCCACCTATTTGTAGGCTCAATGTGGCTTACATAGTACAGGAGAGGCCTTTGCAGGCTCCGGTGTGAACAAATACAGGGTGATGTTGTGGTAATATCAAGTTCATGTGGCACACCCACATTAGGGAATCGGAGAATGGAAGAGTTGTATGTCCATTACATGCTTTAGTTTGGTTGTGTTGCAGAGATTAGGCATTTAAGTTGGATCGGTAGGGTATGCCTTTTTATACAGGTGGGCTTTTAGTGATTTCCGGAATTTTAGGTGGTCGTACGTCGTTTTCAAGGCTTTTGGTAATGCGTTCCACAGTTGTGTGCTTATGTAGGAAAAACTAGATGTGTAAGTTTTTTTCTATTTAAGTCCTTTGCAGCTTAGGTAGTGCAGATTTAGATAACATCGTGTTGATTTGGATGTATTTCTAATTGGTAAGTCGATCAAGTCTGTCATGTAACTCAGGGCTTCTCCATAGATGATTTTGTGAACCAAGGTGCAGATTTTGAAGGCGATGCGTTCTTTGATTGGGAGCCAGTGTAGTTTTTGCGGAGGGGTTTTGCGTTTTCAAATCGCATTTTACCAAATATAAGCCTAGCTGCCATGTTTTGAGTGGTCTGAAGTTTCTTTAAGGTTTGTTCTTTCCATCCCGCATAAATTCCATTGCAGTAATCTAAGTGGCTTAGTACCACTGATTGTATCAGGTTATGAATAATGTTTTCTCAACCATTGTTAAGAAAAGAGAACAACCACTGATATCTTCTTATCTAACTAAATCATTCTTTATGCAACATATGAACTGGAAAAGAAAACAGTTGTCAATAGCACCTTGCCTTAAGAAGTTTACTAGGGCCTCTCAACCTCAGATGAACAATTCGTTTCATATTGATTTGGCCTTCTCCTATGGTCAGTGGAAAAGCTAAGAGAAACACATTTCTCTCTTGTAAACTAAAGGCAATTTTCTAACAATTTTTCAACTAGAAATGTTAACCCTAAGTTTTCCAAATCCACACTAGCTTCTGTCTGAGACAGGTTCTCCCATCCATTTGTAATCATACCTCTTATTTCTTCACAGGTGCTAAAAGCTAAAGAAATTGAGCAGATGCAGTGCTAGATTTGGATGGCAGTCGTGCAAGAGTATTAGATGCTAATAGTGATGGCTGAGTAGAAGCCATTCTTCCCTCAGTACCTAAAAAGCACCACTGAAATTACTGTCTTTCAAATGAAACATAAAACCAGACTTCCATCTATTGAACATTAGAGACTGCAAGGAACATTTCACTAGGGATATTGGCAATGCTGTGTGCAGCTAGATTCCAGATGGGTTTTCCTAGGTTGCAGTCTAACACTCCAACTTCCCTCTACTGATGCCAGCTTGATAAGATAAAATGTTCACATCTTCCTGACCACCTTCTGGTTATCACTGAGATCAGGATGGTGGTTTTGGCCAGTTTTTCACTGCAAACAGCTTTTTTTTTAAATCTTAGATTCTACAATGATATTCTTCGGTCTTCACCGAGGAGGATTTGGGAGGGATACCGGTGTCGGAAATGGTATTTCAAGCGGACGAGTCGGAGAAACTTACTGACTTCACGGTAAACCTGGAGGATGTAATGGGGCAGTTCAGCAAACTGAAGAGTAGCAAATCTCCTGGACCGGATGGTATTCATCCTAGAGTACTGATAGAACTGAAAAATGAGCTTGCAGAGCTACTGCTAGTGATATGCAATTTATCCTTAAAATCGAGCATGGTACCGGAAGATTGGAGGGTGGCCAATGTAACTCCCATTTTTTAAAAAGGTTCCAGGGGACATCCAGGAAATTATAGACCGGTGAGTCTGACGTCGGTGCCAGGGGAAATGGTAGAGGCTATTATTAAAAACAAAATTACAGAGCACATCCGAGGACATGGATTACTGAGACCGAGACAGCACGGCTTTTGTGTGGGGAAATCTTGCCTGACCAATTTACTTCAATTCTTTGAAGGAGTAAACAAACATGTGGACAAAGGGGAGCTGGTTGATATTGTGTATCTGGATTTTCAAAAGGCCTTTGACAAGGTACCTCATGAAAGGCTACAGAGGAAATTGGAGGGTCATGGGATAGGAGGAAAAGTCCTATTGTGGATTAAAAACTGGTTGAAGGATAGGAAACAGAGAGTGGGGTTAAATGGGCAGTATTCACAATGGAGAAGGGTAGTTAGTGGGGTTCCTCAGGGGTCTGTGCTAGGAACGCTGCTTTTTAATATATTTATAAATGATTTAGAGATGGGAGTAACTAGCGAGGTAATTAAATTTGCTGATGACACAAAGTTATTCAAAGTCGTTAACTCACGACAGGAATGTGAAAAATTACAGAAGGACCTTACGAGACTGGGAGACTGGGCGGCTAGATGGCAGATGACATTTAATATGAGCAAGTGCAAGGTGATGCATGTGGGAAAAAAGAACCCAAATTATAGCTACGTCATGCAAGGTTCCACGTTAGGAGTTACGGACCAAGAAAGGGATCTGGGTGTCATCGTCAATAATACACTGAAACCTTCTGCTCAGTGTGCTGCTGCGGCTAGGAAAGCTAATAGAATGTTGGGTATTATTAGGAAAGGTATGGAAAACAGGTGTGAGGATGTTATAATGCAGTTATATCGCTCCATGGTGCGACCGCACCTTGAGTATTGTGTTCAATTCTGGTCGCCGCATCTCAAGAAAGATATAGTGGAACTGGAAAAGGTGCAGCGAAGGGCGACTAAAATGATAGCGGGGATGGGACGACTTCCCTATGAAGAAAGACTAAGGAGGCTAGGGCTTTTCAGCTTGGAGAAGAGACGGCTGAGGGGAGACATGATAGAGGACTAGGGGGCATGCGATGAAACTACAGTGTAGTAAATTTAAAACAAATCGGAGAAAATTTTTCTTCACCCAACACGTAATTAAACTCTGGAATTCGTTGCCGGAGAACATGGTGAAGGCGGTTAGCTTGGCAGAGTTGAAAAAGGGGTTAGACGGTTTCCTAAAGGACAAGTCCATAAACCGCTACTAAATGGACTTGGGAAAAATCCACAATTTTAGGAATAACATGTATAGAATGTTTGTACATTTGGGAAGCTTGCCAGGTGCCCTTGGCCTGGATTGGCCGCTGTCGTGGATTAGATGCTGGGCTCAATGGACCCTTGGTCTTTTCCCAGTGTGGCATTACTTATGTACTAACTTCTGGCTGACCTGGCATTAAAGATCCAAGCTTTCAGGTCATGGCAGTCAGCAGCTTAAAAACCACTGTACATCGTGGGCAGAATATTACCCTCAAAGATTTTAAGTACCCTTCCAAAGGGCCTAATTAGCTTGAAAATAAATGCCTAACAGGTAGAGTTACTAACAAGCATAGGCACCAGATTTCAATAAGTTTTGGGGTTGTGCCAAACACAATAAAATTACCACTCCCTGGCCATAAATGAAAGATCTTGCTCAATATATGGGGGTGCTTAGTATCCACTGCACCCACAGAGATGGCTGTCATACTAATATGTGTTAACACACATTATTAGTAATAAATCCCACTGGATAAAATGGAGCCTGGGGTAAAACAGCACGTTAATAATATTAGTGCATGCTGTGATAAGCATGTTATAAACCTCTTAAATATAAAACATATCATCAGTTAAACAGGTATACACAGCTCAACAATAAGCCTGAAAGCAATACACAGAAAAAATAAAGTAAACACCTCAATTGTTTCCTTCTATAGTTACTATCATCACACAAACCACTACCCAAGTATCTAGTTTTTAACAAACATCTAAGTTGGATGAAGGGATGGGTTGGGTCTGAGATGTATATTTGAGGGGCAGTGCTGTTGTGGGAAAGCTAAGACATAGTCTTTCTCAATTGCTCCTGTAGGGAGGTTTCAAGCCCTCTATTGTGTTTTCTTTTTCATTGTTTCTTTGATTGGATGTATTATATTGTTGAGAAAATCAATACACACATTTTCTTAAACCATCTAATCACTTCCTCTAATAGTAAGTTATCAGCCTTGCATGAAGAGCCAGGTTTTCAACCACTTTTGGAACTTTAGGTCATTTATCATCACTGGAGTTGCAAGCAACAATTGCTGGGAAGCTCTTTTTTATTTTTATTAGATTCATTGATTTAAAATACCACCTTTCTGTGGTACAACCAAAGAAGTTTACACACAGTTACTTTCTCTCTCCCTAGTAGACTCACAATCTGGGGGGGGGGGGGGGGGTTGGATCACAGTAGCCCAGTGAGCTTGACATTTATAAACTAAAGTTGAGATCTTAAATTGAATTTATTGTGCAATAGGAGCCAATGAGCCATGTAAAAAGTACAGTAGGTGTCACGTGGTCACTTTTGGATTTTCCTGTCAGCAGTATTGTGTTGAAGTTGAAGATGTTTGAGGGAATAACTCAAATACAATTGTGATGTATTTCTATACTGTTAAAACCACCAGATTCTTAGCAGTTTACAGTAAGTAAAAAAAAAACAAGGCAATATCTTAGGAAGAATAACACAAACCCAAATAGCTGACATCAAACTTGGTGTGGCCTGATGGTTAGTGAAACAGGCTTTGATCCTGACAACCTGGGTTCAATTCCCATTGCAGCTCCTTCTGACCTTGGACAAGTCACTTCACCCTCCATTGCCCCAGGCACTAAAACTTAGATTGCAAGCCCTCTAGGGACAGAGAAAATACCTGCATATAAAGTATACAGCACTGGGTAAAAATCATTATTACTAGTAGTAGTAACACAACTCTCTTAAAAAGATGGGTTTTCATTTTTTTTTTAATTGAGAGTAGGATGACTGCACAGTAAAACAAATATAAAAATCATTACAAAGCCTAAATGCTTAAACTGCTAGAAATTTATCAAATATTGTAAATCTCTTTAGACCAGTGGTTCCCAAACCTGATCCTGGAGGCTCCCCAGTCAGTCAGTTTTTCAGGATATCCACAATGAATATTCATGAGAGAGATTTAGCTCCACTGTATGCAAATCTATCTCATTAATATTCATTATGGATATCCTGGAAACCTGACTGACTGGGGAGCCTCCAGGATCAGATTTGGGAACCACTGTTTTACACTCTTAATAGATGGAAAAGCAACAAGTAAAATTTGGCACGTTCTTATTTCTCTAGTTTTAGAGATAAAATCTACAAGATCTATCAAACAACTTGGACATTCACCGTTCAGAATTTTGTATAAAAGGCAGAATTTGAACCTAATCCTCATCTCAACAGGCAACTAGTGCAATTCAATGAGGTATAAAGAGATTTTCTCCTGCTTCTGTAAAGAAAAAAATCAATCTTCTTATAATGTTCTGAATTGTTTGTATATGCCGGATAACTTGTTTAGGTGCACCCAAGTAGATAAGATTGCAGGATTACAACCTGGACAAAAGGAGCACCTGTACAACTAATCTAAACTGTTCAAATTCAGAGAACCTTCTTATGTGTCGTACATTTTGCATAAAGAAGAAAGCACTCTTTGTCAGAGCATTAACTTGAAAATCAAAAGATAAATTTTGGTTGACATAAACCCCTAGTATCTTTATTACATGAGTATACTTAGTTTGACCTACTAACTAGTATATCGTCTACTTGAGGGACAGGATTATTGACAAGAAGTAAAAATTTGATCTTATCAGTATTTAACTTCAGACGATATCGTAATATCCAAGAACTGATTAATGTAACATAAGTACATAAGTATTGCCATACTGGGACAAACCAAATGTCCATCAAGCCCAGCATCCTGTTTCCAATAGTGGCCAATCCAGGTCACAAATACCTGGCAAGATCCCAAAAAAGTACAAAACATTTTATGCTGCTTATCCCAGAAATAAGCAGTGGATTTTCCCCAAGTCCATTTTAATAATGGTCTATGGACTTTTCCTTTAGGAAGCCATCCAACCTTTTTTAAACCCCGCTAAGCTAACCGCCTTTACCACATTCTCTGGCAACGAATTCCAGAGTTTAATTATACGTTGAGTGAAGAAACATTTTCTCCAATTTGTTTTAAATTTACTACTTTGTAGCTTCATTACATGTCTCCTACTCCTAGTATTTTTGAAAGAGTAAACAGACGTGTCACGTCTACCCTTTCCACTCCACTCCCTTTCCACTCCACTTATTATTTTATAGACCTCTATCATATCTCACCTCAGCCATCTTTTCTCCAAACTGAAGAGCCATAGCCACTTTATCCTTTCCTGATAGGGAAGTCATCCCAGCCCCTTTATCATTTTTGTCGCCCTTCTCTTCACATTTTCTAATTCCACTATATCTTTTTTGAGATGTGGTGACCAGAATTGAACACAATATTCGAGGTGCGGTCACACCATGGAGCGATACAAAGGCATTGTAATGTCCTCATTTTGTTTTCCATTCCTTTCCTAATACCTAACATTCCATTTGCTTTCTTAGCCGCCACAGCACAATGAGCAGAAGGTTTCAATGTATCATCAATGACGACACCTAGATTCCTTTCTTGGTCGGTGACTCCTAACGTGGAACCTTGCATTATGTAGCTATAATTCAGGTTTTTCTTTCCCATATGCATCACTTTGCACTTGCTCATATTAAACGTCATCTGCCAGTTAGATGACCAGTCTTCAATTCTCTTAAGGTCCTCTTGTAATTTTTCACAATCCTCTTGTGATTTAACAACTTTGAATAACTTTGAGTCATCAGCAAATTTAATTACCTCACTAGTTACTCCCATCTCTAGGTCATTTATAAATATGTTAAAAAGCAGCAATCCCACCACAGACCCCTGGGGAACACCACTATCTATCCTTCTCCATTGAGAATACTGACCATTTAACCCTACTCTCTGTTTTCTTTCTTTTAACCAGTTTTTAATCCACAATAAGACACTACCTCCTATCCCATGGCTCTCCAATTTCCTCTGGAGTCTTTCATGAGGTATTTTGTCAAAAGCCTTTTGAATATCCAGATACATAATATCAACAGGCTCAACTTTATCCACATGTTTGTTCATCCCTTCAAAGAAATGTAATACATTGGTGAGGCAACATTTCCCTTCACTAAATCCATGTTGGCTTTGTCTCATTAATCCATGATTTTGAATATGCTCTGTAATTTTGTTGTTCTTAATAGTCTCTACAATTTTGTCCAGCACCAATATTAGGCTAACCAGTCTATAATTTCCCAGATCTCCTCTGGAACCTTTTACATTGGCCACCCTCCAATCTTCCGGTACCATGCTCGATTTTAAAGATAAATTACATATTACTAACAATAGTTCCACAAGTTCATTTTTCAATTCCCACTCCACTCGATCAAAAGCCTTTTCAGCATCAAAACTAATCAGTAGAGCGGGGATAGCCTCCAACCTTACCCTTTCCAGTGCTGCCAAAATACGCCTCATATTCTTTGCCACTACTCTCCCACAAGTGAACCCTACCTGGGGCTCCAAAATCAGCAATGGTAGCACCCTCGCCAATCTGTTGGCCAGAATCTTGGCCAAGTATTTAGCTTCCGTATTTAACAAAGATATAGGATGGTAAGAGTCTGCTCAGTCAAGCGGCTTATCAGGATTAGGGAGGACAATAATTTGAGCCTTATTAAAATGACGAGGCAACTGTCCTTGCTGTATTGATTAGTTGAATACATCCGCCAGGAGCATTCCCATTTCAGGATGTAAAAGCTTATAAAACTCATTATGCCACCCATCAGGCCCAGGAGCCTTGCCTAAGGGACTCTGACTAATCACCCACTCCACCTCCTCCGCTGTGATGGACGCATTAAGCTCTACCAAACCCTGGGCCGCCACTAAAGGCAGATCCAGGCCCGATAGGTATACCTCTCCGTTCAAAGGCATTGACGTCTGTGGCCCATAAAGATGACCAAAAAACTCCTTTAATACTGCATTAATTTTGTCATCACTGTGAACCAAGCCCCTCGTAGCATCTTGCACTGTGGCTATCTTGCTTGGCCCAGAACTCCTATCGGCCACCTTAGCCAGAAGCCTGACACTCTTGATTGCAAATCTATAAAGTTTCTATGTGTAATGCTCTTGGGACTTCTTTGCTCACCTATGCAGCAATTCATTTAAAACCTGTTGGCCCTCCAGTAATTGTTTTCTAACCCCCATGGAGTGACTCCTCCTGTATTGCTGACGAAGAGAGGTTACCCTTCTCTCTAAATGCAACACCTCACGGTGCCAGACTTTTCGCTGAAAACTAACATAGGAAATCACCCCCCCCCCCCGGAGGACAGCCTTCGCGGCCTCCAAGTAGAGAATCGGGTCCTCTCTGTGTTCCACATTCCTAGTCTTATAGTCTTGCCACTTAGATTCTAAAAAGACCTTAAAGCGACCATCCTTGTACAAGAAGATGGGGAAACCTCCAAGAACCCCCCCCCCTGAGGTGTACCGTCCCTAGCCTGCAGTTGTAATTCTACCCATGCATGATCAGAGATCATTATGGGTCCCAGCTTTATGGCCCCCACAGACAACAGATGTTCCCTGGAAAGTAGCACGTAATCTATTCTAGACATTGTGGCATGTGCTCTCGATATATGTGTATAATCTTTTTCTAGTGGATGAAGCGTCCTCCACACATCTATCAAATACAGAGCCGAAAATAACATAGAAATTCCGCCCCTGAGATCTGAAAAGGTCTCTCCTTCTTGGCTGTGAGCGATCTAGTAGAGGATCAGCGACTTCATTGAGATCACCCCCCAACAGAACCGGCACATCTCCCAGATCATGTATTTTACAAATTAATTGAACATAAAATATCTTCTCAAAGGTGTTCAGGGCATAGATGTTACATAGCAACCAGGGTTTCCTTTCCAGCACCACGGATGCCAATACAAAACCTCCACCTCCTCCCAACCAAGGTTCCACATGCTTCTGTCCTGCTGGGCTGGGAACGATTATGCTCCTAAGAAGTCCACCGGGAGCCCGTGGGCCCCCAGCAAGAAAGCATATAAAACAGGTTCAAGCGTCCCTCAGCCCATTCTGTTACCATTTCGGGAGGAACACATTAAATAAAAAACTGCAGCATCTGTTAGAGGCTCCAGCGCCACTACCGTCTGTTGCATCTCAATACTCTGAACGATCTTGTTCATCCACTCACTCCTCCACTTATAAAGAACATAAAGACAAGCAGTCTATGTCCAAGAGAAAAAAAAATAAAAAAGCTTTCTGCTTCATCCAGTCAAGACTGCATTGGCACCGCCATCTGTTGCATCTCGATACTCCAAATGATCCTGTCCACTTGTTAAGAACATAGAATCAAGCCTGCCATATCCAGAGAATTATCCAGAGTGCCCCTTGGGTTCCTTCTTAGGCAACTCAGATCCGAAACTTCTATCATGCTGCTTGTAACCCATCCACATATGGTTGTGCTTCAACCACTGTAGCAAACAAGTGAACTTGCCCATTGTCCACTATCTTAACTAAGCTTCGCTGGGTAGAGAAGACTAAAACGAATTTTCATGCCAAAGAACTTAGAACACAGCGGAGCAAATGCTTTCTGTGCAACCGATACATTGGCAGAGTAATCTTGAAAACACAATACTCATGCATCTTGGTACTCCAATTGCGCTCCCTCCCGCAAGGCCTGCAATATCGCCATTTTATGTACATAATTTAACATTTTAAAGATTATCACTCGGGATCTGTCAGCTCCCTCTTTTCATTGCCCCAATCTATGGGTTCTCTCCACCCAAAGGGTGCCAGCCCAGTCTGTTAGCGTTAACACTTGCGGGAGCCATGATTCCAGGAACTTGCGAAGGTCCCTCTCAGGAAGCATTTCTGGCAATCCAACCAGGAGGAGGTTGTTGCATCAGGACCTGCTGTCTAGGTCCTCTACTTTTGATTCTAAATCCATAATTTGTGCTATGAGCAGCAGCTGTTCCGCCGCCTCCTGTTGCATGGTGTCTTCGATATTCCCCACCCACTGCTGGACCGTCTGAAGCTCTGCCACCAAAGTTGTGTAACGCTCTTCCATGCCGTCCAGTTTATCCAAAATTAATTGTAACTTCCTGCCAAGTGTTTGTTCCACAGTCGCTTTCACCTCTGCTGTAATCTCAGCTGTCCATTGTGAGCTTGGCATCGGCAAAGGTGGCATGCCTATATCCACCATCTTTGTCTCATGTGCACAACTTTTCTCCTTAGTCTCTCTCCTCACGACCTTGGACGTCATCCGCACTTCAGACCTGGCACAATAATCGACCTGGTAGGACCCACTCTCTCCCAGCAGCTTTTCTTTCTCAGTTCTGGGGGGGGGGGGGGGGGGACGGTTTTCTATAGCAGCTTATAGCGGTTACTCAGGAGCAGTGATCCCACGCTACCTCACTCCTCCATGATCCAACCGGAAGTCCATCCTCCTTTTTTAATACGCGCAATATATTTGGCCTGAGCTTCGAGGATGGGATTTTTGAACACCATCCTCGCCTGATGCAAATTTTTGACCCTCGCAGTCGCTCCTCTAGGTTTTTTTTTCTTCGTTCTCATTTTACCATAGTCTCCTTTTTGAAAGTTAAACGCTAATGTATTGGATTTCCTGTGTATACTTACTCCAAAGCTATCTGCTCATATTTTGATCACTGTTATCAAGCGGCCCCAGCACCATTACCTCCCGCACCAGATTATGCACTCCACTAAGGACTAGGTCTAGAATTTTTCCTTCTCTTGTTGGCTCCTGTACCAGCTGCTCCATAACGCAGTCCTTGATTTTGTCAAAGAATTTTACCTCCCTAGCATGCCCTGTTACATTTACCCAGTCAATGTTGGGGTAATTGAAATCACCCATTATTATTGTGTTGCCCAGTTTGTTAGCCTCCCTAATTTTCTTTAACATTTCTATATCCATCTGTTCATCCTGGCCACTCCTATTCCCCTTTACACACGGAATTTCAATCCATAGGGATTCCAAGATGTGTTTTGTTTCCTGCAGAATTTTCAATCTATTTGATTCAAGGCCCTCCTTAACATACAATGCTACCCCTCCACCAATTTGATCCACCCTATCTCTATGATAAAAATGTGTACCCCATTATGACAGTGTCCCACTGGTTGTCCTCCTTCCACCAGGTCTCAGAGATGCCTATCATATCTAATTTTTCATTTAGTACAATATATTCTAACTCTCCCATCTTATTTCTTAGGCTTCTGGAATTCGCATATAGTCATTTCAAACTATGTTTGTTGTTCTTATTTACATCATGCTCAGTATTTGACAGTATTAATTTGCAATCTTTTGTCTGATTTTTATTTAAGGACACCTGATCTACTACGGTCTCTTTTGCAACCTCACTATCGGGATACCCTATCTTCCCTGTTTTGGTGATATCTTTAGTAGAGAGGTGTGGTAGCCGTGTTAGTCCACTCTTAAAGGTTATCAATAGAAATCAAACAAAATAAAACATGGAAAAGAAAATAAGATGATACCTTTTTTATTGGACATAACTTAATACATTTCTTGATTAGCTTTCGAAGGTTGCCCTTTTCCGATCTGACGAAGAAGGGCAACCTTCGAAAGCTAATCAAGAAATGCAGTGGCGTAGGAAGGGGGGGGGGCGGTGGGGCGGTCCGCCCCGGGTGCACGCCGCTGGGGGGTGTCGGCGCCTCGCTGGTTCCTTGCTCTCTCTGCCCTGGAACAGGTTACTTCCTGTTCCGGGGCAGAGAGAGCAGGGAACCAGCGAGGCGCCGACACCCCCCAGCGGCATGCACTCGGCGGATTGGCTCTCCCGCCCGCCCCTCACCGCCTTCCAGGTATGTTCTCGGGGGATGGGTTGCGCTTCGGAGGGAGAAGGGTGCACCGTGCTGCACCCGGGGGGGGGGTGCGCAGCGGCGACCCGCCCCGGGTGTCAGTTGCCCTCGCGACGCCACTGAAGAAATGTATTAAGTTATGTCCAATAAAAAAGGTGATATCTTTGAAAGATACCTTATTCTGAACCATGCGCTTTTAAGCGACTGTCAGCCTTCCCTCAGTTTCTAATTTAAAAGCTGCTCTTCTTTTTAAATGCCGATGCCAGCAGCCTGGTCCCACCCCGGTTAAGATGGAGGCTATCCTTTCGGAATAAACTACCCCTTCCCCAGAATGTTGCCCAGTTCCTAACAAATTTAAAACCCTCCACCCTGCACCATCGTCTCATCCACACATTGATGTTAAACATCTATGAACAGCTGATGAAATCAAAGTTACAGATGAATACATTGGAATCAAAACAGTGATATCTTATACATAGTATAGCCTTCTTTGGTTAACTCCAACCCCAGAGACTGTAGAAAAACATTACGTAATGTAGGTGATAATGGGGATCCTTGTGGGACTCCACAAGGATTTTGTTACCACAATTAATAAAAGTTTCCTCTTATTTTTTGGTACATAACATACAAGGCCCCAGCTAAGCATTTTAGAAATCCATTCACTATGTGATTTTTAGGGCAGCACTGCCCCCTGAGGCACAGATATAGAATACCAGAAGCTGAGAGTTCTTAAAAAGATGTGGTGTTTAAGCAATTTAGGTATATTTACTGCCCTTATCTGGATTGTGAAAATATGTATAGAGCAGGGATATTGAGACCACTATTTGAATATATTTAAGAGAACCTTTTTGCTTGCCTACATTTATCCATAGAGAGGACTGAATATCTCTGCTTTCTGGGTAACTAAAGAGATATTCCCATCCCCACTAGTGCAGGCTTTCCAACAGACACCCAAATTAAAACACTAGTGAAAAGCAAACTCCCAATAGAAACTCAAAAAGAAGAGAGTGGCACATATCCTTGCAATATATCTAGTTACAAACTGTGCCAACACATTTCACAGGATCCCACAGTCATTCACAAAGGAAGAACATTTAACATAAAGAAGTGGAGGAGTGGCCTAGTGGTTAGGGTGGTGGACTTTGGTCCTGAGGAACTGAGTTCAATTCCTGGCACAGGCAGCTCCTTATGACTCTGGGCAAGTCACTTAACCTTCCATTGCCTACCGCATTGAGCCTGCCATGAGTGGGAAAGCGCGGGATACAAATGTAACAAAAAAAAATCCTTCACATGCTCATCTTCAAATGTGGTATATATCATTCAATGTAAAAGTGTGAAGAAGGGACCTATATTGGAGAAACAAGCCAGATGCTAAAGACAAGATTTAATCTACATAGACATCATATGAAAAATGCCAGTGCCAGCCAAAATGTCACCTCTGTGGGACAGCACTTTACAAAACCATGCATGAATGATTTTATGGTGAGAATACTGAAAGGAACCGTTAAGACAATCCAAGAACGTAATACCTTTGAAGTTAAAATGATTAAATATGTTGACACCCACCAGACAGATCTTAAAGATCTGGGTTTTCTAGCACATACAATTCTACTGCTTTGTCACCCTCTTATCTACCATCCATCTCTCCCTGTCTCTCATCCACCCAGCTCCCCCCCGTTTCTCACCTAACCCACCTCACCCTCTTCCTGTGAGACTATCATTGACATGCCTTTGTGTTTCACTTATATATATTGATGTTTGCCAACATGTGCTTATTTCTGATCTGAAGAGGAAGGGTTACCTTCAAAAGCCAATCAAAAAAAGTATTGTTAGTCCAATAAAAAAAGGTATCATTTTCTTTTCTATGTTTTGTTTTATTTCTATTTATTACCTTTAAAAGTGGACTAACACGGCTAACACATCACTTTACAGGGTAACTAATGTAATGCCCCAGTTAGTGCTGGGGTGGTTTGCATGATTTTCAGCAGCACTATTCATATAGTGCTGCTGCTAATTGATGGATATTGCTGACTAGAACAATTATTCAGATAACAGCTGTCATTTTCCAGATAACTGCCATTAAGTATCAGGGCCAGAGAATATTGCAGTGGTAAAAGCCTGCAAGGCCAATCTAATCTGCTCATGTTCCATTCGCATCTGATCTCAAATTTATCCTACTTTCATATCTTCACACCTAACAATTTTTTGTGTTTACCCTATGTTTTCTTGACTTCTGTTAGCTTGCTCCATGCCTCCAACATCATATGCTACTCCTTAATGAGCCAATGATCAAAAGCAAACGCAGGTTTTAGAGGCTCTTAGCACCATACTAGCACCTGCATTTACTATCGCCCCATAATCAGAGCCCTGAAGCACGTGAAACAATGCGCTCATGGGCTCTGAATGCAACTAGCATGCAAATGCATGCAAAACAGGGCTCTTAGCGCAAGTAGCATGCAAATGCATGCTAAATGTATTCCTCCCTAAAGATCAGTGAGCAACTCACCAAACATTGGCGCGATGTCCGCTGCAAACCCTATGCCAGCTCGAAGCTGGTGTTAGGGTTTGCAGACCATTGGGAAGGAATAGTGAGCCCCATCCAGCATGCATTTGCATACTAGCAGGTCCCCCATTCCCCCAAAGCAGCAGCCTCCCCCCCCCCCCCCCCCACAGGAGCAGGAACCTCGACCCACCCCCCCACCCCCAGCGATATGGGGGCCGAAGGACCTCCAGTCTCCTCAACCCCCCTGACACAAGTTCGGGGGGGGGGCTGGAGATCCAGTGGGTCTCCAGCCCCCCTAACCCCCCTAGCATCCACTCAGTTAGCCCTGTTGGCCCAAGTGGGCCACTAGTCAACCTCCCCCCCTGGTGGTCTAGTGGTGGCCCTCTTCCCCACCCCCTACCTTTGTTGGAGGAGGGAGGTGGCCTCTTTCCTCTTCCATCAGCGCTGCCTTGAAAATGGTGGTGCCCAGCCCTGCCTGATGCATCCCAGGATGCACTGGGTGGGGTTTCACACCATATAAGGATGCATCCTGGGATGCACTGGGCAGGACTGGGCGCTGCCATTTTTGAGGCGGTGCCAATGGAAGAGGAGGGAGGCCACCTCCCTCCTCCAATGAAGGTAGGGGGTGGGGAAGAGGGCCACCAATAGAGCCCCAGCTCGTGGGGTGTTGACTCGCAGCCCACTGGGCCACCAGGGTTATTTGAGTGGATGCTGGGTGGGGGGTTAGGGGGGCTGGAGACCCATCAGATCTCCAGCCCCACAAACATATTTCAGGCAGGTCGGGGGGGACTGGAGGTCCACTGGACCTCCAGCCCCTGTGTTTGACAGGTCTCGGCTTTTGATAATCCAGATGTCAAATAAGTGCAGCGCTCAGGCACAATCTTCTCGCACTTTACCCTATGATCAGACATAATAGCGTGCTTAAATTTGCATGCTATTATCTCTGATCATAGGGGTGGTAAAGCCCCACGCTGTTCCAGTGTTATTTTTAGAGCGCTGTTTGGAACAGCACGGGGCTTTCAATCATCTGCCCGTAAGTCCTTTAAAGCCCATATCATGACCCTTTGGTTCTAGGGCTTTTTTTGTCCCCCAACTGAAAAACATACATTTGCTAGTCAGCTTTCAGTTACATGTTTCCTTGCAGCTGAAAAACATACGGGGGGGGGGGGGGGGGATAGAAATTCTATATATATAGCACCTAAAAAATCACACAGAAAACATTTTCACCTAAGCGTATTGCATAAGTGGTGCCTAGATTTACATGCGGTATATAGAATTACATTTAGTTGATATCCCAGTGCCTAAAACTACGTGCATCCATTTACACCAACAAAAACATGGCATAAACCCCATTGCGTAGATTTAGGAGAACTGGGCCATATTCTATAACTACGCACATAAATTTCAGAACACACACAAAACACCCATTTCCCCACCCATAACCACACCCTTCTTTGGCTGCGCATATTAGAAGTTGGGTGCACTGAATTACAGAATACACAGTGAGTTGTGCACGTAAATTTTAATTATTGCCAATTACAGCTCATTATTGCTTGTTAAGTGCTGTAATCAATGCTGATTTATTTATTATTACATTTATATCCCGTACTTTCCCACAGAAGCAGGTACAATGCGGCTTACATATTAAGCAGGATTACAATTGTTAGATTCAGTAAGGAGAATATTACGAACTAAAATGTAACATAGTAATAGAAGGCTTTGAGAATGTGTGAGTTAACATGGGAAGAGGTAATACAGATGGATAAATAGGGATGAATATGGTGAAGGAAGGAAGGGGAAGGGAAGACTAGGATAGTATGGAGTAGTTAGGGTGACATGGCTAATATATAAGCCAATTAAGTTACACGTTGTTAAAGAATATGCTTGGATTTCGACATGGATCTCTAGATGTGTTATATAGAATCCAGGGGCTAGTATTCAGCGTCGAGAGCAGCGTTTATAAGCTACTTATCACTGTGGGTTGAACTGAGCCTGCATATTCAATGCCAGGCCATGTCTGGGATTCAGCATTGAATATTCAGGTATATACAGTCACCTGCAGTTAACCAGGCATCAGCCAATATATAGATCTTTATGTTGCTCTTACTTTATCCACTTTATCACTGCTAACAGGTTAAGTGATGGCTCTGCCCAAGCTCCAGATTCAGACCATCCCAGCACTAACCAAACTGTGCCATTGCTGTCACAGGAAATCTTCACTGGCACTACCTGATTAAGTGCCACTGAATACTGCCGGATGTCCAGCTTAGCGGGGTTTAACCAGGTAGCAGCCTCTCCCTGCACAGTTAAATTATCAGGCCCAGAACTTTGTTAGCTGTAGATTTTCAGCTATACAGAGAGATGTAAGCTGTAAATCTGTCCAGCTATTCTATAATTTTCATACAGCCGAGGGGCAGCATGAGAGAACCATCCTGAAACTAACCACACAACAGTAATTTTCATCGGCTATATCAGGGGTAGGCAACCTCAGTCCGAGGGCTGCAACCCAGTCATGTTTTTAGGATTTCTCCAATGAATATTTAAGCAACATTAAATTGCAGAAACTCCCTTGGTAGAACATTGGATTAAAGAACATCATGTTATGACAGATTTGAAATTTGTAGTGCTACTTCAATTTGATGTGCAAATGGGGGTAATATACTACAAAGAATGTTTCATACAGAACAACGGCTCATTTTTGAATG
Organism: Microcaecilia unicolor; assembly: GCF_901765095.1. Lineage (NCBI taxonomy): Eukaryota > Metazoa > Chordata > Amphibia > Gymnophiona > Siphonopidae > Microcaecilia > Microcaecilia unicolor. The sequence goes on along the minus strand of NC_044031.1, from coordinate 678,602,350 downwards.
GAAAACAGTGGCCCCTTGAGGATTAAATAAGGAAGTGGAATGGGCAGGACTATAGTACATGACGTATTCCACCAAGGTTTAAAATGAGAAAGGGCTCTGCGCATGCGCAGCATTGGTGATTTTAGCAACGCCATTGATCCTGATATCGGTTGGAAATTCGCTTGGGTAAAGCGGCAAAACTAATGCTGTATAAGGCATGAAATTCTTATAGGATTGTAAGTGTTATAGTTAAGGTGTAAGTGTGTATATAAAGTTAAGGCCTGACAGCAATATTGATCTACATTTTCCAGTCAAAACCCCTGATGACGCATCTAGTGAAACACAGATTTGTGTAGGGTTTGACGGCGTTTTCAAGAAACAGATATTCCTGTGGTTTCTGGCAAAGGAGTAAATTGGGAGAAAAGTAAACTGGCTATTGCAGAAAATAAGAACATTGAGGTCGATAAGATGTTTTATGAAATTGGATACGGAGTTTGGAGATACGTGTGACTTAAAACTACTGACCAAAACATTGGACAGTGGTGTAAGATCATTGTAAGAAGATGGACACTTATTAAGAATGATATTTGAAATCATTGCTGAGAAAAGAATAACAGTGTGATCTATAAATTTGTATGATGGTAGTGATAGACATTAGAGGCAATATAGATTTCTTAATGTTGGGAAGTTTATACCCACATGTTGGAATGTAGTATGAACGGTGAGAATGAAATGGTGTGATAAGTTAATATTAGCTGGACAAGATACACAATAAAAATGCTATTTTAAGATTGAAAGTTTTCAATAAAAAATATAATTTTTTTTATAAAGAGTGAAGTAGTTACTTGATGATTGACAATGAATATGCATGAGATCTATTTCCATACAATAGAGACAGTACATGCAAATAGATCTCATGCATATTGGGGAAACCCTGAAAATCCAACTGGGTTGCGGACCTCAAGGATCGAGGTTGCCCACCCCTGTGCTACATGGACCAGTGTTTCCCAAGTCCAGTCCTGAAGTACCCCTTGTCAGTCAGATTTTCAGGATATCTATAATGAATATGCATGAGAGATTTGTATATAATGGAGACAGTGTATGCAAATCAAGTTCATGCATATTCATTGTTTGTATCCTGAAAACCTGACTGGCAAGGGGTACGCCAGGACTGGACTTGGGAAACACAGATATAGACAGTTTAAACAGATCATGGCAACAGCAGTCAGTGGTAAATATGTATATTTAGTGCTACTAACCACATTAATATATATATATATATATATATATATATATATATATATATAGTAGTGGTGAATATACATATTTAAATACCAGAGCTGGCATTTAAATTAACACACTGATCACTGCCACTGAAAATCCAGCCTATTGAGAATTAAGTACATACGGGTGATATGGCCCATCTAGTCTGTCCAATTTAATTCTTCCTACAATGCCATAGATCCATTTGGGCTGTTTTTTCCTCCTTGCATCTAAGCAGCTGGGGGATCCTTTGTGCTTATTACATGCTTTCATAAATTCTGTAACTGATTTGTTTACAGCTTCTGCCACCTGAAGGCCAGTCCATGCAACCACTGATGAAATCTTTGTCCACTGTTGTTCCTGAGAGTAGCTCCATGGTGGTCTCATTGTGTGGCGCTTTATCTATCCTCAGAAAAGAGGTTTACTTCATATGAGTTATTTATACTTTTGAAGCATCAGAATGTCTATCATCAATAACTGCATCTCCCAACCTCTCTGGTATGTATATATCAAGAGTAAAGAGTAATGGATTTGACTTACTCACCTTTCTGTGGTAACAACCAAAGCAGTTTACATATTATATATGCAAGTACTTTTTCTGTCCCTAGTGGGCTCACACACCAAGTTTCTGGATCCACAGATCTAAATCCAGGTAACATTTTAAAAATTAGCATAGATCACGTGACACCATGAGGGAGCGAGGACGTGGGTAGAAAGCTCTCCTGCTGACTTCTCCCAAAGCTCTGCTTTTATAGCATTTTTGAAACCCATTGTTTAGTGCACTGCTTAGCAGTACATATGGAGAGCCTGTCTCGCTACGGGGTGCTCTTCTGTTGGCTGGACGGCGGCGAGATTGAACTGCATGGATAAACAATGGATCTGGCCATTTGACGATAAAATGGCCCTTCTTTAAGCTCTGCTTATGTGTCTGAAGTGGCATCAGAGGTGGCCCCACTTATGGAGGCTATGCTGGATAGGAGATTTCAACACCTCAAGGAAAAATTAAGTACAGGGGACACTTGAGGAGATGACCTGGGAGTTTGCACACCAGCAACAGGTGACAGGGGAACTTGAAGATAGAGCTCAGGTGGTGGAGGACTCCCAAACACAGTTCTAAAAGGCCTTGGAGACTTGCCAGGAGCAACTAGATCTGGAGAATCGCTCCAGGAGGAGCAATCTCCGTTTGGTTGGGATCCCAGAGTTTCTTTTAGATGCTGAGTTGCTGGGCTTTTTGGAGGCCTGGATACTGCGGGATGCAACTTGTTGACCATAGAACAAGCTCACAGACTGGGCTTGAGGAGACTGGCAAGGGTGGTCATATTGAAAATTCTTAATTATGCACATAAAGTTGAAATACTGCATGCCCTTTGGGGGGAGGGTAAAACTCCAACTTATGAAAATAAAAAAGATACTTGTCTTCCAGGTCTATTCGGTGGGAATGGCAGCCCAGAGGAGCTTCTTCTCACTGGTATGCTCTAAGTTGTTTGAACTGCATGTCCAATTGGCATTGCTATACCCAGCCCTCTTAAGGTTGATAAAGGACAGATACATCTTTTTGATACTCCAGAGGCAGAGTGGACTTTCCTGGAAGGTCTAGAAAAAAATACAGGACTCTGGAGTAGCAGGAGTTTAAGAACAGCATCAAGTCCTAGTGGTGGAAGGTGGGATAGGATCCTTTGCTCTTAGACACTGTTGCTACCCTGACTTTATGTTTTGAGATTAGCGGAGGTGGCTGGTGATGGGCCAGCTGCAGGCTACTCAGAGAGGAGATATGATGTTGCCCTGTTCTGGGGTCTGGTTACTAGGGCCTGCATCCAAGTGAGTGGGACCTTGCTACAAAGATATGTCCTTAGGTCCATCTAAGGGTGGTCCTAATTGCTAATGCTGGAGAGATCCCCAGACTTGTAGCAGATTTTTTTTCTTCTTCTCTCCCTGTTTACATAAGAGATCTATTGAATTAAGTGAAACCTAGACTGTGACTGGCTGGGCAATGTTTTGGGTGATAGAAGATGAGACTCTTTGCTTACCTGAAGGAGGCACAAGTGGACTTTTATTCCCTTGGATGGTGTTCTAATCTGTTGGCAGGGTGGTGAAGTCTGGTGCTGCATGATCTTTTGGAAAGAGTACCCTAGGTCTCTACACTAGGGCAGTGCTAAGAGTACTTAGGTCCTTTGGGGTATTGTTTTTTCAAAATTCGACCCGCCAAACTCAGAGAGCTGCCTTTGTTTTACTGGACAATATATTATGTGATAGCAAGGGGGAGGGAAAATGTCTGTTTCATTGCCACTGACATACTTAGCTATTACCCTTTTGGCATACATCCTGACTGTTGGGCAGACTATGGGAGCCCTTGGTGATTTGGTAAAATGGTTTGAGTGTCTTATTTAGTTACACTAGGGGAATGTTCAGCGTTTCTTTTTTTTTCTTTTTTTTTCAAAGAGGGGTCAAAGGCAGGATATCTGTTTTAGAAGGGCTTTGGGAAAGTGGGCGTTAAGCATGGAGGCTCTAAGGGTTGGGCCAATGGGTTTCTTGTGGGGTTGGGGATAAGAATGGGAGAAGAAAGGAGTTGGGATCTTGGGTATTACAACCTCCGAGAGACGGTTTGTCTCAAGAGTCGATTTACACCTTTGGAATTAGAGCAAGCTTTTTTGCCCCTTATGATTGCAGGTATTTGCTGCATGCTCTGGTGGCTAGGATTCTGGTGCAGTTGTGTCCAAATGTGTTGCTTCGAGCAATGAGGGAACTGTGGAGGGTGCTAGTAGGGCTGTTGGGGGGGGGGGGGGGGAATCTGAGGGTTACAGATCAGCTTCCTCTTTGGGGCAATGGAGACTTTGAGCCAGGAATGGATAATGTAGCATTTAGGGATTGGAAACATCAGGGTTTAGCTCAATTGGAGCATATTTTGACCACAGATGGGGACATCCTACCCTTTGCGGATCTTCAAGACCACTATGTTGTTTCCCTGACAACATATGCGCTGCAACATAGGACTGGGGCCCAGTTGAGAGAGTTCTTCCACAACATATCAGTACAGAGAGTTTCTATATCAAACATAAACAAGGCCTTGCAAAGAGTGGCACAGGGAAAAGATTTAAGGGAAATTACGGCTAAATGGACTAGGGATTTCTTTGGAAAGGTGGGACATTCAAGCAGCAATCAGGGGTATTCCAAGGTTGCTTTCAGGAGCCTGGTTATAAAAGTGTCAATTCCATATATTTTATAGGTTTTATTTTACACAATATCAGCTTTTTAAAGCAGGGAGGGTAGATTCACCTACTTGTATTGTGTAAGAGGGCTGATGGTACATTCATATTTTGGGATTGTGTGATGTAAGAAGTACGATGTCCCCCAGAGGTCAGATGTCAGCCTGTGGCTTTGTCTGGTTCTGAGTTCCTTTCCTTCGTCCCAGATTAACTTCTTAGGAGCACGAGGATTTTGTAGCACAATAATACAACACAAGAGTATGGCTTGGCAAAAGGTATTTTATCTAGAAATCAGCTTACAGAGCTTAGGATAAAAAGATACAACACTGCTTTTGCACGCCTGAGTGAATAAATGTCTGTGCTGAGAAGGAGGCCATGTATGTGGAATGGATGCAGGAAGAAGGGGTGTAGAGATGTGTCTGAAGGGGGGTATGTATGCAGGTATGTATGCTTGTCTGTCTCTCTCTCTGGGGTTTTAAATACTAAATTCTTTTCCCAAACACCAGCCTATGATATAATTTGGTTTGCTTTGATCCTATGTCTCCTGATTCACCAAGGAAGTGTGAATTCCTGTGAACTAGCACAGTGGTATATTTCTATTGTTTTCCTGTGCAGATTCTGGTCTGTTTTATTGCTGGGAAGCACAGGTGTTAGGAGACATCCTGTCTTTCACCAACATTCCCAGGAGATCAGACTATGAGGGGAGGAGGGAATGTCAGAGCAGCTCTCACAGAAGTCTTAGGCTGATACAGAGTAGGGCCTGAAGCCTCAGTTAGACTAACTCCTTGGGCCTTACACCTTATGCTAATGCTGACATCAAAGAATACAAACATTCTAGACTGCCAATTCCTGTGAGAACATATTTAAGTGTAAAATTGCTGGATCAGTGGAACAAATGCTTCTGGATACGCCTGGATCATTTGGGACTAGAATCAAGAGCGATCATTTCTTGTTCCATAAGTTGACTTTGGTGGCACGAAAATGCATCTTGCTTAGACTTCACCTTAGCCTCCAGCTTATTGGCACTGGAGGAATTAGGCATATCTCTTAGCCACCTGGGAGGCAAGGGGTTCTTTTAAGAGGAAAGTTCTTTTTTTGAAAGTGTGGGAATCCTATTTTAATATCTTCTAGAAGACATTATTATTTACTAACTTTAAATGATTCTTTAATATCTACCAGCATTATGTTGGTTTTTGGGTTGGGGGCAGATTTTTTTTTTGTTACATTTGTACCCCGCGCTTTCCCACTCATGGCAGGCTCAATGCGGCTTACATGGGGCAATGGAGGGTTAAGTGACTTGCCCAGAGTCACAAGGAGCTGCCTGTGCCTGAAGTGGGAATCGAACTCAGTTCCTCAGGACCAAAGTCCACCACCCTAACCACTAGGCCACTCCTCCACTCCACGTGGAGGGTTTCGGGAGCTATAAAAACCAGGCTCACAGAATCTTCAGAGGTTTTTTTTTCTTCTTCTTTTTGGGTAATTGTTAAAGGGAGGGGTTGAGAGTTGGGGTGGTGGAATGGAAGGTTGGAGGCAGGGGGGAATTATTTGAATCACAGCAGAGAGTATCAATGGCTTGTATTAGAATGGGAGGGGGCAGTGGGGATAAAAACAAGATTGTATTCTGATGTGGTTCTATTGGGCACACTTTGATACTCACCATATTGGTAGTGTTGACTTGTCATCAATAAAAATGTTGAAATATTAAAAAAATAGCATAATAATTTTTAGCAAAATCCATGTTTTATGGATATGGAGCTACCTTTCAGAGCTCCTGGCTTCCATATAATAAAAGCCTCTTTTGAGTGCAAATCTAGATGGGTGCAAGATAGTAAATAATGGAAGAAGCAAAGGCTTAGAATGTACCAGCATCGTAAAGCCACTGCTGCACTGCTCTCTAGTGACCTTCCCACCCACCTCAGGCATCTTGCTTCCTTAGCTCCAAGTCTCTTGTTTCTTGTGCTGCATCCTGTGTGCATTCACTACATCATAAGCACCAAGGGACATGAACATTCCAATATGCGTCTTTGAACTGCATTACACACATTTGGTATGTACTCTAACCGACTGATGTTAGTCTGCCAAGCCAACAGATAGTGCTATACCTTTCTCATAGTACCATGCAGGCTAACAACTTAACTTTGGCCAATCAGGTCAAGAAGAGACAAAGGGTGGAGACCACTGCTTTGTTTTGTTATTGCTCTGTGCCTAGCATTGTTAAGACATTCCTAGAGGTTTCTTCACATTTGGGATTGCTTTAACTGATTATGGAGTTTGGACAGGTTGACCCCAGTAATTTTGTATGCATCAGATTTGAAATATAAACACAAAAGTTTGAGTTATGTTACATAACCACTACTACTGAATCATTCTGAATCTCATTTTTAAAGCACGACATACAAAGAAAAAAAAATCAAAGTAAAACGCCAATGTGTGTCAAGATATTGTTTAATTCTATTTTGCTCTTTAAATTCAAAACAATTAGTATTACCATTACAAAATGAGTCACATCTAAAATGGTGGCAGTGAAGTTCATCTACTGTACCCCAATTTCTTCCTTGTTATTTCACAGACCCCAACTGACCTTTGATTTTTCCCTTACTACATCCCTTTGCACTATGCTTTGTAAAACTGCCATCTCTGCTGGAAGCCTATTCCATGCATAGACCAAGCTTTCTGTGAAGAAATATCTCTTATATATATGGTATTTTCTTTACAAATGCTGTTTCTTGACACCAATGTCTGCTCATCTTGTTTTGCTCTAACAATTTGCTAATGTAGTCCCCAGTACTACACAAAAGATTGGAAGCCATTAACAAATCAGATTCAGATTTGTGCAAGGCCTGATTTCTGGGGGAATGGGCTGGAACACTGTTGCACTGCTTTTTTTTTTTCAGACACCAGAGGAAACTCCAGCCCCTTTCTTCAATGCACACTGGAAGGGGATGAGTGGGGGGCAGAACAGAGAACAACTAAATCTACTTCCTTATCTACAACTACTACTATTTAGCATTTCTATAGCGCTACAAGGCGTACGCAGCGCTGCACAAACATAGAAGAAAGACAGTCCCTGCTCAAAGAGCTTACAATCTAATAGACAAAAGATAAAGTAAGCAAATCAAATCAATTAATGTGTACAGGAAGGAGGAGAGGAGGGTAGGTGGAGGCGAGTGGTTACAAGTGGTTACGAGTCAAAAGCAATGTTAAAGAGGTGGGCTTTCAGTCTAGATTTAAAGGTGGCCAAGGATGGGGCAAGACATAGGGGCTCAGGAAGTTTATTCCAGGCGTAGGGTGCAGCGATACAGAAGGCACGAAGTCTGGAGTTGGCAGTAGTGAAGAAGGGAACAGAAATCCAGCCCCTCCTTCTGTTTCCGGCCTGCCCACCCCTCTTTGTAGGCAAAAAAAGTAGAATAGTGGAAGCAAAGCCTTGAATTTGTGTATGAGAATTCCCTCAGATTTCTCTCCAGGACTGCTTGTGGCATAATGACACTGGCGGAATATTAGTCATGCAGCAGAATTTTGAACAGAGTGAAGAGGAGAGAGATGGCTAAATGGGAGACCTGTAAGAAGCAAGTTGCAATAGTCTAAGCGAGAGGTGATAAGAGTGTGGATGAGGGTTCTGGTAGTGTGCTCAGAAAGGAAAGGATCATTCTGAATCTCATTTTTAAAGCACGACATACAAAGAAAAAAAAAATCAAAGTAAAACGCCAATGTATGTCAAGATGTTATTTAATTCTATAGGGTCATCTTCAACTCCTCCCTCTCCTTCTCTGCACATATTCAACAGACTGCTAAAACCTGTCGTTTCTTTCTCTATAATATCAGCAAAATTCACCCTTTCCTTTCTGAGCACACTACCAGAATCCTCATCCACACCCTTATCACCTCTCACTTAGACTACTGCAACTTGCTTCTTACAGGTCTCCCACTTAGCTATCTCTCTCTTCAATCTGTTCAAAATTCTGCTGCACGACTAATATTCCGCCAGTGTCGTTATGCTCATATTAGCCCTCTCCTCAAGTCACTTCACTGGCTTCCTATACGTTTCCACATACAGTTCAAACTCCTCTTATTGACCTATAAGTGCATTCACTCTGCAGCTCCTCAGTACCTCTCCACTCTCATCTCTCCCTACATTCCTCCCCGGGAACTCCGTTCACTGGTTAAATCGCTCTTATCTGTACCCTTCTGCTCCACTGCTAACTCCAGACTCCGTTCCTTTTATCTTGCTGCACCATATGCCTGGAATAGACTTCCTGATCCGGTATGTCAAGATCCATCTCTGGCCATCTTCAAATCTAAGCTAAAAGCCCCCCTTTTGATGCTGCTTTTAACTCCTAACCCTTATTCACTTTGTTCAGAACCCTTATTTTATCATCCTCACTTTAATATTCCCTTATCTCTTGTTTGTTCTGTCTGTCCTAATTAGATTGTAAGCTCTGTCGAGCAGGGACTATCTCTTCATGTTCAAGTGTACAGCGCTGCGTAAGTCTAGTAGCGCTTTAGAAATGATAAGTAGTAGTAGTATCCCAGAAGTTTTCCTTCAATTTCTAGAGGTTTGGGAATGTCTGTGCTTTCGCCTTTCCCACAGATCTCCTTGTATCCTTATCCATTACATCTGCCTCCAGACTGATGAGTCTGCTTATAAGGGTGCTGATATCAAAAAGCAGCAACTCCTGCAGTCTGGTAGGCAAGGATCCTCTCAATGGTGAACAAACCTCAACCCTACCAACGTGAGGTTGATCGTTTAATTCAATAGTAGGCCGGTACATGCTTTCATGGTGATGCTCTAAGGTTCAGCTCTGCGGGTGCAATGCTGAGCATCCCGAATATTAAGCAAGTGCCTTCATTTTGTCCATGGAAGGGGTAATTTATGTTGTGTTCAGCACCCCCCAATCATTTTGAAAAACTGGCACCTATGATTAGCACTCTAAAAATAATCCAAACCAAGTTCAATTTGGCATTGATGGATTACTTGTCTGACAGACACAATCCTGCTTATGGCAGAAAGTTTTAGGGTCCCATCTCAGTGAAGAAATAAAATGAACTACAACTTCCCATGAGGCACAAAATATCTTGCTGGTTTTTCCAAATGTTAGCTTGTCAAAACTGGCTTAATTGTGTATTTTTAATTCTAATTTTTCCCTCTTCTATTACAACACAATTCCTACTACTGAGCAAAGGCTGGAAGAAAAGTCTAAACTGCACAGTGTCAGGTGGAAGAGAAAGAAGAGAGAATGTTGGCCTATTAGTAGGTAGCATCTACAGTAGGATCTTTTAATGAAAGGGAACTGCAGATGTTTCACTCTGTCTCAAAACAGTGACTGCTACCATGACCACTACCAGCACAGCCCTACAGAAATGGTACACACATAGGAGAACCCTTCACTCTTTAGTATCTGGCCTAGGATGTGCAATTAAAAAAAAAGATATAACATGTAATTCATGATGGAAATAAAAATAAATCTATAAATCCCCCACAGCATAAAAACCATATATACACTCATTCTATAATGCGAGGGTCTAACTGTACACACCATTTGTGGGCTCAGATTACAGAATACTAGTACTTACACATGTGAAGGTCACATATTTGTGCGCAAGTGCCAGTTGGGCGCTAAGTGGTATTCTATAATCTTAGGGCACAATGTGCATGGTGTGCAGTTGCAAGGGAGGCATTCAAATGGACAGGGCATGGGCATCTCCCACAATTACAGGCACATGTTATACAATAGTCTCATTTATATGCCAAAGTGCAGCATTTACACCTGCCATAGGTGTCTATATGTTGGCACATAAATACTGTCTTGCGCTACCTTTCTCTAACAGAATCTGGGCACCAGATCCCATTCTAGACTTCATGCTTAGCGCACATGGATGCATGAACCTGATAATTGAAAGTAGTAAAATTTTCTGCTGTTTTTAAAATATAGCCAAAAACCTGATGGGGTGTGGAAGTACTAGCACACTAGAATACTCTCACAGAAATTTCCACTACCAAAAAATGACTTCAATATTTGGCATACACTACATAGTGTGTGCCGTGCAGGAAGGAAAAGGCCTCATAGAGCTCCCAGATGATATTTAATCTGACGGAGCTAAAACAGATCACATTGATCTTGCCTTCATCATCGGCCAAAAAACCTTTGAGATGTATATAGCACATGGACGCATGAACATGATAACCGATAGTAGTAAAATTTTCCGTTCTTTATAGTCCTTCAAATTCCTGGTCACAGAAACCCACATAGACAGGCTGAGCTCTGATACCACGTCTGAAAGAAAGAAAAAGACATCATTAAGGATAGGCACAGACAGAACTGCTCATCAGCTGAATGTTTTCCTCCTATTGTTGCCAAGGGACAGATGTGGTCATTTAACTGCATGTGACTCCCAGTGATAGGCTTCTACTGGGCATTGCAGTGCCAGATTGGCTCTGCTTCACCTTCTCTTTGCTCTCTGAAGTTTTGCACTGTACTGCAGTACTACCCGCCTTGTCATGCTGCATGTTAAAAAAGATACATGTGTCCCTGTGCCTTCAGGATTCACAAACTATATCTTCACAACTGAGAAGCCCGAATTGTAGTATTCCATTTACAAAATGTTCACTTTCAAAAGATATTTTAACTAAACCTTTAAAATAAAATTTGGATAACTACATTTTCCATTTAGCGCTTATGCTCTCATATTTCCTAAAATGTAGTGAACAGGTTGGGGATTGATGTACAAAGTGGTATGTCCAGGTAACTCAATTACCTAGACAAACCACTGGTTCTTTAAACTTTCACCCCACAGACCCCTTAACCTTTAGCCAAATAACTTGATACCCAGTCAAATGATAAATATTTAAAATTGGGAAGGACAGAAGGTATTGTGTGTTCAATGCTCAAAGTTATTTGTTTGGGGAGTTTCTGTGTTTTAACTTGTACCTTTTCAGTAGTAGCTCAAGGTGAGTTACATTCAGGTACACTAGGTACTTCCCTGTCAATGGAGGACTTAGAAGTTTGTGCCTGAAACACTGCAGGGTTAAATGACTTGCCCAAGGTCACAAAAGATATGAGTGGAATTTGAACCCCAGCTTCCCTGGTTCTCAGCCTAGAGTGTACAGTTTTACGTCAAGCTGTACACTGCCTTGGGTGAATCTTTTGATAAGGGCAGTTAATAAACAAGCAAGCAAACAAAATCTTTATCCGCACTGGAAAAGGAAGAAGCCTGTTACCTGAGGAGCCTACACCGGAAATCTGAGAGTCTGTCGTATGCATCCTGCAGGTTTCTCACTGTTGCATTGCTCCACAGCCTCTCGGCTACTGCTCCAGCTCTGGGCCTAAAAAGCACATACATGGGTCAGTGACTCATGAACCTCATGCCTCAAGGTAACTGCTGTAAAGTGGTATCTACTACATGGAAGCAGTCAATGCTTCTAAAAACACTGGAAACAGTAAGACAGATATCCAAAATTCATAAGGTCAGGTCAGTCCCTCTCTAGGTCACCTCTCTGAGTTACTAGCCCTGCAATGTATTTTTTTCCCCATTTTCCACAAATGAAGACAGGACACTGGTGTATTATTTACATTATTTTTAAAAAAAAAAAAACTTAGTTGGATGCTTTACCATGGGCTTCTAATCAAACTGTCATAGCTAACATACAGTCCCTTTCCACAATCAATACAAAGTACATTTCCAACCAGCAATAAAGTTTCCACACTCAGCTGCTCTGACTTGCCACTGTAGAGTACAGCCTATGGCAGTGATGGCGAACCTTTCAGAGACTGAGTGCCCAAACAGCAACCCAAAATCTAATTATTTATCACAAAGTGCGAACAGGGCAATTTAACAGATGGTGCATTCCCCCTACCCCTCTTCCCCCCTCCCCTCTCCCCTCATCCCCCTCCCTCCTTCAAGTTTCAGGGTCCCCCGTCCTCCCTCCCTCCCAGTTCCAGGAACCCCCCCTCCCTCCCTCCCTCCCTCCCTCCCAGGGTCCCCCCCTCCCCTCCCTTCGAGTTCTAGGGTCCCCCTCCCTCCAAATTTTAAAAGTCACCTTGAGGTCTGGCTTTACCCTCCTTCCTCTCCACCCCTTCGGACTGGCATCGCATGATCTTCTTCCTCTCTCGTCCACCTCCTTTTTCCCTTTCCCTGCGGGGTCTGGCAGACATCGAGACGCTCTTCCAACGGTCCACCTCAGCTCTCTCCCACCCCTACCCGCTCTGCAGGCCTCCAAGCTTTCCAGCCTCACTGGCACGCAGCATCAGTGATGTAAGAGCTGCCTTTAGCCTGCCCCGGAAGCTTTCTCGTACAGCTTCCCACGTAGGCGGGAAATTGTACATGAGGAGGCTTCCGGGGCTGGCCAAAGGCAGCACTCATGTCGCTGACGCACACTGCCTGAGTTCTGAAAGTTTAAAGGCCTGCAGAGCGGGGTGAGGGTGGAGAGAGGAAGGAGAGCGATACAATACATCACAGTAGTCGGAGGGGGGAAGCGCTTGACAGAATCCTTATTGCAGCACCATAAGCACCGAATGATCGGAGGGGGGGGGGGGGGGAAGATGCCTATGGCAGTCGCACGCTCCCCGCAGCACCCCTTTATGAACTTCCACCCGGAGCGGACCGCTCCACCCTCGGTACACCACTGGAGGAGGGAACAAACTTCCGGTGGCTGAGGAGACAGCGCGCGTGCCAACAGAGAGGGCTCTTTGTGCCCTCCCTGGCACACATGCCAAAGGTTTCGCCATCACTGGCCTATGGGCTTTAATGTGCCATCCTCTCAGCTGCTAAACACAGCTTTGACTCTCTAAATTACAGACTAATTTCTTGATCCTATCATGCTTTACCATGGGCTCATGACCAGGAACCTTCCCATCCAACCTATAATTCTCCCACAACTTTATCTAAAATGCACAACAGGCAATCAGGTTACAATTTCCTGCTTTGGTATTTCAATCTACTAGGTCAGAGGTGGGCAGATGGGTGTAAGGAAACCTAGCCTAGTGCCACTTGCTCAACAGCACCCAGCCTGTCAAAGCCTATCTAATGGTCAATCTGTAGACATCACTCAGGGCACTGACTTGCAGATGCACAAAGGTCCCATTAAGGATCCGTCTGCGTTTCCAAATCAGTAAAAATTTACCAATTTAGAAACACAAAGGGATTCACAAAGAAAATCGCATGCAAATGAGCTGCTCGTTGCTTTTGCGACCCAGCTCATTTGCATGCAATATGGGAGAAGCAAATCGGTGAGCTGAGAATGCGAAGAACAGTCAATCACTATGCGTCACTGCTCTGTGCATGCTACAGACGGCTCTCATACATGCAGACAAGCTGCGTGTATGATAGCAGTAGATTTACCCTTTTTTTTTTTTTTCAAGCACAAAAGCGCTTTTTTTTTGGATGAGCATACCTGTATTGCAGCTCCCTGCCTCTCTGCTGCTCTTCTGTGAAGAATCAGCAGTATCAGGGCTTGGGTCCACCCCCAGCTGTTCCTCCTGCTTCCATCTATTGGCTGGCTGACATCCTAGAACGCCCATCTCCCTAAAGGTGGACTCTCATTGGCTGGCTGCTGTCCAAACTCCTCCTCCCTGCAGGACTTCCCTGATGACATCACTTTAGACCTGTTAACTGATTGGATCCAAACTTCCTGGTGTCCCCCTCCAGTAGAGAGCAGGTGGGACATCCTAGGCTGATGCTGTCCAATTGGTTTAGCCCCTCTCTGTGAAGGGGGACACCAGGAAGTTCAGATTCAATCAGTTCACAGTTCTAAAGTGCAAGGAGTTGGGACAGCAGCCAGCCAATGAGAGTCCATCTTCAGGGAGATGAGTGTTCTAGGATGTCAGCCGGCCATAGAAGGAAGCAGCAGGAACAGCTGGGGGGGAACCAAGCCGTTTCCGACAGACACTGTTTCTTTGATGGACCCTTGTCTTTCTTGCATTTTTGGTAAGTCACCATTACTTTTAATCTTTACATTTCGGTACTGGCCCCCCCCCCCCCCCCCCCCCACACACACACACACAATTTCTTGCCAGTAAAATGTAATTTGAAAAAAGTAACATAGCACGGCTTTCATACACGCAAAGAAGCTGCATGTAAGATGTTATACTTTTTTTTTTGTGCTCCATCTTCCCTGCCTTGTTTCTCCCCTTCTCCTACTTGCAATAATGAAGAACCGGCAGGTCCACACTTCAGTTAAAATTTACCCGGTAAAGGTAGGGACTGCTTTTGTGCATCGGGTCGGAAACGGTAGTGCACTGCATCGCATTCACATTATAATAGTAATTAGCTCATTTGCATTCTGTTTTCATTAGCTGCTACCGTGATAAGAAAATGGCTCGGACAACCCTTTTGTGCATGTCCTGGTTTACTACTTGCGCGCTAAACTGGCTAGAACCAGTTTAAAAAACCACGTTGCTGGCTCGTTAAGTTTAGTGCATCTGGCCCTGAGTGAGGACATCAACACAGTTACCACAAGGAGTACTGGCATATTCCTCTCCTTTCCTCTTGCTAGTAGCACCCATGCACAGACAGTACAAAGAATTAATAAAGCAATAAACCTGGAAGATGGGTTACTGAAGATGACCGACTTCTATGACCAGATAAATTAAAAAAATCAACCCTACAGACTATTTTAACATAGTAAATGATGGCAGATAAAGACCTGAATGGTCCATCCAGTCTGCCCAACAAGATAAACTCATACATGGTATGCGATACTTTATATGTATACCCAAGTTTGATTTGTCCTTGCCATTTTCAGGGCACAGACCGTAGAAGTCTGCTCAGCACTGCTCTTCTACTAAAATTTCTGAAGTTAACATCGAAGACCCTTAAAATTTACACTCCAGCACATCTCAAGAGGTTTGCCCTCAGGTAAACGATGAGAAGAAAAGTGCAATCCTGAAACAGCCTGGAGAAAGAATTACACACAATGCAAATAATCCACTTCCTACCCCTGCACCGCCCCATATTCCCCTCAAACCTTTTGAGTGGGGGGGGGGGGGAGTCTAATTATGATTGTTGATCTACTCTATTAAATGTTAAGAGCAAGTCAAAGGCAGTGGTCATGAAGACTGTGGACTGAAATCTGTAGAACACAATTTTTGGACTATCCAAGTCTCACTACGAAAGCAGTTGAAAACAGTTTCATGTTTGGAACTTGAGGTTAGTTTAGTTATGTTAAAACCTCCTCCTTCACACCTAATGAGCACCAGCCCCTCAACTGAGTCATGGCTCCCACAGCAGTCCCCAAACTACCCCCTATGCTAGATGACTATTTTACCATAGCTTATAATCAGGATCTCTCATAGCCACTTCACAGCCTCCTGACCAACTGAGTCCAGGATGCCTTTCCAACAAACAATTTAAAACCGATTTAAAAACCTTCCCGTTCCAAGATGCCTATATTTAAGGCTTCTCCTCTCAGAGGTGGACCTGAATGACAGTTACCTCCATCTTTTTTGTTTCCCCTTGCTATCCTATCAATATTGTAGTTCTACCTCTTCTCCTTTTGTTCCAGTTTAGTCCCCCTTTATTCTTTGTTTCCCTTTTTATTTTTTAACATGTAAGCCACCTTAGATGTACTTGCGATGGACGGGGTAGTAAACCCCAAATAAACTTGAACTGGAAACAAAGGTCCTTTCTCAGCTGGTCTGACTTTCAGTAGTGCAGACTTCAGCTTAAGGTTTTAATCTGCCATGCTCTGCCCCTTACTTAATAAAACCTGAAGAAGAATTCTATCTATCAACCTCCCTCATTTCAGGGTCTAGTATTCCTGACAACTAATCCCAGTTGCATCCACTTTGTATTCCTCCTGTTTTTACAGTCTGACTTTTGTTTCATTTATCAGCAGTTTTCCAAATTGGTTTCAAGTGCTCAACTGCCTCTACCTGTATTCTGAACCCCATCTTCCTCAAAATATCTCCTAGACTGCAGTGGCACTGATGAAGGGGGCATGGGTCCCCTCACCATCAGCTTAGGCCCCCTCTACTTTAATAGTTGGCAGGGATGCCAAGCCACGCCAGTCAAAAAAGTCTCCTTCAGGAGTCCCACCTGTGCTGTCCTAGCAGCACTTAAGTCAGTAAATAAACTTCAGCCTCTGCCGTCAGCTCACACACATGCTCAGTTCAGCGACTGTACTGAGCATGTGTGGGAGTGCCAACATCAGTGGCTGAAGTGTGCTGCCAACTTGAGCACTGCTTTAGCAGCACTGGCAAGGTTTGGCAATCCCACCAGCAAAGGTATGCCTCAATATTGCGGATACAGTAATGGCGGTGGTGAAAAGGGGAAAGGGAGAGAATATCTGGCTCCCTCAGTCCACCTTTGACCCCCCCCCACTCTCCCCCCCCCCCATCAAAAAAAGACACACTTCTGGCTACGCCCCTGCTAGACTACTCTCCTCCAATATGAATCCGCTTCCTGCCAGTGGCACAGCCAGACCTGATTTTTGGGGGGGGTCCAGACTAAACATGGGGGAGCACTAGGCATTTAGGTGTGAGCAGTGCTTGGTGTACTCCTAAATAATGCCTTAGAGTGCACTTGAAGATGGATTTGAAGTAAACAGTCTGGCCAACAGCTGTCCCGCAGCACATAAACTCCACAAACACTTACGGATGCTTTGGAAACAATGACATTTTTAAATATAGTCACATTACCCCATAACAAACTTTGTTATTATAGTAGTCGAGTCTGGTCAGCATTTCAACACACATCACAGTATCCCGCAAAATAATTACTACAATGGTACATATCCTTCAACTTTATTTATAACAAACAAACACCTTATTAAGCTAATTTAATAAAACAGGTAAATACCTCTGAAGAAGCAGTTTAAATATATAGCCTAAGAACTTTAATATAAAAAATACTGACTTCTAACACTGCAATCTGGACTATCAAGCTGTTAATTTAAACATTTT
Organism: Microcaecilia unicolor; assembly: GCF_901765095.1. Classification (NCBI taxonomy): domain Eukaryota; kingdom Metazoa; phylum Chordata; class Amphibia; order Gymnophiona; family Siphonopidae; genus Microcaecilia; species Microcaecilia unicolor. The sequence continues at coordinate 678,585,009 of NC_044031.1, read as the reverse complement.
TTTTTTTTTTTGCATCCACAGAAACCCCCATAGCTCCTCTTCTAAGAATGGATGCAAAGCAGAAAAAGGGCTTTTCCCCAAGAACTTACCATACAAAAAATGTTAATTTTGATGTAATCTCAGTAAAGCAAAGGCAAGACAAGGAGACACACTCTACATAACACCAAACTCAGACAAATAAACAGTGAAGTTTGGCGGGAGAATCGTTTAGCAACGTTCAGCTAGATACTTTTCTATTGAGCAAGTTTATGTTTAGAACTCTGCAAGGCACTGCAGACAGACTGTACTGTTAGTGTGTGGATTTTGTGCCTTTTTGGCATTGTAATACTTTGCACCTGCATTTGATCAGATATCAATTGACTCCTGATGCAGGCCTTTGGCCGAAACACTGTCCAAGTTGAGTCATTTCCATGCTTCAATAAAGAATCTTCTGTCATTCATCATCCACTTCACTGTTTTGGGGGGTTTTTTTGTCCAAGTAATCTCAGTAAAAACATAGACCCTCTCCAGTCCCAAGCATATTGTGAAATACCTATAACACAAAGCCTATAAAAATCAATCAGGACCTATAGAGCTAATCTACTTTATCATAACACCACTAACTTACAGAAGTAACACAACAAGGACCCTACCTTGGGTTTGGTTTGTCTCCAGAATACATGCCAGACTAGGTAGAACTATCCCTAAGAAACACAAGCCCAGCAACCAAAAGGTACCTACTTCTTCACCTACTCAATTGCAGAAACATAACTTTACATATCTATCTATATGGCAGGATTTAACCACCTGGGTTCCAAATGGTGGAACTCAATACCAAAGATCACAATCAGTATCACAAATTATGTTCAAATTAGAAAAGAACTGGAAACACACCTCTTAAAAAAAATTCTACAATAAATAATTTAGCTATCGATGTCCATTCCGATTACTAATCATAAGCTATCCTTATAAGTACCAACCAAAATGAAAACTGTAATTGTAGACCATAACTATAAATCTCAACCAAACTGTAAAATGTAAACCAATACTGTTAAACCAGAATGTAATTTGTAAGCCACTTTGAACAAAAACTTTTTTTGGGATAACAGTGGGATATAAGAATGCATGCATAAATAAATAAATAAATAAATAAATAAATAAATAAATACCTAGGAAAATGCTACACAGTAAATATTGCAGTCAGACCTAGATCATCAATATGCCTATTGGGAAACTGAACAAACTGAATTACAGATGCTTAAATAGAAACTCCATGAAAACAGACTACCTGGCCTTGGTCACTGAAAAAAAATAGACCCTTGCTAGGTACATAATAAGCGAGCACAAAGTTAAAATATGAACACATAGGCAAAAATTAAATTTTAACCTAAGAAGCCATACTCTGCAAGCAGTGCAACACTAGAAAAAGAGAAATAGAAAACAGCACTCTGCAAAATATAAACAAAGCAGTGTGAATTTACTGTAAATCTGACATTTTCCCCTCACTGAATTAAAAATAACTTAAAATTCTTTCTACCTTTGTACATAAGTACATAAGCACCGCCATACTGGGAAAGACCAAGGGTCCATCAAGCCCAGCATCCTGTCTCCAACAATGGCCAATCCAGGCTTCAAACCCCCCCCCCCCCCCCCCCCAAAAAAAAAAAAAAAAAATTAATAATGTTCAATGGACTTTTCCCTCAGGAATCTGTTCAAACCCCCTTTAAATTCCATAAGGCCAGCTGCTGTCACTACATTCTCCGGCAACGAGTTCCAGAGTCTAACTACACGCTGAGTAAAGAAAAACTTTCTCCTATTTGTTTTAAATCTACCATATTCTAGTTTCATCTTGTGTCCCCTGGTTTTGTTGTTGCTTTAAAGTGTAAACAATCGCTTCACATCTGTCTGCTCTACTCCGCTCATTATCTTGTAGACTTCTATCATATCACCCCTCAGCCGCCTTTTCTCCAAGCTGAAGAGCCCTAACCTTCTCAGCCTTTCCTCATAGGGAAGTAGTTCCATTCCCTTTATCACTTTCGTCACCCTTCTCTTCACCTTTTCTAATTCCTTTATATCTCTTTTGAGATGCGGCGACTAGAATTGGACACAATACTCGAGGTGCGGTCGCACCATGGAGCGACAAAACGGCATTATAACATCCTCGTGTTTGTTTTCCATCCCTTTCCTAATAATACTCAACATTCTGTGCTCTTTCTTAGCCGCCGCAGCACACTGGGCAGATGTTTTTAACGTCTTATCAACAATTACTCCCAGATCCCTTTCTAGGTCCGTAACTCCTAACGCGGAACCTTGCATGACATAGCTGTAATTCGGGTTCCTCTTACCCACATGCATCACTTTGCACTTGTCAACATTGAACTTCATCTGCCACTTGCACGCCCAATCCCCCAGTCTCGCGAGGTCCTCCTGTAATCTTTCACACTCCTCCTGCGACTTGACGACCCTGAATAATTTTGTGTCATCTGCGAATTTAATTACCTCACTAGTTACTCCCATCTCTAGGTCATTTATAAATATGTTAAAAAGCAGCAGTCCCAACACAGACCCCTGCAGGACCCCACTAACTACCCTTCTCCACTGAGAATACTGACCATTCAACCCTACTCTTTGCTTCCAATCTTGCAACCAGCTCTTAATCCATAGTAATACCCTACCTCCGATCCCATGACTCTACAGTTTCCTCAGGAGTCTTTCATGAGGCACTTTGTCAAACGCCTTTTGAAAATCCAGATACACAATATCCACCGGCTCCCCATTGTCCACATGTTTGTTCACCCCCTCAAAAAAATGCAGTAGATTGGTGAGGCAAGACTTCCCTTCACTAAATCCGTGCTGACTTTGTCTCTTCAGCCCATGTTTTTGTACGTGCTCTGGAATTTTATTCTTGATAATAGCCTCTACCATTTGTTGTCTGGTTATTTTGTTTTTTTCCAATTATGTTTGTCCCAGTCTCCAGTTTCTGCTTTCTTCTGTCCATCTGCCACTTTTTCTCTCCCTTCCTATCTCTTCTCTGCATTTATATTTGCCCATTTAAATTTTATCCTCATTCTCCCTTCCTCTTGCCTCTAGTCATTAGTCTCCTCCTTTTCATGACTCATTTATCTACTGGCTTTTCCCATTTCTTTCTCCAGTACTCCCATTGGCCCATATCTCTCTCCTTTCCCTGTCTCCTACCCCTCCCCATCTTTCACCCACTCCCTAGTCCCCCATTTCAATCCTCTTTACTTACCCTATCAGCCCTCATCTACTCTTCATTGCCTCTCAACCCCTCACCAGCCCACTCCCGTCTCTTTCCTTCTCTTGCCTCCAGACCATTCTTCTGTTACCCTGTACCCTAACTCCTATTGCATATCTTTAATCATCTTTTTAGTCACATTTATGCCATCCCATGATAACTGAATTCTATTATTCTGTCTTGCTGTATTTTCAAATGTAAGGCACATTGAATCCAAGTTTGCTTGGGATAAATGTGGGACATAAATGTTAAAAAAAAAAAAAAAATCCTTTATCCTCCACCTTTTAAGACACTGCCTATCCAGCTGGATGGTGATGGCGCAAGGAAAGCAAGTTTGGTCCAGTGAAGAATAACTTAAAATAACCTGTCCCTTAGCTGGGCTCTAGTATTACCATATTGAAAATGTGACCATACTATGCCTCTGTGGTTATGTTCCGCTAATAAGTTAAACAATTAACTGGCTGTCTTGAACGGATTATATAACCTTTGGATGCATGACTAGGAACAAAAACATATTTATTCAATATCACAATTCCTCATGTACAGCCACAAAACAACCTTTTAGGGTGGATAGTGTTCACAATGAGCTCCTTTTATTATCAACCACATAGAAGAGTTTTCAGTTCTGGCATAGTATAAGTTATCACAAGAACAAAATATAAGAAAACCAATGGACTGGATTAGGGGCTTATTGCCCATTTATGTTTAAACAAAAGAGATTTGCGTAAAACAAAATATTTATTTTTATTTTGACTTATAAAACCACTTGTCCCTGAAACATACTCAAAACAGAATAATCCATTTGTGTACCTAAAATATAAACTTCTACAAAACCCTAAGTCTAATAAAGGTGAAAAGGAGACACGGAGGTGTATTTATTTTGGACGTTTTACTAGAAACGTCCAAAAACTGAGTGACCATAGCCATTTTGGAACCTGAAAAATGTCTATCTTTTTGGTTCAAAAATCACCTTTCCTAGACATTTTGTGCTCAGTGCGTTTTTCTTTTGGGATCATTTTGGGAAATAAAATGTCCAAAATAAAAATGCCCCCAAACCAGCCATTAAGATGCCTGGGGGCCATCATTCTTAACAGACTGGCCACATAAACATCCCAGCAGAGTAGTGGGGCAGCCTAGGAGGCACTGCAGTTGACTTCACATAAAGGTCCCAGGTACACTATAACCCCCTTATATTATATGGTGAGCCCTCCAGGAGCAGAAAAATACCTACTGTACCTTAGGGGTGTAGCCAGACAACAAATTTTGGGTGGGCCTAAGCAAGATGTGGGTGGGCACCAAATGTTCTCCCCCCCCTTCCAACCACCACCAAAAAAAAATTTCAGCTGGCGGGAAAATGCTTCTTTCCACCTTGGCAGTATGCAGCAGGCATGCGCTGAAAACTGAGCGTGTGCAGGTGCCAGTATCGTGGAGAGTAGCGTTTTTGTTACCATCAGGGGGACGTCTTCAGCTGACTGAGCTTGAGATCCCCATCAGCTACCACTAAATGTGTGCTACTGTTGGGTGGGCCTGAGCACTAAATGGATGGGCCCCGGCCCACCCAGGCCCACCTGTGGCTACGCCACTGCTGTACCTCACTGTACAACATCTTTGGGGTCACCCAGGTCCCGCCCAAAACACACCCTTTGAAATCTGGACAAGCTGTGGAGCAAAACATCTAAAATCGGGGTGTCTAAAATCATAACTTGGACTTTTTCAGATTTTGCCATCTTATGACATTTTGGGGATTTTTTTGTTTGTTTGTTTTGAAAACGAGCCTCTTAGTGCGTTAAAAAAAATTAGCTAGCAAAAAGGGAAACAGATCCAAAGAAACAAGCAAGATCAGATCACCTGCTGAGGAAACTAGTACTGTGACTAACATCTCTAAAACAGAAGAAATGTAAAAAAAACTTGTAGCAAAATAAATTAAAAGAAAACCAAGTCATCTGTGTATTGTGCAGTATCAGCAAATAAAACAATTTTTAAGACCTTAGTTCTAAGTTCTTTAAGATGCCTAGGCAGACTGGATGAGCCTGTGGGTTTCTCTACCAATACGTAACCATGTTTCTATGTAATCCTCTCACTCACCGAATCTGATTAGTCCACACTGATCAAACATGTCACATCTACCAAATGCAGAAAATGTTAAGAAATACTCAGGAATAATGTTCTGAATGAGGAAGCAGAGCAAAGCAAAGGAAGCTGAGATTTTTTTCCCCCTTCAAGAATATACTTATTTAGCTCTTCTCCCAATGACATGACCTTTACACCCCCCCCCCCCCCCCCGGAATGTTTCCCTTTCTTAAATGGCACTTCACTGACCCACCAAAAAGCCCTGGCTGCTGATGTATAGCATAACATAACATAGGAAATCTTACCGTATCAACCAAAAGGCTCAGAACAGTTTACATAAAAGGAACATATAATACAAAAAAATCAAACCATAATTATGAATCAAAAGGTACAGTGATATATAATAAAACAAAAATCACATAGTATAATGAGAAAAAAAAGCCAAGTTTTCCCTAATTTCCTAAATCTTAAATACTGAGTTTCCATCCAAATTTCTAAAGACAGTGAGTTCCATAAAGGAACTACTGCATGGGTAAAACGTTTCTTAAAAGTGGCAGCCAACCTGGGTTTAGAAAAGAGTGGTTGTTGTAATGTATTATCATGCAAAAGCCTGGTTGTGTGACTAATTATGATTCATATCTCTAGGACTACAAGATAATCAGGACAGAAACCATACAAGATCTTAAAAGTTATGCATAAAGCTTTAACGTGTATTCTGGCCTGAATAGGGAGCCAATGAAGGGCTACAAGCAAAGGCGTGACATATTCATCCTTAAGACTTATAAAAGAAACCTGCGGCACCATTCTGGAGTAACTGAAGTTTAGATAGGGGTTTAGAAGGTAAACGCAAGTACTGAGAATTATAGTGACCAATTCTAGAAAAGATGAGAGCCTGTACAATTTCTTGCAAGTCATCCAATGAAAAATAGCATTAACGCAGATATTTTTGTGCATCTAAGCAAAAAACAGAAAAGTAACTTTCAGTAACCCTGGTGTCTTTGGGGTCCCTTACCACAATCTGGGAGTGAGGTTTGTCACATCAACATACTCTCCCCACATGCAGGCTTCCCCTCCAATCACCAAGGCCTTCTGCTCTGGACTCCCTGCAGCAAGAAAAAAATCATTTATTTCTATTTTTCTTTCAATGGTACTCCCAACCTTCTTAATGATTAACATCACAAAAGAAAGAGACTTTTCCTTACTTGAAGGATCCAGACACAGGTATTAGTAAAGTTGGGGAGACTTTTTATACAGAGTTTGTAATTTTCTTCCTAGGTGTAATATGCAGTTGTCTAAAAGATAACATTCTGTATTAAAAAAAAATTTATGTATTAAAAGTGCCTTTGGGCCTCCAGTTCTCTTGAAAAAAACACAATACACCTTACAGCATCTTCCTTAATGAAGACTATCTCGTGGTGCTTCGAGGCCAGTACTCCTCTGCATGTTGTCCCAGCTGGAAACATATCAAGACAATCTATTACAACTCTCAAGCCTTCCCTGTGCTTCCCTAGAAAGAAGGAAGGTGGGTCCTCTAAAATGAAACATCTCAAAATTCAAGATGGCTTGTTGTCTCTACATACTTAGACAGGGAATTTCAAACTTAATCAACACACAATCCAAATACTCTAGGAAGTTTGAAAAAAATTAGTTTGTGTGTGTCTCCCACTTGTACTGGAGAGATTTCAATTTAGGAAATCTGTAATGTAAATTTACACAACCGGACCCTCAAAGCTCCCGATATGGAAAATACATACAGTATTACAAAACCACTATCAAATTAGGAGTAAGTTATTATCATTGGTCCCAAAAAGGAGAAAACGAGAAAAAAGAATCATCCGCAAAAACTCATACTTACACGAGAAAATCGGATGATTTAAAAAACTCTTTTCCTCCTGAAACCCAAACAAATGAGAGACACCATACAACAAACTGACTTTCACGGGGAAAACCCAGTCAAGACTATAAACATTTAACTCAATTAAGCAGGAACACCCCCCCCCCCCCCCCCCCACGCACTCACACACATATGCATAAGCCTAACAACCTCCAAAAAACCCGGGCTATATCACCTACAATCAGTCCATAACAACAGGCTCTCTTCAGATAAACATTGTTGTTCAATTACTAAGTCTGTAAATCAAAGTATCCTAGCACCTGTTTTTGACTATTGCTGTTTCTTTGCGAAGACTGGTTTCTTCTGTGTTTTGGACGAAATCAAAGTATCCTAGCCAGGAATACTTCACATAAATCTTAAGTAGAACCCGAGAATTTCACCATCCACGGCTTGGAGGAGGAGGTGTTCCAGCAGTCCAGGATAAATAATACCCTCCAAATGTCACCCTTCAACAAGTGCGCCTTTTTTCGCCAAACTTCTGGCTGCCTCAGGAAGGGCACAACTATAGAACAAAAAACTCTTTAGGCCTGGTCGCTGGCTTCAAAAGATGGCGCAGAGAGATTCAAAGACGCAAGAGCATTTAAACTCTTCAATGTTGTCAGCGTTGTCAACTGTCCAATCACTAAAGAGGTTAACCCCACCAATCAGGAAGCTAGCCACACCCGTGGGCGTGGCCAGCATCAAGTCAGTAATAGGCATGCCATTCAATACTTCTGTTTAAACCTTTCGGTTCTACTGTGTCCAACAAATAAATCCAATGTGTTCCTTGCGCCACAGAATATTTTTAATGTTGTCTCTACATGCCATTCTGGATGGACATTGTTTTATAAATTTTTAGTGGCATGTAAGCTGGATTTACTTAACCAAATGCCCACTGTGGATAAAGCAGCAGAGTAATGACGACCATAAACACCTGTCTCCAGTATGGAAAAGTGTGTGAAACAGGTCAATACTGACTGCTCTGTTCCTACTGGTACAAAATAGATGCTTCCACAAACAGTAGGGAGTCAAATTCAAAGTAAGCACATCATGCCCCTCTTGGCGCTCAAATTGATTTTTCAGTAAAGCAGCCCTTCCTTTGGACAATGCTACTTTGAATTTTATACATGAGCAGTCCCTATACAGGACACAGCTGATGGCCTTAGTAATTCTATGGCCATCCTAATGTTATATCTTCTTTGAGAGCAGTAAAAGTAAGAATGATGGGGGACAATGAGGCAATGTATAAAACTCAGACTAATTTGTATAATGAGAAGCCAATAAAAAGATCAGGTATTCAGCTCTTAATGTAAAAAGTTCTGAAGTGGAAGGTTTTAAATCTGGAATTGACCATCCAATTTCTTAATATTTCTGCCTTTTTATCCTATACCACAACAAATGTATCACATTAACACATGCATCTACTAGGTGGAAAAGGGTCAGGCACATACCATCAAACTCCTGGGGCTCCACCTTGTAAGCTACTGTCCAGTCTTGCCCATATGTAATGATATTGAGATACCAGGGAGAGGAGAGTAAGGCTCTGTAACCGGCTTTGGTGACAGCTGCCAGCTCTTGTAGGTAAGCCTTATCACCCTTCCATACATGGACCACCGTGTCATTTCTCATCTGGTGTAAAAGCAAACAAGGCACAGACTTGTTATAACCTGCAGTCACATGATATTAGAGTGAAATAAAATTGTTCAATTTGGGGAAATGGACAGATTACAATGAGGTGAGAGCAGCTTGCTTTGAGCCCATTCACATCCCCAAGAAGAGAGAGAAAGGGGAGAGAACAAAGCAGTGAAAGGGATGTCCTACAACAGAAGGCAAGAGGAGAAAGGTGTGACAGGTGTGAGAGAAGTGTGTTTTAACCCTGTAAAATTGCTTTTATTGATTCTTCAAGTGCATTTCTCTAGTTTGGCCAGCAGATGGTGCATGTTATGTTTTAAGCTGTTACAAAAAACTGACCTTTCCTTCTTTAGTTAACACAGATAAAGGAAATGCCTGGACTGATGTAACCAGCTTTTTTTTTTAATGTTGTTGTTCTGGGCTATGATTGGCTTGGAGTTTGAAATTACCCAGTAGTACTGGCTTTTGCTTCAGTCTTAGCCAGGAAGAAAAGAGAGTAGGATCTGTTTGCTGAGGCTCTGTGAACAGTTATATGTCCTGATCTTCCCAGGTACTGTTTAGACAGTATACAAGCGTTTAGTTAGTGTTATAATTGATCCCTATTTTCAGTTACCTGCTATTGTTTGCTGATTGCACATTTTCTGTCCACTGTTCAAGTTCTGAGAATAAACACATTTGTTTGTTCGCCCTGCCTGTCTGGACTGATAAAGAATCCTGGTGGTTTCTATGTTGGGTCTGTGAGTGCTTTCTGGAAACTGTGGGACCACTGTGAGTGTGGCCTCCAGTAACCTAGAAATCACTGGAGATAATTTGAAAGTGGGAGACTCACCCAGAGGTGGTTGTGACCCAATCAATGGGAGGAGGGTGTTAGTGTACAGCACAAGTGACAGGTGCAGGCGGACCTGAGTTATGCTGGGGATAGACCCTATACATGGCCGCGGGGTAACCCCAGACAGGTGGCTCTACATTTCATGACAACAGGAATGGGCACAGGGAGAGGGTTAATAACTGAAAGGGCAAGGTGCAGGATATGGATGAGAGGGAAATGTGACAAGCGAAAGGGAATGGAGATGGGAGAAAAGACAGTGCAAAACACAAGGGAACGTATACAAACATATTGTACAGGAGGAAGGTTGTATGGTTGGGGTAGGAGGAGCATGTATATACGAGAGAGAATGAAGCTGTGTATTAAAGGCTTTAAATGCCCTTCTAAGTAAGAGCGCCAGATCTGTTTAACATTTAAAACGTGCTATATTGTTTTTGGTGAACAAAAAAAAGTAGTTGATATAATTCAATTCATACAAAACAAAAGCATAGGGGTTTGCAGCCACAGTGGAACTTATGGGGAAGTTCCATTCAAAAGGTTGAGAACAACTAGAATAGTTTATCAAGATTTTTTTTTCATTTTGCTGTTTTCAATAAAATAAGAATGGAAATAAAAAAGTATTCATGTAAATCAGATTAACAGCATTTGCTTAGTGCATACAAAGATGCTTCATTTTCCTATAACTGTGACAGGAAATGTCAAGGAAAATGAAAGAACAAAATCAGAAGGCATAAGATGAGCACAAAAGAGAAGAAAACAGGAGCAGTAACACAGGAGGAGAAAAGTGCATGAAGATGACAGGGGCAGAGGGGAGGAGCGAAGGATCCATCATCTGTTAAGCAGCAGAAAACTTCCACAATGATGTTCAAGACTACAGCTCTCACCTCTACATGGTTATCAAACACTTCCTGCCACACCAGGTAGCCTTTACCATACCGAGAGATAATGTCCATTAGCCTAGAGGGAAACATGTTAAAGAGAAACCTGTAAATCCATGGTCCAGGGTGCACAAAATAACATATTATTCAGAAGCACTGCAGCACTATATTGTGCATTACACAGGAACACTGGAGTGGAGGAGTAGCCTAATGGTTAGTACAGCAGCCTGAGAACGTGGTGAACTAGGTTGATTCCCACTGTAGCCCCTTATGATTCTGAGCAAGTCACCTAACCCTCCATTGCCCCAGGTACAAAATAAGTAATATATAATATGTAAACCACTTTGATTGTAACCACAGAAAAGCGGTATATAAAATCCTATCCCCTTTCCCCTCCCCTCCTTTCCTGTGTTATCAGGGTGGCACAAGAGTTTAATGCCACCATAACGCAGTGCTTACAAGCTAGTAAGAGGATGAGCACACATACTGGTGTTCACAGCGCTCAAAACAATTACTACTGAGAAAAGAAGGACTGAAATATTATCTTATATTACAAGACACATTTATATTCCACATATATCTAAAAGAAAGGTTCAGTGCTGATTAACACAACAGAACTTGGAATAGCTAGGAATTAACCATCTCTACTATAGACCACAAAACAAAATCACTTGTTCAGCACACAAATTTCCCATATAAAAAGGTTTTCAAATGTTTTCAAAATGTATAATTGGATATTTGTCTAAACTGGATTAATAGAATAATCCACCATTTGGCTGCTTGTATTATTTTTTTAAATCTTTTCATGGCCAAGCGCTTGAGCATTTGTGTACTATGCTAAACAGACCATCAGCTCAGTTTCACTAATTTAAGACTGAATTTTCCATGTATCAAAGGGGTTCTCTATAAGAAACACAAATAGTTCTTTTCTTTTCCCAATCTGTGTATATTAGGAATAGCAAGAATTTTCTTATTATTCCTTTCATAAAAAATTGAAGGTTTTTAAAACAACTTTTGATTATGTAAAATTCATTTTTTAAAAATATATTCTAACTATGAATACTGTTTTTCCCAAAGTTTTATTTTGGCTTTTTTAATGTATACTGCTTAGGACCTTTTTTTGAATAGGCAGTTAATAAAAGACTAGATTAGATGACAAGGTCACCATGATTTTACATTGTACCCCTTTGGGAGTAGGGACGTGAAAATTTAATGTCTAGATAAACGACTCCAATTTGTGCCTGCCAGAAATATTAAGTTATACATATAGCTAGGAGTTTGACCTTGAAACAAAAGAAATACCAACGTAGTTTAAAAATAGCCCTAGCTTCTATCAGTAACCAATAAAGTGTATTAAGGGAAAATTAGGTTCTTACCTTGGTAATTTTCTTTCCTTTAGTCACAGCAGATGAATCCATTAACTGATGGGTTGTATCCGCCTACCAGTAGGTGGAGATAGAGAACACTGAAGAACCACAGTGACCCTTGGATGGCTAGCCCCAACTGCCTTCAGTATTTGAGATTTCCAAAGCAGAGTGCACCATAAAGGTAGAACAACATAAACTTTCCTCACAGCAAACAAACGCCCAGGAACAGGAGCAATAACCACACAAAGGAGGGACGATCTCAACCTCCTGTAATAGAACATCATGTAGAAATTCTGAAAACTGGTTTCCAACTTCTCCTGATGAGATATATATCTGCATGAAATATCTGAACCAAAAACAAAGTCAGCCAGGGAGAGATCATGGATTCATCTGCTGTGACTAAAGGAAAGAAAATTACCAAGGTAAAAACCTAATTTTCCCTTCCTTGTCATCAGCAGCAGATTTTATGTATTTATTTATTTATTTATTGCATTTGTATCCCACATTTTCCCACCTATTTGCGGCTTCAGTGTGGCTTACAATACATTGTGAATGGTGGAAATACAGTTTGTTACAACTTGGTTATGGATTACATTGTGAAGAGTTATGCGAAAACAAGTCAAAGTATCGTTAAGGGAATAGAACAATGGATAAGAACAATAGAACAATGGAAGGAAATAACAGGAAACTGACAGGGCAGCTGAACAATAGTAGGAGAACATTCGGTATAACCTTTTTCTGTGATTAGAGGTATAAATGTGGTGAAATTACGGGGGATGGGAAATTCAGAAGGAGTGTATTGTTGTATCACTAACAGTGTGTGTGGACTTCATGTGTTTTCATCCTTGCAGTAAATCTTATCAAAGAGATGAGTTTTCAATGATTTGCGGAAGTTGGTTAGTTCGTAGATCGCTTTCAGGTTGCGTGGCAGCGCATTCCAGAATTGCGCGCTCGTATAAGAAAAGGCTGATGCGTGCAGCGTTTTGTATTTTATGCCTTTGCAATTAGGGAAGTGAAGGTTGAGGAAAGTTCGGGATGATCTTTTAGCGTTTCTGGGTGGTAGGTCTATTAAGTCAGACATGTAGGCTGGGGCTTCACCGTGAATGATTTTGTGGACTAATGTGCATACTTTAAAAGTAATGCGTTCCTTGAATGGGAGCCAGTGTAGCTTCTCTCGTAAGGGTTTGGCACTTTCATATTTTGGTTTTCCGAAGATGAGTCTGGCTGCTGTGTTCTGGGCTGTTTGAAGTTTCCTCAGTATTTGCTCTTTACAACCTGCGTATAGTGAGTTGCAGTAATCCAGATGGCTGAGTACGAGGGATTGCACTAGGCTGCGAAAGACGGATCTTGGGAAGAATGGTCTTATTCTTTTCAGTTTCCACATGCAGTAGAACATTTTTTTGGTTGTGTTGTTTGCATGAGTTTCAAGTGTTAAGTGGCGGTCAATAGTGACTCCAAGGATTTTTAGAGTTTCTGAGATTGGAAGGTTTAGCTTTGGTGTGTTTATAGCGGTAAATTCATTCGTGTTGTACTGGGAGGTATCAGGCATTGAGTTTTTTCTGCGTTCAGTTTCAATCGAAATGCATCTGCCCAGGAGTTCATGATGTGTAGACTTTGGTTGATTTCATTGGAGATTTCTTTAATGTCTTGTTTGAAGGGGATGTATATTGTTACATCATCGGCGTATATATACGGGTTGAGGTTATGGTTTGATAGAAGTTTTGCCAAGGGGATCATCATTAGGTTGAAAATAGTTGGTGAGAGGGGTGATCCTTGCGGTACTCCACATTCAGGTGTCCATGTAGCAGACGTGGTTGAATTTGATGTGACTTGATATGAGCGCAGGGTTAGGAACCCCTTGAACCAGTTTAGGACATTTCCTCCGATTCCAAAATATTCAAGTATGTATAATAGGATTCCGTGGTCGACCATATCGAAGGCACTTGACATGTCAAATTGTAGGAGAAGTATGTTGTTGCCGGTTGCAATCATTTGTTTAAATTTAATCATTAGGGTAATTAATACTGTTTCTGTGCTGTGATTCGACCGGAATCCTGATTGGGCATCATGCAGTATTGAGAACTTGTTTAGATAGTTTGTAAGTTGTTTTGTTACCATCCCTTCAGTTATTTTGGTTATTAGTGGTATAGATGCTACTGGTCTGTAATTGGTTATTTCACTTGCGTTTTTCTTTGTATCTTTAGGTATTGGGGTGAGTAGAATTTTTCCTTTTTCCTTTGGGAAAAGTCCGTTTTGTAGCATGAAGTTTATGTGGTTCGTTAGGTCTAGTATGAATTGTTGAGGAGCTGATTTCATGAGGTTGTTTGGGCATATATCTAGTTTGCAGTGGGATTTAGCAAATCTTTTGAGTGTTTCAGAGATGAGGTCTTCGGATAGTAATTCAAAATCGGTCCAGGTTCTGTCTGCTGGGTATATTCCGTCTTCTGTGTCTAGACAGTCTAGAAGTGTGGCGTACTCAATAGGGCTGGCGGGTATTTTAAGTCGTAATTGTATAATTTTCTCCTTGAAGTATTTCACAAGGTTGTCGACACCTGGTATGTCTTTGCTGTTGGTTGTAACTGGTGTGTTGTCTAACAATTTATTCACGAGGTAGAAGAGTTTGTGTGTGTCTTTTTAGTTTGGTCCTATCATTGTTTTGTAATGTAGTCTTTTAGTCTGTTTTATGGTATATTTGTATTTCCTCCGAAGTAGTTTCCAGGCATTTAGTGTTTGTTCATCTTTCTTTTTGTTCCATGCGCGTTCTAGTTTCCTGACTTGTGTTTTAAGTTTTTTCAGCTCTTCGGTGAACCATGGATTTGATTTCTTCCTATGTGATGTTCTGGTTTGGATTGGGGCGATTTTATCTAATGTTGTGCATATATCGTCCCATTCTTGGAGGAATTGGATGGTGTCAGCATTTGTTGACCATTCGTTCTGGTAGATCTGTTGCCAGAATATTGTGGGGTCTATTTTTTCTCTCGTGGTGTATGTTGTTCGCTCAAGTTTGTTGATAGCGTTTATGTGTGTTTTTCGCCAGTAGAGGGAGACGTATGCTTTATGGTGGTCTGACCATAGTGTAGGTGTCCATCTTGTGTCAGTTAGTAGGATAGTTGAGTCTGGGTCAAATTTGTGTGTAATGTCCTTTTGTGTGTCCTTTTGTGTGTGTTGGTTGAGTGTTAGGTGCGTGTAGGTCCCAGAGATTTAAGAATTCTTTGCATTCTCGTGTGCCTGTTGAGGTGTCGTCTTCAAGGTGTAGGTTGATGTCTCCTACTATAAGGATGTTTGAGGCAGAGACACATGTGCTCGAGATGAAGTCCATGAGTTGCGTTTGAGAGTCTTGCCATTTTCCTGGTGGTCTGTAGAATAGGATTGCGTTGAGGTGTCCTAGTAGGTTTGGATGATTGATTCTTGTCGAGGCAATTTCAAGTTGTGGTGAGGTGGATTCACCCGTGGTTGTGATGGTGAACTCAGGCTTGTACATTATGGCTATTCCGCCCCCTCTTTTTCCATTTCTTGTCCAGTGGGTGATTTTGTATTCTGGTGGGCATGTCTCTAGGATGGCAGGGTCTGTTGGGCTGTGGAACCAGGTTTCTATGATGAATAGAAGGTCTAAATTGTCTGTGGTAATCCAGTCTAGTATATCTACTGAATTGCTTACTGCTGATCTTGCACTGATGTATCCTAGTTGGATTGAGCGGTATGGTTCTGTGGGGGGGTTCGATGTGTTTATTTTTATTAGTTGTCTGTTTTCTCGGTGGTTGAATTTGTTGTTGTTTTTCTCTTTTTGTTGGTGATGTTCGTATGTGGAGATTTTTCCTATTGGTTGGTTATTGTGTCTTTGGTCTGGTGAGTTGTTAATAGGATGTACATAGACTTGGTGTGTTGTGGTTGGGTTGTTATGAATGTTCTTTAGGGTGGGCATTGTGTGTGTGTGAGTGCTGTATGATTTGTGAGTTATGGGGTTGTTTTTGTCTGAGTCGTGGGTTGTGTTTGCGTGTAAGAGTAGGGTGAGACAGTAGATGGTTAAGAGTGTTTTGCTGGTATTCATATCAGTGTTTAAGGCGCTGTAATAGTCAATCAGCTGGTTTATATTCAAAGCGAAGCAAAGCCTACATTTGCGTTTAAGCTTGGTAACATTTCATGCTAATCATGCTTGGTTTATATTCAAAGCGAAGCAAAGCCTACATTTGCGTTTAAGCTTGGTAACATTTCATGCTAATCATGCTTGGTTTATAATCATAGCATAGCATAGCAAAGCCTGCATTTACAATTAGAGCATAACAAAAGGTGTTTCATGCAGTTAAAACAGATCAAGCAGTTATTATTAGTTATTAAGGGCTGTGTTATCTTTATTCCGTGGTCGGGGTGCTCCGCTGTCCACCGGATCAGTAAGTGATCAGCTGTACAGCGCGTACCTCTTTCTCCACCGTTTCGGGTCAAGTCGGCGGGCAGTCAGCTGTTTCACTTCGTGTTGCCGCGGTTCGCACACAGTAAGTGCCTGATGGTCGGAGGGTTGTAGTCTATAAGAGATTTAATAGATTGGAGTGGGAAGTAAGCTTGTCCAGTTCACTGTAGGCAGGGAAGCCAGTCGGTTTAATCTTTGTTTCCCCTATCCTGCGCAGCCGTCATCCTGTGCACTCAAAACAAGTATGCAAGCCTATGAACCGCTGCAGGGTTTTAATAGTCAGGAGTGGAAGTGAGTCTGTCTGGTCATTGTTGGCTACGAAGCCAACTTGCTCATTCTCTATCTCTACTTCCCTTAGCAGCCGTCACACAGTTCAATCAGACGGAGTATGCAAAACCCATGGGCTACTGCATGGGTCCGATGGATTGGAGTGAAAGTGAGTCTTCTTCTTACCCCTCTGTTTTGATGGCCTGTCTAGTCTCGTGAGCTCAGCCAGAGGGACATAGCTCCGCATGGGTCACTCGTTGCTGCCATTAACTGATGGGATGTACAAAAGCACTCCCTACTTAGGGTGGGAACAGGCCACTCCGCGAGCAAGCACTTGCGCTCCAAAATGCATGTCCTGCTTCGCTGCAACATCCAGCCTGTAATGCCGGACAAATGAGAGCTGAGAAGCCCAAGTAGCCGCACTACAGATCTCTTGAAGAGAGAGTGCACCCGTTTCAGCCCACGAAGAGGAAATCGCTCTCGAGGAATGCGCCTTAAATGCTTCAGGCAGAGACTAGCCTGAAAGCAAATACGCAGAAAAAATTACTTCCTTGAGCCAACGGGCTATAGTGGCCTTAGACGCCAGGCACCCGTGTCGAGGACCTGTCAACACTACAAAAAGGTGATCAGAAGTCCTGAAGTCATTTGATATTTGCAGATACTGCAACAGAGCCCTGCGGACATCCAAAAGATGTAATTGCCCAAAGGAGTCCAGAAAATCTTCCCTAGAAAAGGAAGGAAGAAATATGGGCTGGTTCAGGTGAAACGCTGAAACCACTTTAGGCAGGAAAGAGGGCACAGTACGCACCGTTACCCCGGACTCTGAGAATTGCAGAAAAGGGTCCCGACAGGACAGCGCCTGACGCTGAGACACGCGTCTAGCCGATGTCATGGCCACCAAAAAGACTGTCTTGAGAATCACATCCTTCTCCGAAGCTCGCATAAGCGGCTTGAAAGGCGAACGCTGGAGAGCCTTCAACACCAGCCCCAGTTCCAGGCCGGACAAGGCACCCGCACAGGAGGACGGAGCCAAAGCACCCCTCTGAAAAACTAGGCAATGTCCGGATATAAGCATAAGCTGTGGAGGTGGACCGCTTGCAGGCCTGCAAGATAGTGGAAATGACCTTGTTAGAGTAGCCCTTGTCTCTCAATTGCACCCTCTCAAGAGCCAGGCCATAAGACCAAATCGGCAGGGATCCTCCATAGACACCGGACCCTGAACCAACATGTTCAGCACCAGGGGCAAAAGAAAGTGGAGCCTCCACCATCATCTGACGGAGATTCGCATACCACGGACGCCTTGGTCAGTCCGGAGCGATCAGAATCACCAATCCCTGGTGTATTCGAATCCAAAGGAGCACTCGCCCTATCAAGGGTCAAGGAGGGAACACATAAAGGAGGCCCGAGGGCTAGGGTTGAGACAGAGCATCCAACCCCGCCGAGTGAGGATCTCTCCTTCTGCTGAAAAAGCGAGGGACTTTGGCGTTTGCACTTGACGCCATTAGATCCATTCCGGGTGTCCCCCATTTGGCACAAATCAGAAGAAAAACTTCTTCTGCCAGTTCCCATTTCGCCGGGTCGATTTGATGCCTGCTGAGAAAATCGGCTTGCATGTTGCTCTGACCTGCTATGTGAGCTGCTGACAGAAGCTGCAGGTGGAGCTCGGCCCAGTGGCAAATCTGAGCGGCCTCCGCAGCCAGGGCCCTGCACTGAGTGCCGCCCTGACGATTTATGTAGGCCACCGCTGTCGTGTTGTCTGACAGAACCCGGACAGCAAGCCCCTTCAGAGTCTTTTGGAAGGCCATAAGAGCCTGGAATATCGCTCTCAGTTCCAAGCGATTGATGGACCACTCCGCTTCCACGGTTGTCCACTGACCCTGAGCATAGCTTCCCTGGCAATGTGCTCCCCAGCCCACAAGGCTGGCATCCGTTATCATCAGGCACCAAGAAGGAAGCGCAAGCGGCATTCCTTGTCGCAGCATCTTGGTCGGAGAGCCACCACTCCATACTGAGCCGGGCCGCAGGGAGCCACGTTAGTCTGCATTGATATTCCTGGGAAATCGGAGACCATTGTTGAAGCAGGGCAATCTGCAGAGGCCTCATATGCGCTCTCGCCCATGGAACCACCTCCAGGGTGGCCATCATCGACCCCAGCAGCTGGACAAAGTCCCAAGCTAGTGGGCGAGGCATCCGCAGGAGCAGACAGACCTGATTCTGAAGCTTGCACTGCCTTTGGTCAGGGAGAAAGACCAACCCCAAGGCCGTGTCGAACCGGACCCCCAAATACTCGAGAGACTGAGAGGGGGTCAGGTGACTTTTGGGTATATTGACCACCCAGCCTAGCGCCTGCAGGACTGTAACCACTCTGGCTGTGGCAAGACGACTTTCGGCTGCCGAATCCGCTCTGATGAGCCAATCATCGAGATAAAGGTGAACTCTGATACCCTCTCGCCTGAGACAGACAGCTACGACCACCATTACCTTGGAAAAGGTATGGGCAGCTGTGGCTAGGCCGAAAGGCAAGGCATGAAACTGGAAATGTTGTCCCAACACCGCAAACCAGAGAAACCGCTGATGCGGGGGCCAAATAGGAATGTGCAAATATGCTTCTTTTAGGTCCAGAGACGTGAGAAACTCTCCTGGCTGTACCGCCGCAATGACGAAGTGCAGGGTTTCCATGCAAAAGTGTCGTACTCTTAGGGCCTCGTTGACTCTTCGTTAAGTCGAGGATCGGTCTGAAATACCTGCCTTTTCGAGGAACGACAAAATTAATGGAATAGCGGCCGCAGCAGAGTTCGGCGGGAAGCACTGGGATCACCGCTCCGAGGTGCAGCAAGACTTGCAAGGTCTCCTCTACCGCCGCCCGTTTGACGGCAGTGCCGCATCGGGACTCCACAAACACATCTCTCCTCGGGGCACCGAATTCCAATCAGTAACTTTCTCTGATCAGGTCCAGAACCCACTGATCCAAAGTAATCTTGGTCCACTCCTCGAGAAAGAGGGAAAGACGTCCTCCTACTGCAGGAATCGAGGAGCGGACCAACGTCCCATCATTCTGGAGGACACCCCTGAACTCCAGGCTGAGACCCGGCCGCTGCGGATCGTTTGTCCGAGCGAAAGGAATTCCTCTGCTGAAAACGGACACGTTGAGAAAACCCAGCAGAGCACCCCAGGCGATACCTGCGAGCTTCATGGAAGCGAGGTCTAGAAGAGGAGGGAAACACAGAACCCTTGGGAAGAAGGCCTCGGCCTATCCTCAGGTAATCGCTGGGGCTTAGAGCCCCCTAGGTCTTTAACAATCTTCTCCAAATCTTCTCCAAATAACAGGAGGCCCCAAAAGGGTAACCTCACCAGCCTTTGCTTAGAGGCCATATCAGCCGCCCAATGCCATAGCCAAAGAAGGCGGCGGGCAGAAACCGCCACAGACATCTGTTTAGCCGAAACTCTGACCAGATCATAAAGGGCGTCAGCCAAAAATGACAGGGCCGATTCCATCCGCGGGGCAACCTCAGAGGGACCCCGCACCATCCGCGGGCTGTTCCACCGCCTGTTGTAACCAGGAAAGACATGCTCAGGCTGCATAGGAACTGCAAATAGACACCCTTAAGGCCAGGCCCGAAATTCCAAAGGACCGCTTCAGCGCAGATTCTAGCCGCCGGTCCTGCATGTCTTTCAACGCGACCCCTCCCTCTACTGGGAAAGTGGTCTTTTTAGTCACCGCCATGACCAATGTGTCCACTTTAGTCATCCCCAAAGGGATCAAGTGCTCCTCACTCAGAGGGTAAAGCTGACCCATAGCCCTGGCCACTTTCAAAGGCCCATCGGGGTGAGATCATTGAGCTGAAATAAACTCTTGGATGCAGTCATGCACAGGAAAGGCCCGAGTCGGCTTCTTAGTACTCGCCATCCTAAGATTAACAGAGAAGGCATCACCCTCGGCAGGATCATCAATTGAGAGGGCCTGCAAGGCGTCAGTAATGAGAGCTGGCAGCTCGTCGTGGTGGAAAATCCGAACCGCACTGGGATCATCTGAATCCAGTGGCAAACAGGCACCCTCATCTGGATCGTCCGTCCATGAGGGCCTGCCAGATCCCTCAGACTCCCCACAGCCCAACCACCGGGGGGGGGGGGGGGTGGGGGGGGTAAGGAGGTGTGCCATCTTCAGACGGGGAATTTACCCATCTATGTTTAGCATCCTTCCAACGCTCAGGGGAAGAGAAAACCTCTGTAGCCAGCCCTGGGCCATCAACACCTGGAGGTGATCCAGAAAAACTCACCCTGACCCTCCGCCTCTGAATTAGGAGAAACGGATGTTGGAGCTCCTCTGGCAGCCTCAAAACGAGGTGTCCCCCTGCTCTCAGACTCCTCCGCAACCGCGAGGGTCGAGACATGCGGCGCTTCCAAAATGGCGCCCGCTGCCAGCTCCATCAAGCGGGAAGAATCATCGCTCGCCATGCTTGTACTAGCACGAGCGTCTAAGGAGCACGTTTTGCACAGCCCCGCTGCTGATATGCGTTTACCACAACGGGAGCAGCGCTTAACTCCCTGAGCAGCCATCGCCCGACTGGACGGAAATATAGCAATAAAATGGTGGCTTCGCGCCAAAACTTACCCCGTTCGGAACGCTGTCCGTGGGAACCTTCCCGGAGGAGCTGGGCAACACTCTCACCTCAGAAGATCGAGTCAACGAGCTCCGGTCAAGCTGCACTGAACCAGAATCTCTGGAGAAAGCCTCAAAACAGCCACGCAGTAAAAGCGTGCTTTTTTTTTTTTTTACGCTGTGAGGAAAGTTGGAGGCAGGCAGCAACAGAGGGACTCCGGGAGGAGGGGGGAATGGGTAAGGCAGGGAAAGGGCAAACCTATATGCCTTTAAAGTGGGCACCACCAGCCACAACACCCCTGCTCAACTGGCAAAGCACAGGAGCCACCCCAGGCAGAAATCCAGGAGCTGATCAAGCTACGTCCACACCTGCTGGAAGATATAAAAATACTGAAGGCAGTTGGGGCTAGCTGTCTAAAGGTCACTGTGGTTCTTCAGTGTTCTCTATCTCCACCTGCTGGTAGACGGATACAACCCATCAGTTAATGGATTCATCTGCTGCTGATGACAAGGAAACAATGGTGTTATTCTATCAAATGAATGTGCTGAACTCAACAATTGCACTCCTGTATTCTGAAGGGTTTGCAATTTTTTCCCATAAAGTCACTTGACAACCTAGATATAAGAAATTACAATAATCTGTGATAAAACAAGAGATTGTACCAACAATCTGAATGAATGGAATTCCAAGAAGCTACAAAGGAAATATGTTCTTACCTGATAATTTTCTTTCCTTTAATCATACCAGACCAGACTAATGGGTTGTGTCCATCTACCATCGGAAGGAGACAGAGAAAATAGTTCCAAGCAAACCGCCCCCTTAAGGGTATCGTGCAGCCTGGAATGTTCAGTATTTCGAATAGCCAAGCAGTGGTGCTCTGAAGTCTAGAAGAAAATAAAGTTAATACCAAACAGGCAAACTCTTGGAGCCAATATGCAGAACCTCACTGTTCCTGCTTGGCCAAAGGCAACTGCAACCTCCTCTCACAGTAAAGTAAGCGGGAGGGAATGGTCCATACTGAGGTTGCCCAAGCACATAGAGATCTACCCCTGAATCCGGGGAAAGAACTTCGTGATCCCAAGTAACAGGAGTCATACAGAGCTGGCACAACAAGTGGCAGGAGATTGAATAGAGAAGATGAAGTAGGCAGTACTGTAGGACATCCCACCGTATTGAAGAGCCGTGGAACAGCCAGGGATACCTAAAGGAAACAACACTCTGACAAACTTTAGCCAGGGAGGGAATCTGGACTAGTCTGGTATAATTAAAGGAAAGAAAATTATCAGGTAAGAACATAATTTTTCCTTCCTTGTCATCTATACCAGACCAGTCCAGACTAATGGGATGTAGCAAAGCAGTTTCCCAAAGATGGGAGGGAGAAAAGAAGAATGTTGAAGGTTGAGAAATCAACAAAGCTATACACACAGCAAAAAAACTGATCAGCAGAAAAGGATTTGAATATCCGAACGACCAGGCTACCAAAATGGAACAGAGTTAGACACTAGAAAAGGAACTGAAGCCATAGGACGTAAAACAAACGTCTTGAGCAAAAGAAAAATTACGTCCCCCTGTCCCGAGAGTAGAAAAAAGAAGCAGCAAAAGATACTCATGCCAAAGGACCCCACTATGGAAGGAAGGCAACAGTTGTATCCGAGCAACAATGAGAAGAACTGTCTCTCCTAGACCAGGATCCACTTCTCCGAACCCTGGAAGGACAAAGACTAACTCCCAAACCTGCCGGTCTGCGTTAAGTCCAAGATGGTCAGATGAAGTGACCCTAACAAGTACTAGGAGTACAAACCCCAAACAGTGTGCCACACTTCACAGGAGAAAGAAAGCAAGGCCCAGGAACCACCCAGACCCGCGCCTAGTGAAAGAATCAAACTCCACAGAACAAGAAGAAACTCCAGAGTCGAGAGAACCAATTAACTGGAGCACTAGTCTCTCCAGGAGAACCGTGAAGAAAAGGGCAGCAGCATACCAGGGTACAACCATAGAAAGACAGTACTCCTCAACCAGCTCGCTCTGGACTTAGGGATGCAAGAACAGAGCCAAGAGAACAAAAGGAGACAAAAAGAGAGAGACGAGAACCACACTGTGGGGAAAAGACCCTCAAGGTGCCAAGTAGCCACAAAAGGAGCAGAGACGAATTCCAACTTCAGGAATGGAGACGCTTCTCGCCAGCCACCAAGAGCTACGGCAAAAAAAGGTGCCACAAGAATGGTAGCTAACAGGAGACAAGACAGCCTTGTCTAGCAATATAAACTACAGTATGCCACAGCTGCTGAGAAGTTACTGTATCCAACCTGCAGAAAAGAGCTGGGGTTGACCGACAAGGTGAAACAGTGCCCAACAGGCAAAGTTGAAAAACGCTCCACAGTCAGAAACTAAACTGTGCTAAAGGGACAGAAATGAAGCTGTGCTAATCAGACAGAGTAGGATCCGTGCTCAACGAGAACAAACGGATTTGCACTCAAAGCACACAAACTGAGCCACGCACCACGGGCAGAGAAAGAATTGCACACCTCTGGCAAAAATAGAAATGCACTGAACAAGCAGAAAAGAAGCTGAGAGTAACAGACAAGAGGATGAGCAGTGCCCCACTGAAAGAGCTGGATGTTAGAGGTACCTGCAGAACTGAAACTGCGGTTGCGATGGAACTGTGTATAAAACGCAGACAAGGAGCTGCTTTCCACACGCAAACAAGGAGCTGTGCTCCGGATGCCAGCAAGGAGCTGCGCTCCTGACACCGGTAAGGAGCTGTGCTCCAGGCACCGGCAAGGAACTGCGCTCCAGACACCAGCAAGGAGCAACACTCCACACGCCGACAAAGACCTATGCTTCCTATGCAGAGATGAAGCTGTGTAGCACCTGCAATCACAGAGCTGTGCTCCACATACCACCCTGGAACTTCGCCCAATTTGCAGAGAAGAGTTGTGCTAAACACACAGAGATGGAGATACACTCAACTGGTGGTGGAGCTGCACTCTGCACGCAGACAAGGAGCTGCATTGCATACGCAAAGAGAGAGCTGCATGACACACACAGAGCCATGTTCTACACGCAGACACAGGACTGCGCCCCACACTGAGACCTGCAGAGAAAGAACTACACTCAACATTTGACAATGGAGCTGAGATGAAATGCAGAGATGAAAGGTTGCAGAATAAGCAGCAAAGGAACTTCAATCAACATGCCATGATAGAACTGTCCTCAACATACAGCGATGAAGCTAAAGCCAACCTGGAACTGTGGAACTGTGACCAACATGCAGCGATGGAGCTAAAGCCAACCTGGAACTGTGGAACTGTGACCAACATGGAATGGTGGAACTGCATGCGGCGATGGAGCTGCGCTCAACAAGCAAAAAGCATAGATGGAGTCCCGGAGAACAGCCAGAGAAGAAGGTGCTGCCAGGAGGCCAACAGGAAAGGAGCTCAACTTGTGGAAATGCAAACCTGGTGCTGCACTCCCCTGGCCCAGAGGGACTAAAACTACAAGAAGAGAAAGCCCCGTGTCCCAAGAGACACTCTCGGCCCCCAAGTGGACCCTGAGCCACAATGACCACCCTCCTAGGCAACCAATACAGAGCAGCAGTCAACGTAGAGAAAGAACTCCCGCCAAGAGGGAGATAAGCATCACAGATCTAGAATCCTCAGACCATAGGGAGCAAAGTGCAGCCATAAGGCAGTGAGGAAGAAACAACTCTCGCCTGGCCAGGAACAAAGACGAAGCTGGCCACTAACACCAAACTGAGGAAAAAGCAGCTAAGGGAGAGAGAAACTTCACACCTAGAACAGAGCCATTTCCATGCAGAAAAGTAGAGAAAAGCGCAGAGCTAAGAGACAATAATCCAGATGAACAGCAATAGATCTGCTCAGCAGGAAAGAACTGCGCTCCTTACAGAAAAAGGAAGGAGTGCCAAATATGCCAGAAGCGAGGCGCCTGAAACTAGAAAAGGCAAAATCCGCCTGTGCCAGGCTAAAACTCCCGCCCGAAAGCAAGGGAAGCTAGGAAGAGCTGTGGCAAACTAGTCCTAAAAAGGCACATTCCCATAAAGAGACATTGAACTGAGTCCAAGCAAAAGACTGGCAAGAATAGTGCTCCCGAGGGTACTCAGAAGAGGGATTTGAGCTAGCAGTTGCACACCGAGGGCAACTCGAACCCCTGCCGAAGGAAAATATACTGCAGACAAACCAGAGCAGACAGGAGGGCTTCATGGGGACGAGAGAACCAGAACCTCCCTAAGGAAGGGAGGAAAAACTGCTGCCAAAACAAGAATCAAATAGCAGGGATGTCTCATGCAAGATGCCTGAAGCAGCAGAGACCAGATGGTCTAAAAAAGAACTGACCAACAGCTGCGCAAGGCTGACAGGAATGAAAAAATAGCCCTGGACTAAAAAGACCAAGCCTGCAGCCAAATGGAGCCAGTGAGAGACTTCCCCCACTTTGGAAATGGCAGACTAAGACCTCCGAACCGCAAAGGTACAAGTTCCAGCAACGGGGCCGCCCTCTGAACCAGCCGCCATCTAGGATCGTGAAGAGGAGAAAAACAACTGAGTTTCCTGATCCAGACACGAGCCGTGCCCCACAAAAAAAAATCAAAGCAACTGGTACCAGCTCAGAAGGG
The DNA here is from genome assembly GCF_901765095.1 of Microcaecilia unicolor. Taxonomy (NCBI): domain Eukaryota; kingdom Metazoa; phylum Chordata; class Amphibia; order Gymnophiona; family Siphonopidae; genus Microcaecilia; species Microcaecilia unicolor. The sequence continues at coordinate 678,559,225 of NC_044031.1, read as the reverse complement.
TCCAAGATCAGAATCAGACGCCGGCCAGCGAAATGCAAAGAAACTTCGCAAGCAGCCCCCTAGAATACATTGCCAAAGGCGGGAAAATAAATCAGGTAACAGGCAAGAGAAAGAAGGAAAAACAAAAAGGTTCTTCTTTTTTTTTTTTTTTTTTAACAATCTTCTTCACTAGTGACAGGAATTAATAAAGGCAGAGAATTAATAAAAGGAGGGAAAAACAAAGTTTCCTTTTTTCTTTTTTTTTTTTACCAACCTTCTTCACTAGTGACAGGAATAATTAAAGGCTTACCTCAGAAGCAGAAATTAAGATATACCTACCACCACAGAAGAGAAGAACCCCCACAGGGGAGACAAGTTACTCCATGCCACAATCAACCATCACCCTGCTACAAAGACAGCCAGGGGAGGGGAGGGAACCAGGGTCACTGGATATCACCCTAGCTGGCAGATGAGGAACCCAGGGCCACTGCATGTCTTATATTCCGCCAGAACCGATATACTCACACCACCCCTCTCCTCAAGTCACTTCACTGGCTTCCGATCAGATACCGCATACAATTCAAACTTCTCCTCCTTACCTACAAATGCACCCGGTCTGCGGCTCCTCACTACCTCTCTACCCTCATCTCCCCCTATGTCCCCGCCCGTAACCTCCGCTCACAGGACAAATCCCTCCTTTCAGTTCCCTTCTCCACCACTGCCAACTCCAGGCTCCGCTCATTCTGCCTTGCCTCACCCTTTGCCTGGAACAATCTTCCTCAACCCCTACGCCAAGTTCCCTCCCTACCCATTTTCAAATCTCTGCTTAAAACTCACCTCTTCAATGCTGCGTTCGGCACCTAACCTTTCGTGAAATATAGTATTCCCTATCAGACGGACTCCACACTTGTCTTTAGATTGTACACCTGTCTTTTAGATTGTAAGCTCCTTGAGCAGGGACTGTCCTTCCATGTTAAATTGTACAGCGCTGCGTAACCCTAGTAGCGCTTTAGAAATGTTAAGTAGTAGTAGTATCTAAAACTAGCCCCAACACGGCTACCAGCACACCCCTGGCTCCACTGTCACCAGAAGAATCTGGACAGGAACTACCAGCCGGCAATCCAGAGCAGCTGCACGAGCCGTCCATCATCCGCTAGGAGACAGAGAAAATACTGAACATTCTTGGCTGCACGATACCCTTAAGGGGCGGTTTACTTGGAACTATTTTCTCTGTCTCCTTCCGCTGGTAGATGGACACAACCCATTAGTCTGGACTGGTCTGGTATAGATGATAAGGAATGTGCTTCAGTTTTCTCAACAGCCCAAAAACTCTCAATTACTTAAGAATGTGGGTCAAATGTTAATGCATTATCCAATGTTACTTTCAAGATTTTAAAGTTGGGACTCCTAAGACATGCCAAAGTAACATTGCTCACTCTAGCTCAGCTCCTGTGAACTATGCTACTACGTATGCTCAGTTTGGGTTGTAATGGCTTCTGGCCAGGTAGCCATTTCCAGTTTCACACACGCTCACATAACAGCACAGATATTAGGGGACTTGTGTGCTCCACCCACCACTATCACAACACACATTACTTTCAGTCAGTGTTGACAGAACATAATAGAAAACTATGGAGTTCCCTTTTCTCGAAAGATGAAGTGGAGACCAACAGGGGGATGATCAGAAGCAAACGCTGGCGCTAGAGGCTGTTAGCGCCATACTAGCACCGGCGTTTACTAACACCCCATGATCAGAGCCCTCGAGCGCATGAAACAACACGCTTGAGGGCTCTGAATGCAACTAGCATGCAAATGCATGCTAAACAGGGCTAAACATATTCATTCCCAATGATCAGCTGCCAGCGCACCAAAGATTGGGGTTCTGGCTGTGGCAAACCCTACGCCAGCTCCGAGCTGGTGTTAGGGTTTGCAGATCATTGGGGAGGAATGGAGAGCCCTGTTCAGCATGCATTTGCATGCTGGCAGGCCCACATTCCCCCCAACAGCAAACCTGCCACTGACAGGGGGCTGGAGGTCCGGCGGACCTCCGGTCCCCCTGGCAATCCCCCCCCCCCAACTCCCCCCAGCAAAAGGTCCCTGGTGGCCCAGTGGGCGACCAACCAACCCCCCCCCTCCCCAAGTTCAAGGAGGGCTGGAGATCCGGTGGGTATCCAGCCCCCCCTAACCCCTAACTCCCCCAGCAAAAGGTCCCTGGTGGCCTAGTGGGCGACCAACCAACCAACCCCCCCCCCCCCCCCCCCCCAGCAACAGGCGGCTGGAGGTCCGCTGGACCTCGTCCAGGTTCAGGGAGGGCTGGAGATACGGTGGGTCTCCAGCCCCCCCTAACTCCCCCAGCAAAGGGTCCCTGGTGGCCTAGTGGGCAGGCAACCAACCAAACAACCCCCCCTCCCAGGTTCAAGGAGGGCTGGAGATCTGGTGGGTCTCCAGCCCCCCCTAGTCCCCCTGGTGGTCCAGACCCCCCTAGTGTGTTGGAGGAGGGAGAGTAGCCTGCCTCCCTCCTCTTCCTGTGATGCTGCAAAATGGTGGCACCCAGCCCTGCCCAGTGTATCCTGGGATGCGCTGGGCGGGGCTATATACCATATAAGGGAAACTCCCTTGTACGGTGTATACCCCCGCCCAGTGCATCCCAGGATACACTGGGCAGGGCTGGGCGCCGCCATTTTGCGGCGTCGCAGAAAGAGGAGGAAGGCAGGCTTCCCTCCCTTCTTCAACACACAAGGTAGGGGGGTTCCTTATATGGTGTATAGCCCCACCCAGCGCATCCCAGGATACACTGGGCAGGGCTGGGCGCCGCCATTTTGGTCTTTGTTAAATTGTACAGCGCTGTGTAACCCTAGTAGCGCTCTAGAAATGTTAAGTAGTAGAAGGGCTGGGCGCCGCCATTTTGCAGCGTATTTTGCGGCAGCGCTGGAAGAGGAAGGAGGCAGGCTACCCTCCCTCCTCCAACACACAAGGTAGGGGGTCTGGACCACCAGGGACCCCTTGCTGGAGGACTGGGGGGGCTGGAAACCCACCGGATCTCCAGCCCTCCCTGAACCTGGGGGGGGCGGGGAACGGAGGTCCAGCAGACCTCCAGCCCCCGTTGCTGGGGGGGGGGGGGGTTGGTTGGTCGCCCACTAGGCCACCAGGGACCCTTTGCTGGGGGAGTTAGGGAGGGCTGCAGACCCAGACCTGTCAAACAAGTGCAAGAGGATTGTGCTGAGCGCATGCTCAGGCACAATTCTCCCGCACTTTTAACCCATGATCAGAGATAATTGCGTGCTTAAATTTGCATGCAATTATCTCTGATTATAGGTCTAATAACGTCCCGCGCTGTTCTAGCGCTATCTTTGGAGCACTGTTTGGAACAGTACAGGGTTTTGATCATCTCTCTGCAAGAGCCTAGGGTGAAAAGCAACAGGAGCCATGAGGAATGGAAATCTAGCACGTCTGTGCTTCTGCTAAACAGGGACTAGGGACAGACATCACTATCCATCTCCTTACTTCTTTATGTAGAAAGATTCTAATCTGGTGTAGTCGTTTCCAAATTGCATCATCTTCATAAATTCCCGGACGTGTGGATTTGACTTCCTTATGATAAATACACCCAGACAAAAAAAAAAAAAAAAAAAAAAGAGAGAACTGGAATTAAGCAAATGCTGAAATTTCAATTCATTTTTCATTTATTGCATACACTTTTTTGTTTTTAATTAGTTGTAAAACAAGAAAAGCTCTGTTGAGGATCTACCTCTTTCCATATGAAAAAAAAAGTCTTTTAGCAATATAGCCCCTGTATTTCAAGGAAGCACGAAGGGATGATGAAATACAGTATAGTGTGAAACTGTGGGCCAACCAGCTGACAGGCCTCACTTCTAATATCATGCACTTCAGAAAAGAAGGCAGACACGCTGCTATGACATTGCCTGTCTGGTAATTAAGACAGAACAAATCCCTCTACTACTACAAAATATTTTGAGCCTTCTGAGGCATAAAGCTGAAGACAAGGTGACTCCAGAGACTGAGAAGGACTTGTTATGCTCTGTGATGCAGTGTCAACAATTTCTTACTCACAAAGCAGTTTTATTAACCACATACTCTGGCCGTTGTCTGTCTATGTTGAATTGTTGTTTTAAAAAAAAATACAGGACAGATGATACAACCACTTGTTAATGAATCCACAAAAAATATTTTCACCAAAATGAAATCAAAACACAATCAAAGAAAAGACTAAATATATTGGAGAAAAATTATTATAAAGGTTGAATCCTCAGTGTGAAATTCAGAATACTGAGACCACAAACAATGCTCCTCTCATAAGACCAGCTGTGTGAATTAATGTTCACCATCCACAGCTGTACACACCATCATCGGACACAACCTACGTATGTATACCTATTGTGCAGTAAAGAACAAAGGTGAATGTGTTTCACAATATAAATCATAAATCAAAAATAGTCTCACTCTGAAGATGTTTACCAATTCAACTCTGTACAGTTCAATGCAAAGTCTATGTATTCAGTGAACATGTAAATGGGTATACCTTTTTTTGAAAAACAAAGATAAGTTAATACACTTATCTTGATAGTAGTAATGTCCCAACCCACTCAGATCGGGACATTATTGCTATCAAGTGCACTGACATATCTTTATTATGTATATCTTTGTGTTCCGACAGCCACATTGTCTGTGGTCTCAGTATTCTGAATTTCACACTGAGGACTCAACCATATAATAATTTTTCCACATGTATATTATATTTAGTCTCTTCTCCAATTGTGTTTGCTTTCATTTTAGTGAAAGTATTTTTGAGGATTCATTATTTATTTTACTTTTTAATTGGGTTCTTTTCTTGTTTCAGCAACCACTGGTTAAGCAATGTTGCTCACCTGCAGCTGGGATAAATTGGCAAGTGAGTGTACCATCCTTGAGATACAAAAGAAGGAAACCACCATAGTGGAGGAACAAGGAGAACCTTATGGAGTCCATAGAAACAGTCAAACAGTAAGGTCAATGGATGAGTCTTCCAACCCAAGCAGACAAACGAGAGTAGATTCTTAAAGGTGTGGTTTTATCGATGGACAAAAAAGACCCTACACGAGACCTTAAAAAAAGCCTGCCTCAGGGGTCTTTTGTAGAAGTAGTCATTGTGTTCCTTGTGATCATCCCAGAGATATCTGTTAGACTACCTGTTCTACAAAAAAAAAAAAAAAACCCTGAGGCAAGCTTTAAGAAGAAAAACAGTCCTTGTCAGGTCTTTTTGTTCATCAAAAAAGAAACTACTCTCATTTGTATGCTTGTGTTAGAAGACTCATCCATTGACCGTACTGTTTGACTATGCCATCCATGAGATCCAGTATGCAAAGCCAATTCCTTTTTTCAGGGATAGTAGAATGGAAGAGTATGTTAATTTTTAATTTCTTTTTGCCCAAGAAAAAAAAAGTTGAGATCCCTGAGGCTCAGAATGAGAAGGCCCCTGATTTCTTGGGGGGATTAGAAAATACCTGGAATAGAAACCCTGATTTCTCTCCAATAGAGGGACAGGTTCCATAGCATTGGCCTGGAGCAAGAGCAACATCCTCTTGCAAAAGGCTGACATCGGAGATGGGGAGGAGGGTCCAGTGCAAAGGTTCATCTGGGGGCTTTCTTTCTGAGAAGCCTGAGGTAGTAACCCTTTTGGTTTATACTCAGCACCTAGAAATATGTGGTAATGGTCTGCCAAGCTTTAAAGAAATAATGAGCCTGACTCCCCCCCCCCCCCCCCCCCCCCCCCCCCCACCATAGCAGGGGTTCTCAACCCAGTTCTTGGGACATATCCAGCCAGTCAGATTTTCAGGAAACCCATAATAAATATGCACAAGATAGAATTGGGATAGTACATGCAAATTTAACTAAATCTTTCAGCCATACCTATCTATATGGTCCTTCTTTGCTTATACCCTACGCTGTTTATTAAAATGTTCAATTACATGCTATGTTGATATTGTAAGTAGTATACTATACTGTACTTTGTGTTATTTGAATATTTTTACTGCTGTAATTGTCTATTGCTTATGTTTGATTTCTTCTTACTGTACACCACCTTTAGTGAATTCTTTCAAAAAGATGGTAAAAAAATCCTAATAAATAAATAAATATCTACTGTGGGTATCTTGAAAACCTGACTGGTTAGGTGTGTCCTGGACTGGATTAAGAAACCCTGCCCTACAGCAAAGGCAAGGTACATCTTTTAGAGGAGTTGTGGCTACTGAGACAGAAGATAGTCAAGGCTGCTGCTTTGTTGGAGCAGGAGACTATGATTAAGCTGAGCACTCTCTCTGACGAGGTCTCTGGGAAGCAGGAAGATGATGTTCAGACAGCTGTTTTTGATAAAGTCTTGTGCTGTGAGAACCCCTTGTGGTACTGAATAAAAGATGGCCATCTACTCGTATCAGAAAAGGAGGGTGGGCATGACAGAAATTACTGCAGGGTGGAGCAATAATTCATTATGGTTTCAAAAGAACATGACTTGTTCTCCAAAAAGGAGAGACCCACATACAGGGTGCATCCATTTAGAATGAATGCCCTCATGGGAACCAGAAGCAGGCAGCCACACAAGGCATCTAGCTGCAATAGTAAAGCAGAAACTCTGGAGGAGGAGGTTTCAAAAATATTTCATGCAGTACATTATCAGATCTGTACCACATTCATCCACCTCTGCTAGAAAGGCAGCTGTGTTTGCGACTGAAGACAGGCTTGATAAAAAAAGACTGGAAGACCGTGTGCATATACTGGACTATACAGAATTGAAGCACTTGTACTCATGTTGACAAACATCACCCTATGGAGGAAGGGGAGACTTCCCTGCCAAAGTAATCTAGCATTCTCAGATCTTTCCCAGCTGGAATATTGGAAAAATCCCTAAATTTCTTGAACTTCCTCATAGCTGCCTCAACCATCACAAATGCATGGAAAAGCTGGACTTTGCTGAATCCTAGAGCTGGCTTGGCCTTGTATTTTATTTATTTATTATTTATTTTAGAGAGATGTTGAACATCGAGTGGATTATACCACATCTGAAAATTGTTGGTCCTGAAGCAAGCCATGGATAATAAGAGTACCAGTTCATTTTGGTGTCTCAATGTATTTTAAGAGACCAAAATCATCTACTCTTGGCTCAGCCTCCTGCTACAGAGGAAAAGGCACCCCCTTAGCCATTTTCTGAACAGGTCTTGGCAAGAAATATTTCCAAATAAGGACCCATTTCTGGCCAGGGCAGGAGACGGATTAGACAGAATTCCTTTATAGTCCCTGTCAACATCTTTGAAAGATGAAGGTTGAGTATAGCAAAGATACTTACTTGTGGAAGGTATTCTCCAAGGACAGCAGTTTTATATTCTCACAAGTGGGCGACGCCATAGCTAAATGACAGCATTGTGGAGCGCAAGTGCCTTCCCGCCCGCCGCGAGAACACAGTCTCCTTAGTTTAATACTATAGCAAAAAAATAAAGTAAAAATAAAGGAGACAATTCCAAGGGTAGGCAGGAGGGATTGTGAGAATATAAAGCCTGCTGTCCTCAGCGAATACCTGCTACACAGTTAAGTATCTTTGCTTTCTCTGAGGACAAGCAGGCTTATAATTCTCACAAGTGGGGAATCCCTAGCATCCAGGCTCACCAAAAACAACATACATTGGTCATTGGGCCTCGCAACGGCGAGGACATAACAGAGATTAACCTGAAATTATATACAATCTGAACGAGATTGTAGCCTGGAACAGAATAAAACGGGCCTAGGAAGGTGGAGTTGGATTCTAGACCCCAAACAGACTCTGCAACACTGTCTGCCCGAACTGAATGTCACGTTGGGTATCCTGCTCAAAGCAGTAGTGTGACGTGAATGTGTGAAGACCACATCGCAGCCGTGCAAATTTATTCAATGGAGGCCAACCGCAAGTGGGCTACCGACATGGCCATGGCTCTGACATTATGAGCCATGAAATGACCATTCAAGGACAGCCCAGCTTGTGCATAAGTGAAGGAAATGCAATCTGCCAGCCAAACAGAAATGGTACATTTCCCAATACTGTCCACCATCCTGTTGGGACCAAAAGAAACAAAAAGCTGGCCTTGTCTGCTCCATGTAATAGGCCAATGCACTATTGCAATCCAAGGTTTGCAAGCTGCTTTCGCCAGGATGAGCATTAGGTTGGGAAAAGAATGTTGGCAAGACAATTGACTGCTTCAGATGGAAGGGTGCGTGCGGAGGAATACTCTGTTGAGATGAAACTTAGTTTAAGGTGCATCCACCACTAAGGCATGAAGTTCACCGACTCTATGAACTGAAGTAACAGCTACCACAACAATGATCTTCCAGGTCAAGTACTTCACATGGCAGAAATTCAGTGGCTCAAAAGGTGCTTTCATCAGCTTGGTGAGAATGACGTTGAGATCCCAGGGCACTGGTGAAGGTTTGACAGGGGGCTTTGAAAAAAGCCCTCTCATGAAGCAAACAACTAGAAGCTGTCCACAGATGGGCTTACCTTCTACAAGTTGATGATAAGCACTAATTTCATTAAGGTGAACCCTTACAGAGTTGGTCTTGAGACCAGACTCTGATAAGTGTGGAAGATAATCAAGCAGGGTCTGTGTAGGGCCTTGCTCTGACACCAGATGGCAAATCTCCTCCATTTAAAAGAGTAACACCTCTTAGTGGAATCTTTCCTGGAAGCCAGCAAGACCTGGAAGACACCCTCTGAGAGGCCCAAGGAAGCAAATTCTAGGCTCTCAACATCCAAGCTGTGAGAGCTAGAGACTGGAGGTTGGGATGCAGAAGTGACCCCTCATTCTGAGAGATGAGGGTCAGAAAACATTCCAATCTCCACTGTTCATCGAAGGATAATTCCAGAAGAGGGAACCATATCTCCCGCGGTCAATATGTCGCGATCAGAAGCATGGTTCTACAGTCTTGCTTGAGTTTCAACAATGTTTTTCCCACTAGAGGTATTGGAGGATACAAATACAGAAGACCTGTCCTCCAACTGAGGAGGAAAGCATCTGATGCTCGTCTGTCATAGGCCTGAAGCCTGAAACAGAACTGATGGACCTTGTGATTGATCTGAGCGGCAAAAAGATCCACCGAGGGGGTGCCCCACACTCAAAAGATCTTGCGGGCTATGCCCACCATTGAGAGACTACTCATGTGGTTGCATTATCCTGCTCAGTCTGTCAGATAGGGTATTGTTTGTGCACGCCAGATAAGTGGCTCAAAGAAACATGCCATGTTGGCGAGCCCAATGCCACATCCGGATGGCCTCCTGACAGAGAGGGCGTGATCTGGTGCCCCCCTGCTTATTGGTGTAATACATTGCAACCTGTTTGTTTAGATGACAACAAATTGACGAGATAGCCGATCTCTGAAAGCCTTTAGAGCGTTCCGGATCACCCGAAGCTCCAGGAGATTGATCTGAAGATTTGTTTCCTGGAAGGACCAAACTCCATGAGTGTGAAGCCCATCTACATAAGCTCCCCATCCCAGGAGAGATGCATCTACTGCACTTTTTGCAACTGAGGAATTTGAAATGGAAGTCCCAGAGTCAAACTGGATTGAATGGTCCACTACTGAAGAGAGTGTACCAGGTCTAGGGACACATGGATGACACCTTCTAGACTCCCTGTGGCTTGATACCACTGAGAAGCAAGGGTTCATTGAGCTGATCTCATATGAAGATGTCTCATGGGTGTAACATACACTGTGGAAGCCATGTGGCCCAACAATCTCAACACTGCCAAGCTGTGACCCACTGAGAGGCAAGAACCTTGGAAGCGAGTGAGACAAGATTGTCTGCTCTCATCTCCGGAAGGTAGGCTCGAACCTTCTGTGTGTCTAGCAGGGCTCCTATGAACGCCAATCACTGGACAGGGTAGAGATGGGACTTGGGGTAGTTTAAAACAAACCCTAGTAGTTCGAGCACCCGAATAGTCCTTTGCATGGACTCCTGAGCACCCTCCTCAGAGGTGCTCTTTACCATCCAATCATCAAGATACGGGAACACATGGACTCCCAGTCTGAGGCAACTACCGCTAGACATTTGGTGAAGACCCTGGGAGGCAACGCAAGGCCAAAAGGCAATATACAGTACTGAAATCGAAGATACATTCGGTGGGCTTGAAGTATCGGGATGCGAGTATATGCATCCTTTAAGTCCAGAAAGCATAACCAATCATTTTGTCTGAATCACTGGGAGAAGGGTGCCCAGCGAAACCATTCTGAACTTTTCTCGGACTAGGAATTTGTTCAGGGCCCTTAGGGCTAGGATGGGACACATCTCCCCTGTTTTCTTCTGCACAAGGAAGTACCTGGAATAGAATCCCTGCCCTTCTTCCCCTGGTGGAACGGGTTCGACTGCATGGGACTTCAAAAGGGCGGAGAGTTCCTCTGCACCTGCCTGTGCTCACAGCTGAATGAATGAGCTCTCTGTGGGCAATTTGGAGGTTTTAGATGCTAACTGAAGGCGTATCTAAAAAGAACTATTTAAAGAACCCACCGGTCAGAGGTTATAAGAGGCTACCTTTGGTGAAAACATTTCAGCCTCCCCCCGACCAGAAAGCTGTCCGGGATAGACATTTCTACTGTGGCTATGCTCTGCTAGAGCAAGTCAAAAGCTCATCCCTTGCTTTGCCTGGGGAGCAGCAGGGGCCTTTGGCGCATGCTGTTGAGGTGAACGAACACGCTGGGGCTGAGCCCGAGTAGGCTGGTGAGCCAAAGTGTTGTACCTATGCCTAGGATAGTAATAGGAACTTCTCCTTGGCTTACCAAAAGTCCTCCTAGTTGAAGAAGTTGATGCAGAAGGTGCCCGGCAGAAGAGAGAGGAGATGGTATCAGTGTGTTTTTTTTAATTTGGTCAGCGACCTCTTCAACCTTCTCTCCAAAAAAGTTATCCCCCCAACACGGAGCATCCGCCAACCTCTGCTGAACAGAATGTGCCAAGTCAGAAACACACAGATACGAGAGTCTGCGCACTGTCATACTTTGAGCAGAGATCCTGGATGCCACATCAAAAGTGTTGTAAGTGCCGTGCCCAAGAACTTTCGACATGCCTTCTGCTGCTTGACCAACTGACAAAAAAGTTCAGCCTGCTCCAGAGGGAGAGTGTCAACCAAGTCTGACATCTGGCGCACCGAGTTTCGCAAGTAGACGCTAATAAAGAGCTGGTAAGATTGTATACAGGAAATGAGCATTAAAGTCTGGTACATCTTCCTCCCAAAAGAATCCAGGGTTCGAGCTTAGAGTACCTGGGGGCACTGAGGCATAGTCCCTGGAACTCCTGGCTCTTTTGAGAGCAAACTCCATCACCATGGAATCGTGTGGCAACTGATGCCTATCAAAACCAGGCGCACTGTGGAGCTGATATTGGGTGTCAATCTTCTTGGGCATGACAGGGACTGACAGAGGGTTCTCCCAGTTCCTGACGAGGACATCCTTGAGTACCTCATGGAGAGGTGCAGTCACAGCCTCCTTAGGAGGAGATGTGAAGTCTAGGACCTCGAGTATCTTAGCCCTGGGCTCATCCTCCACTTCTAAAGGAAATGGAATGGCTTCAGTCATTTCCTTTGCAAAAGATGGAAAAGAAAGGCTCTCTGGAGGAGGCTTTCTCCTTTCAAGTGGAGGGAAGGGTTCAGAGGGAATCCCACAGGACTCATCCAAGGAAAAGTACCTTAGATCCTCCTCTGAATCCCGTGAGCACTCCTCTTCAGTGTCAGACAATACCGCCTGATAGGAGTGTCGAGACCGAACCTGCCTCAGTGCTGAGGAACCATGTCCTCGAGCATGGCATCAAGAAGCAGACTCCCATCTCGACTCCTCTGAAGCTTCCTCCACCGACGTCGAGGAAGTGCCGGCTTGAGTGGCAATCGATATCGGGCCACATGAGGCACCAGAGGCCACACCACAGGCAGAGGGCCAGGCAGGGCCGCAACAGGCGGCAGGGTAGGCGCAAGCATCCCCGATGCCGACGCACACTGTTGCAAAAGGTCATCCAGCAGTTCAGGGAGCAAGGCCGAGGTGCACTCATTGAGGACCGACACCTGGAAAAGCTGGGTTGCCTGCTGAGGCGCAGGCTGCAGAACTGCTGGGGTCAACGGGGGAGATGGATCTTGACTGCTAGGAGACAGGTGCATCAGTACCTCATGTGTGGAGGGGGAGCGGTCCTCCTGGCACCAACGCTTCTTGGGTGCCGAATCTTTCGACGCCCCAGAGCTCCCAGCACCATATGTTGAGGGTGACCGAAGACGATGCTTCTTGGTTTTCACCCGAAGCGTGTCACCAAGGCTCCTCGATGCCAACAAGGACGTCGTCGAATCCACACGTCGCCTCAGGGTCAGGTTCAACAATGGATGGACCCGGAGGCCCTGCACAGCAGGAGACCTCGAGGAAGTTGGAGACCCACTCGATGCTTCACTGCTCCCAGTGTCTAAGAGTATAGTAGCAGCCATGCTTACCAATGCCCCCAATGCTGATGCAATTCTTGACGTCGATGTTGATGCCTCCAACCTCAATGCCAATGTCGACAATGAGGAACTGGATGGCTCCAAAATCCTCTCTTGTTGAGCCTCTGGAAACCTGGGTCCTCTTCTTCATGTGAAGACAGAGAACACAGCAAGGCTATGGTCGAGAAAATAGCCAAAAGGCACAAAAATAGCTCTTCTAGGACTGAGGAACATGAGGAGATAAGAAAAACACCTTCTCCTCACGCAGAAAAAAAAAAGAACTGAGGAGACCACGTTCTCGTGGCAGGTGGGAAGGCACTTGCATATGTGCGATAGAATGCGTCTCGCACTCTACAAAGCTCTCATTTAGCTATGGTAAATGCCGTACTGGACGATACTGATCAGCGTCACCACCCACGTGAGAATTATAAGCCTACTTGTCCTCGGAGAACAAAGGGATCTAACGGTCCCTAGGTATGAGAAGTGATGAAATTTGGAGAGGATGACAGAAGCAAATATGATGGCTCCTACAGTCAGATATAGGAAAGCATCAACAAGGACCCTGAGATGATCTATTCACTCTGCACAGGTGTAGCTGCCATTGAATGGGAAAGTACCTACAAAGGCTCCTGATAAGCAATGATGGGTAAATCTTCAAAGTAGCCCTTAACAATACCAACAATTAGGACTCTGTGACTAAACAGCACCAGAGTGGAAGGAAGAATTTGTTGTGAAGAGGTTCTGCACAGGAAGAAAAGTGAACTGCACTGGAGCAGGTTGGTCTTTAGAGGAACCCAAGCACTGTTTGCTTGACTGGAAGCAAGACTGCACTGATGCACATGCTCTAAGCACAGTGAGGGAGAAGGTCCAATCATATTCCCTTCTGGCTTTGACAACTGTTCTGTTCCTGGCTACACAACTAGCCTGGAGGACTTAGGCATCAGCAGTTAGCAATCCCCCTGGGAAGCTAGAGTGTGGACATCACTATACCTAGATGTTGAAAGCCACTAAAAGGAAGACAACTTGTATGTGCTGGAGTCACCGATGACTACACAGAGCTAACTCTCTTCTAATTCTTCTCTTGCAGGAGATGCTTCTTCACCTCCAAATGGTCATGATCTTCTCTCTCTAGGAGATATTCTAGTGCAATGCTTGTTGTCCTTTTGACTATGTTCCAGAACCAGATAGTTTTAGATCATATACTGCAAGGAGACAGATTTCTAACTCATGCCTGTTCACTACAGTAGAAGAAATGAAACAAAGAAGCTGAAGATCCTAATGCATGCAAGAAAAGACATGCAGGCTCAGAACTCTGAGCCGAAGTTCTGAGCTATGAGAAAGCAGTTCTGTCCCTACACCATTGGATGACATCACCCACTTGTGTGACTGACCGATTCAATCCTGCTTGTTGACAGAAAAGCAGTAGCAGAACAGAAGAGAGTGTTAGCTGGGGGAGAAAAGGGGGAGAGAAAGGGTTTTAAAAGAGCCTGATGCACACTATGATGAGGCAGAAGCACATATTTGCATTTATTGGTTCAAACCAGACAGAAGTAGCAGTTGCACAAAAAAAAAAAAAAAAGTTACATCATTTCTGGGTTACTTTCAGGTAAACAAAAGGCCAAAGGGCTAACAGGACAACATGCCACTTAAATATAAACAGATATTAAACACACACCATTACTGTACTATTTAAATCTTCATTGGAATGTCTAATAAAACCAAAACTCCTGGAGGTCTAAAACATTTGTTGCAACAGTAGGGGGAAAGGAGCATACCAGCAAGAGAAGTCAACCTCATCACCTCCTAGGTGGATGTAGAAATCTGGAAAGACAAAACTGACTTCATTAAAGAACTCAGCCATGAAGTGATAGGTGCTGTTTAGTGTAGGATTCACTGGCCCATACGTCCCGGTGGGGTTTGCTCCATTATAGCATGGTGTCAGCAACTCAGGAAATCCTAAAAGTAGAGAGAGACATTTTAAAGGGCCATTAGCTTTCTTTGTGAACCCAAATAAAAGATTAGGAATATGCATTTTCATTTTGTTTACATTTGTTCTTAAATTTAACATGCACTAAATTAAAAGGATCCAAGAACCTCTCCTTTACAGAAGTAAAGCTCAGTCTGTGGAATAATTTATTAAGAAATGAAGAGAGAATAAAATGAAGAATATCATAATGCCTCTTTATCATGCCATGGTTTGACTGCACATGGAGCAGCATTTTAGGAAGGATGTTCAAATTGGAATTGAGACATCCAAGTCGAGACATCTCAAGTTCCACTTGTATTTAGGCTAGGATCTGATGATGTACAACCTATTCCCAAATATATGAAGAAATGGACATTTATGCACTGGTTATGTGCAGCATGAATCTCCACCTTAGAAAAACAAATGTAACCCTGGTCCCACTCAAACAGTTCAGGTTGCCGGCTAAGCTCTTCAGGGGAGGCACTCGGACCAGGTTTTACAAAAGGTATCGTGTCCGATGAGCTGGGTGAATTCCAGGGCTGGGCTACTTCCTGGTAGACCGGGGGATTCACCATCCCCTTTCAAGCTTCCAAAATATGTTCAACAACAAAACCCACTCATATACCGGGGTCTTTTAAAATTTACTAACAGGAAAAATAAAAAGTCAAAAGGAACAGTTCCCATCAATAGTAACATGGAAAAAAAAAAACTGATGCAGCAATGTGATACTTTCTCAGTTCTTTCTTGTCACGCACCTAATGAGTTCTGGCCCAGCCCACCCAGCAGAACAACCCACAGCTGCAAACAGGTTGATTCCCTGCTTCAATCTCGAGGTTCCTCTCTCCCTAGAGTCTACATACTCTGCTCCTGAGCAGAGCCGATTCCCTTATTTTTTTTTTAAAGCAGCCCCTGTTTCTTATGCCAGACAGGACATAGGAATGACATAGGAAAATGTGGGAGAGAAGTTCTGAAAGCCAAATTTAGGCTCTTAGGTAGAAAGCTCAAATCCAGAACCTCTAGTGTAGCATTTTCTGAAGTGCTACCCGTTCCACGCACAGGGCCCAAGAGATACGCAGAGCTCCGGAGTCTCAATGCGTGGATGAGACAATGGTGCAGGGAGGAGGGTTTTAGATTTGTTAGGAACTGGGCAACATTCTGGGGAAGGCGGAGCCTATTCTGAAAGAAAGGGCCCCACCTTAACCAGGGTGGGACCAGGCTGCTGGCATCGGCATTTAAAAAGGAGATAGAGCAGCTTTTAAACTAGAAACTGGGGGAAGGCCGACAGTCACTCAAAAGCGCATGGTTCGGAATAAGGTATCTTTCAAAGATATCACCAAAACAGGGAAGATAAGGTATCCCGATAGTGAGGTTGCAAAAGAGACCATAGAAGATCAGGTGTCCTTAAATAAAAATATAGATCAGACGAAAGATTGCAAATTAATACTGTCAAGTACTGAGCATGATGTAAGCCTAGGAAATAAGATGGGAGAGTTAGAATATATTGCACTAAATTAAAAATTAGATGTAATAGGTATCTCTGAGACCTGGTGAAAGAAGGATAAACAGTGGGACATTGTCTCATCGGGGTACAAATTATATCATAATGATAGGGTAGATCGAATTGGTGGAGGGGTAGCATTGCATATTAAGGAGAGCCTTGAATCAAAGAGATTGAAAATTCTGCAGGAAACAAAACACATCTTGGAATCCCCATGGATTGAACTTCCATGTGTAAAGGGGAAAAGGATAGTGATAGGAGTGTACTACTACCCGCCTGGTCAGGATGAACAGACGGATGTAAAAATGTTAAAGGAAATTAGGGACGCAAACAAACTGGGCAACACAATAATAAGGTAAAATTATGTATCATACCTGATAATTTTCTTTCCATTAATCATAGCTGATCAATCCATAGACTGGTGGGTTGTGTCCATTTACCAGCAGGTGGAGATAGAGAGCAATCCTTTTGCCTCCCTATATGTGGTCATGTGCTGCCGGAAACTCCTCAGTATGTCGATATCCAAGCTCCATCCGCAGGACTCAGCACTTAGAGAATTACACCCACAAAGGGACACTCTGCACAGCTCACCACCGCCGAAACGGGGGAGGGGAATTAACCCAGCTCATCCCCACACAAGTGGGGGAGGGGAATCCGTCCAGCTCATCCCCGCGGAGCGGGGGAGGGACATCACACCCGCCGATGCGGGGGGATCTGGCTTATCCTGCAACCGCAACCGCGGGAGGAGCTGACTGACCCTAACACCACCGAAGCGGGAGGGGTACAAAGCTGCCCTACTGCCGCACGAAGCGGGAGGGAGCGCCGGCAGAATTTAAGTCTCAATCCAGCCCAGTAAAACGGAGGGGAGAGGAATGCAGCAGCTCACTGTAACACAAATTCGTCTCAACTCTTGAAGAATCCATTGAAAAACTTGAACACGAAGTCCTCCTGAACAGGAACTGAAGACTAAACTTGAACCTGAAATGCAACCAGAATATAAACAATACAGATATCTGGGAGGGGCTATGGATTGATCAGCTATGATTAATGGAAAGAAAATTATCAGGTATGATACATAATTTTACCTTCCATATCATCATGCTGATCAATCCATAGACTGGTGGGATGTACCGAAGCAGTACTCACCCAGGGCGGGATATAGAAATCCCTGACCGCAACATTGAAGCTCCAAACCGGGCCTCCGCCCGAGCAGCCACAGTCAAGCGGTAATGCCTGGAGAAGGTATGGGCCGATGCCCAAGTTGCCGCCTTGCAAATCTCTTCCAAGGAGACGGACCCGGCCTCTGCCATCGAGGCCGCCTGAGCTCTAGTGGAGTGAGCCTTCAGCTGCATAGGCGGCACCTTCCCTGCGGCCACATAAGCCGCTGCAATGGCTTCCTTGACCCATCTTGCCACTGTAGGCTTAGCAGCCTGCAGACTCTTACGAGGACCTGCAAACAGGACAAACAGATGATCCGACTTCCGGAAATCATTGGTCACTTCCAAGTATCTGATGATGACTCGTCTCACATCCAGATATTTGAGAGCAGAGTATTCTTCTGGGTAGTCCTCCCTAAGAAAGGAAGGGAGACAGAGCTGATGGAAGCGAGAAACAATCTTGGGCAGGAAGGAAGGCACTGTGCGAATAGACACTCCTGCCTCAGTGAACTGCAGAAAGGGCTCTCGACATGAGAGTGCCTGGAGCTCGGAAACTCTTCTGGCTGAAGTGATAGCCACCAAAAAGACTGCTTTCAACGTCAGGTCTTTCAGAGATGCCCTCGACAAGGGTTCAAAAGGCGGCTTCGGCAAGGCTCATAGCACCAGGTTGAGATTCCACGCAGGCACCACTGAGTGCAGAGGAGGGCGCAGGTGATTAACTCCCTTGAGAAAGCGCACCACATCTGGCTGCGAAGCCAGGGAAGCACCCTTCAGGCGGCCCCTGAAGCAAGCCAGAGCCGCTACCTGGACTTTAAGGGAACTGAGCGACAGGCCTTTCTCCAGACCTTCTTGCAGGAACGCCAACACTGAAGAAATTGGAGCAGTGAAGGGAGAAAGTGAGCCTGCTTCACACCACGCTGCAAAGGTACGCCAAACCCTGGCGTAAGCAGTAGAAGTAGAGCGCTTCCTCGCTCTCAGCATAGTGGCGATGACCTTGTCTGAGAAGCCCTTCTTTCTCAGACGCTGCCGCTCAATAGCCAGGCCGTAAGACCAAAGGGGGAGGGATCCTCCATCACCACGGGACCCTGATGCAACAGGCCCTGCTCCACTGGCAGCCGCAGAGGATCGTCCACTGAGAGCCTGATCAAGTCCGCATACCAGGGACGTCTGGGCCAGTCCGGACCCACCAGGATTATCCGGCCCGGATGCTTTGCCACCTGGTCTAGCACCCTGCCCAACATGGGCCAGGGCGGGAACACATAGAGAAGCTCCTGTGTCGGCCACTGTTGGAGAAGAGCATCTACTCCCAGGGATCGAGGGTCCTGTCCTCTGCTGAAAAAGCGCGGCACTTGGCAATTGGCCGATGATGCCATCAGATCTAGGCTCGGCTGGCCCCAGCGCTTCGTAATGTCCAAGAACGCCTGAGCAGATAGCTGCCACTCTCCGGGATCCAAGGTATGGCGACTGAGAAAGTCCGCCTTGACATTCATGACTCCGGCAATGTGGGCCGCTGACAGCTGTTCCAGGTTCGCTTCCGCCCACTGGCATAGATTCATGGCCTCCTTGGCTAGAGGGGCGCTCTTGGTACCTCCCTGGCGGTTGACATAGGCCACAGCCGTGGCATTGTCCGACAGGACCCGTACTGGCTTCAACGCCAGTACCGGGATGAACTCCAAAAGCGCCAACCGAATGGCTCTGAGTTCCAGGAGGTTGATAGACCACTTTGCCTCTGCAGGAGACCAGAGCCCCTGCGCTGTCCTTCCCAAGCAGTGGGCTCCCCAGCCCGACAAAGAGGCGTCCGTCGTGACGACAATCCACTCCGGGGTCACCAGAGGCATTCCTGCAGACAACTTGTCTGTCTGCAGCCACCAGCTCAGCGCCTTGCGCACTGCTGGGTCCAAGGGAAGGCGCACAGCATAATCCTCCGACACCGGAGTCCAGCGCTGCAGCAGAGAGTGTTGTAGTGGTCTCATATGAGCCCTGGCCCAGGGCACTACTTCCATCGTGGCCGTCATAGAGCCCAACAGCTGCACATAGTCCCAAGCCCGAAGAGGAGAGGCTACTAGGAACTGGTCCACCTGAGCCTGAAGTTTGACAATCCGATTGTCTGGCAGGAACACTCTGCCCACTTGGGTGTCGAATCGAACTCCCAGATACTCCAGGGACTGAGTCGGGCGCAGCTGGCTCTTCTCCCAGTTGATGATCCACCCCAGGGAGCTCAAAAGAGCAATCACCCGGTCCACAGCTTTGCCGCACTCTGCATAAGAGGGGGCTCGGATCAACCAGTCGTCCAAATAAGGATGGACTTGTACTCCTTCCTTTCGCAGGAAGGCCGCGATGACCACCATTACTTTGGAGAAGGTCCGCGGAGCAGTAGCCAACCCGAAAGGGAGGGCTCTGAACTGGAAGTGTCGGCCCAGGACTGCAAAACACAGAAAGCGTTGATGAGGAGGCCAGATGGGAATATGCAGGGACGCTTCCTTGATGTCCAAGGAAGCCAAGAACTCCCCTGCCTTCACTGCCGCTATAACAGAGCGGAGAGTCTCCATGCGAAAGTGCCGCATTTTCAAGGCCCGATTGACCCCTTTGAGGTCGAGGATAGGCCGGACAGAACCTCCTTTCTTTGGTACCACAAAGTAAATGGAGTAACGTCCCTAGCCAATCTGATTTTCTGGCACCGGAACTACCGCACCCAGGCGTATCAGGTTGTCCAAGGTCTGCTGCACTGCCACAGCTTTGACCGGAGACTTGCAGGGAGAGAGTACAAACCCGTCTCTTAAGGGTCGGCAGAACTCTAGCTTGTAGCCGTCTCTCATGACTTCCAGAACCCAAGCGTCTGAAGTTACCCTGGTCCACTCGCCCAGAAACGAGAACAGGCGTCCTCCAATCTGCACTGGGCCATGGACCAGGGCCCCGTCATTGGGTACGAGACCCTGGGGGAGGACTGGAGGGCGCACCTCCGGGACGGCGGTCTCTGCGAAAGGAATGCTGCTTGGGGGAGAAGTTCCTTTTGAAGGAAGAGGGGGCAGAGGAGCCCGACTTGCCCGGGCGGTACCGACGGGCTTCCTGAAACCGTCCTCTGGAGTTACCAGGGCGAGCACCACTGGCCCGAGCCCTGACCTCTGGTAACCTCTTGCCCTTAGACGTGCCGAGATCGGTCACAATTTTGTCCAGCTCGACCCCAAAGAGCAGCTTGCCTTTAAAAGGCAACTTAGCCAGGCGGGACTTAGATGCGTGGTCAGCAGACCAATGCTTCAGCCAAAGCTACCGCCGCACAGAGACTGTCTGAGCCATACCTTTAGCCGAGGCTCTCAAGACATCATACAGTAAGTCTGCCAAATAAGCCAGGCCCGATTCCAGGGCCGGCCAGTCAGCCCTCAAGGAAGGATCCGAGGGGGAAGCCCGCTGCACAATCGTCAGGCACGCCCTGGCCACATAGGAGCCACAAACTGAGGTCTGCAAACTTAAAGCAGCCGCCTCGAAGGACGACCTTAAGGCCGCCTCCAATCTTCTGTCTTGGGCGTCCTTTAGAGCCGTGCCACCTTCCACCGGCAACGCCGTTTTCTTAGTCACCGCAGTGATTAAAGAATCCACGGTAGGCCAAAGAAAGGTCTCCCGTTCACTTTCAGGCAAAGGATAGAGGCGGGACATAGCCCTAGCTACTTTGAGGCTCGCTTCCGGGACATCCCATTGAGCCGAAATCAAGGTGCGCATGGCATCATGCACGTGGAAGGTTCTAGGCGGGCGCTTCGTCCCCAGCATAATGGCGGAGCCAACAGGGGCTGAGGGAGAGACGTCCTCTGGAGAGGAAATCTTCAAAATGCTCATGGCCTGCATTAACAGGTTGGGCAAGACCTCTGAGCAAAAGATCCGCGCTGCAGAGGGGTCATCCGCTCCATCCGAGCGGGAATCCGTCTCCTCCAAGGAATCCCCAAAGGACCGTTGGGAGAACTCAGATACGCTGCCCTCATCTACATCAGAGGAGACAGAGTCCTCTAAGGCCTGGAAATCCACCCGAGGGCGTTTACTTCCGGGGGCCTCAATCCCTTTATCGGACAAGGGAGCAGGGGCAGCGTTTTGCATAAGGAAGGCCTGATGCAGCAGCAAAATAAACTCGGGGGAGAAACCCCCCAGACTGTGCACTTCAGCAGCCTGGGCCACAGCCCTAGACGCACCCTCAACCGGCGCTCGCAAGAGCGGGGGAGAAACATGCTGCGCATCCAAGATGGCGTCCGGCGCGACACTCTGCGAAGGAGCCGCGCGGGAAGAACGGCGCTTAACTTTAGCCGCTTTTCTGCCGTCGCCCAAATGAAGGGCGGCCATGGCATTAACGTCTCCCACCTCAAGGGCGGCCCAAGAAGAAGCCGTCCGAGCAGAGTGGCCGGCCAAGATGGCGGAGGCGAGCAGCGGGGGATGGGCGTTTATGGCGGGAAAAACTGCCGCACCGGAGGAAGAACCGGGACACTGACCGGCCTCCAAACTGACACCCAACAAGGGCGAATCAGACTTTAAAACCCCCGCATCCCCGCTAGACGCGCATACGCAGTCCGGGGAGCGATTCTTTGCGCCCTCGTCCTCCGACGCCATCAGCCACGTGGAGATCAATCGGGGAACCCCCTGCCCGCTACAAAAAGGTAAAATTACCTGCTTTCCGCTCCGAGCTGTAACGACCTGGTGTCCCAGTGAGTAGCTGCAATAAACGTTTAAATAAACGTCGAAATAAACGCCCTTAAGGACGTCCAAAATTTTTTTTTTTTTTTAAACGGAGCCAGCGGGAGGGGGGAGAAAAGGAGGGACCTGGCACCACCAGGTTTGCACTTGCTCAAGAAGAGCCCTCAACCCCAGGCACTCAACAAAACCTAAAAATTAGGCTTGGAGGCCTAGCCAGAGCTGCTGCTGTGTGTGACCACCACCTGCTGAGATAGAGAACATACTGAGGAGTTTCCGGCAGCACATGACCACATATAGGGAGGCAAAAGGATTGCTCTCTATCTCCACCTGCTGGTAGATGGACACAACCCACCAGTCTATGGATTGATCAGCATGATGATATGGAATGGGTGATTTCAATTACCCCGATACTGACTGGGTATATGTAACAGCAGGGCATGCTAGGGAGGTAAAATTCCTTGACAAAATCAAGGACTGCTTTATGGAGCAGCTGGTAGACGAGCCAATGAGAGAAGGAAAAATTCCAGACCTAATGCTTGGTGGAGCACATGATCTGGTGCAGGACGTAATGGTGCTGGGGCCACTTGGTAACAGTGATCATAATATGATCAGATTTGATATTAGCTTTGAAGTAAGTATACACAGGAAGTCCAATACGTTAGCGTTTAACTTTAAAAAAGGAAACTATTATAAAATGAGAAGAACGGTAAAAAAAAAAACTTAGAGGAGCGGCTGCAAGAGTCAAAAATTTACATCAGGCGTGGATGCTGTTCAAAAACACAAAAAGGAGGACGGAAGACCAAACGAAAGCCGACATGGTTAAAAAGTGAAGTGATGGAAGCTATTAGAGCTAAAAGAAAACCCTTCAAAAAATGGAAGAAGGAACCGACTGAAAATAATTAGAAACAGCATAAGGAATGTCAAGTCAAATGCAAAGCACTGATAAGGAAGGCAAAGAGGGACTTTGAAAAAAAGGTTGTGTTGGAGGCAAAAGCACATAGTAAAAAAATATTTTAGGTATACTAAAAGCAGGAAGCCGGCAAAAGAATTGGTTGGACCGCTAGTTGACTGAGGGGTAAAGGGGGCAATCAGGGAAGTCAAAGCCATAATGGAGAGATTAAATGAATTCTTTGCTTCGGTCTTCACCGAGGAAGATTTGGGAGAGGTACCGATGTCAGAAATGTTATTCAAAGCTGACGAGTTGGAGAAACTGAATGAAATCTCTATAAGCCTGGAGGATGTAATGGGGCAGTTCTACAAATTGAAGAGTAGCAAATCGCCTGGACCGGATGGTATTCATCCCAGAGTACTGATAGAAATGAAAAATGAACATGCGGAACTACTGTTAGTAATATGTAATTTATCCTTAAAATCGAGAGTGGTACCGGAAGATTGGAGGGTGGCCAATGTAATGGTGATTTTTAAAAAAAAAAAGGTTCCAGAGGCAATCCGGGAAATTATAGACTGGTGGGTCTGATGTCGGTGCCGGGCAAAATGGTAGAGACTATTATAAAGAACAAAATTACAGAACATATTCAAAAGCATGGATTAATGAGACAAAGCCAACATGGATTTAGTAAAGGGAAATCTTGCCTCACCAATCTATTACATTTCTTTGAAGAGGTGAACAAACATGTGGATATTGTGTATCTGGATTTTCGGAAGGCATTTGACAAAGTACCTCAAAAAAAGACTCCAGAGGAAATTGGAGAGTTATGGGATAGGAGGTACTGTCCTATTGTGGATTAAAAACTGGTTAAAAGATAGAAAACAAAGAGTAGGGTTAAATGGGCAGTATTCTCAACGGAGGATAGTTAGTGGGGTTCTCCAGGGGTCTTTGTGCTGGGAGCGCTGCTTTATAACATATTTATAAATGACCTAGAGATGGGAGTGACTAGTGAGGTAATTAAATTTGCTGATGACATAAAGTTATTCAAAGTCGTTAAATTGCGGGAGGATTGTGAAAAATTAAAAGAGGACCTTACGAGACTGGGTGTCTAAATGGCAGATGACGTTTAATGTGAGCAAGTGCAAAGTGATGCATGTGGGAAAGAGGAACCCAAATTATAGCAATGTAATGCAAGGTTCCACGTTAGGAGTCACCAACCAAGAAAGGGATCTAGGTGTCGTCGATGATGGTATGTTGAAACCTTCTGCTCAGTGTGCTGCTGTGGCTTAGAAAGCAAATAGAATGTTAGGTATTATTAGGAAAGGACTCGAAAACAAAAATGAGGGCATTATAATGCCTTTTTATCACTCCATGGTGCTACCGCACCTCAAATATTGTGTTCAATTCTGGTCGCCGAATCTCAAAAAAGATATAGTGGAATTAGAAAGGTGCAGAGAAGGGCGACGAAAATGATAAAGGGGATGAAACGACTTCCCTATGAGAAAAGGGTAAGCAGCTAGGGCTCTTCAGCTTGGAGAAAAGACGGCTGAGTGGATATATGATAGCGGTCTATAAAATAATGAGTGGAGTGGAATGGGTAGAAATGAAGCGTCTGTTTACGTTTTTCAAAAATACTAGGACTAGGGGGCATGCGATGAAGCTACAAAGTAGTACATTTAAAACGAATTGGAGAAAAATTTTCTTCACTCACCATGTAATTAAACTCTGGAATTCGTTGTCAGAGAATGTGGTAAGGGCGGTTAGCTTAGAGGAGTTTTAAAAAGGTTTGGACGGGAGATCACGTGGTGCCATGGGAGTGAGCAGTCGCTGAGAAGTGAAGCTCCCAAACCTCCGGATAATCAAACTCGCTAAACTCTCTTAAAATATCTCGATTTGCCACGGAAACCTAGCTGGAACAGCGGGGAAAGGTGTAGCAGCGAAAGATAACGCTTACCTGATTAAAAATATACAGAATGGCATCCAAAATGCAGAAGAAGGAAAAGAACAAAAATAAAAGCGCGGAGCCCAAGATGGCGGATGAAACACAACAGCAAGGCTCCTTGGTGGGCTCAGTATGGACAGCTGAGATAACAGCGGAGGTAACCGTCGCAGTAGAAGCTGCGTTAGACAAAAAACTTCAAGCCCTGTATGACAGAGCGGAGGAAGCACATGAACGTCTGGATGGCTTCCGTCTAGACTTAGATCATATGCAGCAGAGAATCAGCGATGTCGAGGTCAGAATTACAGATACGGCGGGGCCTACAGAGGCATTGGAGAAAAAAGTAGCGGATTTGGAGCAAAAGCTGGATGATCTAGAGAATAGATCAAGGTGCAATAATCTTCGTCTCATAGGCCTGCCGGAGAACTTGAGAGACACTGAATTGGTGGAGTTGTTGGAACGATGGCTGCCACAAGCCCTACAATTCGGCACGGCATTGGGGACCTTAAGAATTGAAAGAGCCCACCGGATAGGGCTGAAAAGAGCTGCAAATAACCGACCGAGAGCAGTGATCTTGAAGGTATTAAACTATGGGCATAAACAAGCGATCATGCGAGCGCTGCGGTCGGGCCAAAAACTCCAATATGAAGGGAACAACATACTCTGTTTCCAGGATTATTCGGCGAGAGTGGCGGCAGCAAGGAAGGCGTTCACGCCGATGTGCGCCGAACTGCACAACAGGAAGATTCGATTCACGTTGGTTTACCCCGCCAAATTGAGAGTTTCATGATGGAACAGAGAGAACTTTTGAAGCGGCAGAAAAGGCCCAAGAATTCCTTAATACCTTACCGCCTAAAACAAAGGAGTGAAGGGATTAAAAGATGCAAATGATTTGGAATTCAATAGTGGGGAGGAGAAGTCAGGAACGAGATTTGATCATTGCGATATCAAACATTTGGGCCTGAAATGGCGTTTTATAGAGAAGAGCTTGGAACTGATTACTGTGACCCAGACTACTGAGTATAACAAATTTTTATAAACCTGATCTTCTTATGTCGAGATAATGGACACCTAATTTATGGGATGAAAAAGAGCCAACAGTGAAGACCAGCAATGACAAGAAGGCCATATTGGACAAATGTTTGAGGAATAAGGTTACAAAGAGAAGTATCATTGTTTGTTAATGGCTACATGATTAGCCCGGTTGGCTAAACATGCACTGCTACAATTTGCTAATATAAGACTAGGTTTCCAGTTAAGGGGAAAGGAAGGGAGACAGAGAGAAAAAGTGTTTAGTTTTTGTTTTCACTTCTCTCTCTCTCCTAAATAGAAAATAACTAATTTGAAAGGAGGTGGGGTGCCAATATGTGAGGAGTTCATTTTGAACTCAAAAGGACAGTTGTGGGGAGGGAAAAGGGAGGGCAAGGAGGATAGGGGAGGGAGAGGGCAGGGGGGAGTGGGGGAGGGGAGGGGAGAGATGGAGATGGGGGGAAGGGGATTTGATAGGGTCAAGTTTCCAACAAAATTAGATTTAAAACGTGGGAAAAGGCTGTTGCACAATAAGCTGGGGGAGAGGGGTAAGCTGGGATACCTCTCTCCTGCAAAAAAATACAATCAAAATGAGCTATTGATAGCTGAAAGACTAAAGGTAGAACAACGGTAAAGATTATTTCATGGAATGTGGGGGGTATAAACTCTCCAATTAAGCGCTCTAAGATTATGCAAACATTGAATAGACATAAAGCGCAAATAGCCTTACTTCAGGAAACACATCTAAATACACTGGAGCATAGTAAATTACGTCGGTGGTGGGTTGGTGAGATGGTAAATAGTCCAGCACTGAATAAAAAAGCAGGCGTGGTCATACTGATCCGTAAAGGACTACAATGTGTATTGAATAATAGGATTGTTGACTCACAAGGCCGATATATAATACAACACATCACACTACACAATAGACCACTTTTGTTGGTAAATGCGTATGCCCCAAATCAATATGATACAAAATTTATCCGGACTCTGATTAAACAAGTGAAGAGTTTTGGCCAGCTCCCAATAATTATGGGAGGAGATTTCAATATGGTTTTTGATCCATTGTTGGACAGCACAGGCCCCTCACGAGTCAGACCAGTGAATTATAACAAAGGCGTACCATGGATATGCTCGAACTTAGATTTGGTAGATTCTTGGAGGTTGTTACATCCAGGAGAGAGGGATTATACCCATCTCTCCAGAGCCCATGGAACGCAATCCCGGATAGATTACTTACTAACATCACAGAATAGTACAACGTTTCTTACTCAGGCAGAGATAGGCCCAACACAAGTATCAGATCATGCATTGATCTGGATTACATTAGAATGGAGCAGTGAGCCAGAACGACCATTTTATTGGAGATTTCCGAGAGCACTGTACAACGACACAACATTCCACTCCTTCATAAAAGATAAATGGAAAGATTATGCTGAATTAAATAAAGACAGCTTTCACTCAGACCCAATACTCTTCTGGGAAGCCGCCAAAGCTGTGTTGAGAGGACACATTATCTCCTATTCTACCCATAAAAAGAAAGTAAGAGAAGCTGAAATGCTAAGACTGGAAACAAAAGTGAGGAACCTCAGACAAATATATGGACAAACACACTCCATTGTCCATAAGAATCTATACATAAAGGCACAAATAGAGTTAAACCATTTGATTCATACCCGAACACAACAATCTCAGATATACTACAAATACCAAATGTACAAGCATGGTAACAAGCAAGGAAAATTATTAGCGAGATTAGTACACCAAGAGGGAGACAAATGATGGGTATCACGGATTCAAGACACACAGGGCAAGAATTATCATACGAACAAAGAGATTAGTAAAGTCTTTGAAACTTTTTATGCCCAGTTATATGCCCCTCCAGGGGACGAGGGATTAGAGGCAATAACATACTTAGAGGGGCAAAAACTTCCACAACTTACGAGAAGGCAACAAGAGGTCCTGGAAGCGGAAATTACAGAAGATGAAATTAGTTGGAATATAAGAGCCAGTCCCCTATATAAAACACCAGGGGTGGATGGGTTTACAGCAGAGTGGTATAAAATTTTAGTGGAAGACATTGCGCCTTGCATGGCTAAGGTATTTAACTCACATGTTTTGAGAGGACAGCTACCAAACTCGTTGAAAACAGCGCAGATAATTGTATTATTAAAACCAGGGAAGGATCCAAATCGGGCAGAATCTTATAGACCCATCTCCCTGATATCTTTTGAAGCTAAATTACTTGCAAAGATTTTGGCCAATAGGTTGGCTAGGTATCTACCACAATTGATATTAGATCCACAGGTGGGATTTGTCCGGGAACGCTCCGTGGCAAAGAATCTAAGGAAGATATTACTGGCATTGGAACATGTCAAGCATGTGAAAGCCCCCTCACTCCTTATTAGTTTCGATGCACACAAGGCATTTGATAGAGTGAGGTGGGACTTCATGTTTGGAGTTCTGGAAGCATATGGAGTGGGAGGTTTCTTTACAAAAGCCATACAAACTTTATATAAGGACCCGGTGGCAGAGGTATCGGTGAATGGAGTGATCTCTCAGCAATTTCTGATAGCCCGAGGGACAAGACAGGGGTGCCCACTCTCGCCTCTTTTGTTTGTAATGGTGTTAGACCCCTTAATTAGAGATATTATGGGCCTAGCGACAGTACAGGGAGTGGGTTTAGGAACTGAACAATTCAAGATCTCTGCCTTTGCGGATGACCTACTAGTTGTACTTCAGAATCCGAGAGAATCTCTACCAGCTCTTTTGGAGATATTTAAGGAATATGGTGAGTTTTCTGGATTCTGCTTGAATTTAGATAAATCTGAGATCCAGCCCTTATGGATGTCTGAGGAGGAATGGGCGCAGCTCCGTTGTACCTTTAAAAGAACCAATGGCTCATTTAAGTACCTTGGTATACAGCTGCCAGGAGACCCACTACAATTATACCAATTAAATATAGCCCAGCTATTTGAACAAACAAGACAGATGTTAGGGAGATGGGCTAACCTACCAATATCACTGTCAGGGAGAATTTCACTGTTCAATATGATATTATTTCCAAGGTGGCTTTACTGCTTTCAGATATTGCCAATTTATATGATTAAAAGAGAATGGAAAAAGTTGATGGGCCTGCTTTCCAAATTTTTTTTGGAATAAGAGACGTCCACAAATCAAATGGCAAAATCTGCTGGACCCTTGGAATAAACGGGGATTTGGGGTCCTAGACCTACAACGCTATAACAAGGCATGTTTGCTTAGACATATAGGGGACTGGCTTTTGGGAACAGCACACTATACATCGAGGATGATGGAGGAAGAGTGGGTACACCCTTTGAAACTCCATTACGTGCTACAGGCAAAGTTAACTGAACTACCAACACACCTACGGAGGAACATAGTGATTCGTCCCCTTAGACTGGTTTGGAGGGACTTGGGCCAGATTTTGAAGTTTGATGTGCACCACAGCACACTATTACCAATAGTAGGGAATGGAGGATTTCTCCCGGGTATAGAGGGTCAGAGATTTAAAAGATGGCAGCAAAAGGGGCTTATTCTCCTACAGGATATTATTGAATCTGATGGTAGCATTAAAAAATTGGAGTCTTTGGGAATAGGAGATATGATGTGGATGGATACATTTGCATACCAGCAGATATCCCATTATGTTGCCAGCCTCCCACGCCAATCTCTTGCTATTGATATACCTAGCATGATAGAAACACTGTTTGAAGTGCCCACTGAGGAACCCATATCTATCTCCTTAATACATAAACAGCTTATGCACAGCACTATACACAGAACACTACCACACCTGATGAAAATATGGACAGCGGATTTACAAAAAAACATCACTGCACAAAGGTTGTTATGCAGCATGAGACAAATCCCACAGAAAATAAGTAATGCAGACTTGAGAGAGTGTCAGGGTAGAGTGTTGTTTCGAGCATATACCTCCAAATTTAGATTGTATAAAATGGGAGGAGTGGATTCACCAAACTGTGGAAAATGCAGAGGGCTGCAATGTACATACTTTCATGCCATGTGGGATTGCCCGGTGGTAAAACAATTTTGGGAAAAGATATGTAATTTCATGGCACATATAATGAATCAACATATATCAGTGGGCCCAGAACAGGTATTGTTGGGAGGGGAGACGGTGGGGGGTACTGGTGCTGTCCATCATAATCTCTTGCTATATAGAGCATTTTTAATAGGGAAAAAATGCATTTTAGCCAATTGGATCCACCAAGAGGCTGCTACATATTGGCAATGGCGTAATAGACTGCATGCGTTACTATTAATGGAACTCCGAGAAGTGCAATGGAAATTAAAAAGACAAAAAGAGTTTTACTTAGTTTGGAAACCATACATACAAGCATTGGCTCCACGAGCACGCAGTTTTGTGCTAAACCAAATAGGGACCCTTTAATGAAAGAGGAAGTGATATCTGCTACAAGCTGGTGACAGTCAATCTCAGTATAAAGAATTCTTGACCCCTTATCTGGGGGGGGGGGAGGGGAAGGGAGTGGAAGTACGGGTAAGGGAAAGGGGAGGGAAGGAAACGGGAGGGGGAAGGGAAGAATAGTTAATAAAAAATTGACATATATGTACATATTTAACATAAAGAGGGACTAGTTCTGTATGTAAGAGCTTCTTTAATCATAAAGTTATTATGTAAATTCTAAAGCGAAAGGAGTTATATTGAAATTGTTAATATACAAGAAGAAAGGATGCTGTAACAAAGAAGAATAAGACAAGAGGTTTTGGGGAGGAGGGAGGGGTTAAAGGGGGGAAGAAAAAATGAAAAATTCACACAGACTTATGGTTGTAATGATTTATTGTTTGTTCAATAAAAAATTGTTTTAAACTAAAAAAGGTTTGGACGGCTTCCTAAAGGAAAAGTCCATAGACCATTATTAAAAGGACTTGAGGAAAATCCACTATTTCTGGGATAAGCAGTATAAAATGTTTTGTACTTTTTGAGATCTTGCCAGGTATTTGTGACCTGGATTGGACACTGTTGGAAACAGGATGCTGGGCTTGATGGACCTTTGGTCTGTCCCAGTATGGAAATACTTATGTACTTATGACACCCCCTTAGCTTCACAGGTTCTGGCAAGGATTTAGGCAACCAAAGACCAAACCCTCAGCAATGCAGATGACTTTATCCTATCCATACCCCAACCCTGTGCATAAAAACACTCTCAATCATATTTTCATAACATCCACAACTGTATCTGCCTCCCAACTCCACCCACCTTTGGCAGCTCTGCTAGCTCCCACCACCATAGTGACCCCCAAGAGATCCTCCTACACCCTGCTCTGCAGCAGACACTTCTCCTTAGAGGGTTACCCAAACATCTAAAAGGTCAACAGGTCAAAACGTTTATCTTAGTAACATAAATGTTTTCCCTGACGTTATCACAGATCCCAGAAAACCTTGCCAGTCTGGCTTTCAAAAGGGGGGGGGGGGGGAGAGGGTTTCAACTTTTGGAAGATTATGGAGGCTTTGCCTTGTTCTGTGTATTATTTTTGATGTATATGTCTGGGTCCGATGTAATTTTTAAAAATTTTATATGTTGTGCTCTGCCCTGGATAAGAGCAGGGATATAAATGGTAATAAATGAAATTAAAATGAAAATCTCTGTAGTGGAGTGTTGCTCAATGGGACCACTCTTTTGAAACCTAGGACACGTAAATCCAGACATTGATCTATTAAGGACACAGACGTTCATTCCTCTTCTGAAATTAGGAATATATATTTTTTTAAAGCCTGCTCAAAACTCATTCAGACTATGTCCCCTTGCCATTTGCACATTATTTTTAGACGTGTGGATACCGGCTTTGTAAAATCAGAACATAGACATTTATGCAAGATAAACATTTGAGTGCCAGTTTATGCCCATCTAAAATACAACAGGGCTTTTCAAATAAGCATCTTTATATACTGTGGGCAATTCTGTTCATTGCATCTCAAAAAAGTCACTGGAATTAGAAAAGATACAGAAAAAGATGACCACAATGATTAAGGGCATGTAACAACTCTCCTACAAGGAAAAGCTAAAGAAAGGGCTCTTCAGCTTGGAGAACAGATGGCTAAGGGGGGGGACATGAAAGGTCTATAAAATGAATGAGTAAACGCAAATCATTTGTTTACCCTTTCAAAATTCAAAAGACCTGGGGACACTCTGCAAAGTTAGACAGGCATATTTTCAAAGCACTTAGACTTACAAAGTTCCACAGGTTACTATAGAACTTTTTAAGTCTAAGTGCTTTGAAAATGAGCCCCATAGTAAAACATTTAAAACAAATGAAAAAATACTTTTTTTCAATGTAAAAAGTTCTTTAACTCATTGCCAGAGGATGTGATAAAAAACAGTTAATATAGATGTTTTAAAAAGTTTTGTACAAGTTCCATGACGTGACCAGTGGCGTACCTAGCATACTTGACACCCAGGGCTGACCTTTTTTTAACACCCCCCCCCCCCCCCATGAAAAAAATATTTTTAGCAATAATCATGAAATAAGATAAATGGTCAGAAAAGAAATAGACAGTAAAAAGTAAAGGATTAATACTTTTTAATTACATTAATGTATTTTTTGAAAAAAAAGATGTGAAAAACCTCATATTGGTCTGTTGCAGTAACGAAGAACAACATTATAGTTTCTGTTTTAGAGCCTTAACTTCTGCAAATTTGTCAATGACCATCAAAATTGATCTCCTTTGCATATTCATGTTCAATGGACAGTATAGCCAGATTTGTCAATCTATCTTCACTCATAGTTGATCGAAGAACACTTTTTATTAATTTTAATTTTGAAAAGTTTCTTTCACATGAAGCAACAGATATACATATAGTTAGAAAAAGTCTTAAACATAAGGATAAGTTTGGCACAGATTCATAAAAATCCCATTTCACAATAAATTCTAGAAACTGCAATACCGTCCATGTCTTCGTTTCTTCAAGATTGATTCCAGCAGCTTTTAAATGTCTCCGCAGTCGAAAAAGTTCCACTAAAATTTCT
Source organism: Microcaecilia unicolor (assembly GCF_901765095.1). NCBI lineage: Eukaryota > Metazoa > Chordata > Amphibia > Gymnophiona > Siphonopidae > Microcaecilia > Microcaecilia unicolor. The sequence continues at coordinate 678,526,601 of NC_044031.1, read as the reverse complement.
TCACCAGAAAAATCATCATAAATTTCAACTATATTTGGTAAAAACTTCCGAAGTTTTTCTTCTTCTGCAAAAATCAGAGAGACTGGCTGAATGATAGCAAACACTGACATTATTTGATCCATTGCTTTAGAACGAGTCTCCAATTCTTGGTGAAAACGATCAAGGCAAACATAGCCCTTTTGATTTCTTTTGGCAATGGAAGACCAGCATCTCTTGCTGTTTCTCCAAGCATTCTTCTTTGAAATTTGATTATTTTTTTCGATGGCAATGTCCATTTCCTTACATTTTGTTGTTGCATAGTTAATGGCCTTCTCCACAATTTCTGTGCGCTGATCTTCAAGGAACAATTTTAAAGCTTGCAATTTCACTGTACTTTGCTCAAGGCTGATTCCGGCTGTTTGCAAATATTTTTGTGTCTGATTAACCTCACCTAAAACTTCACACCAGAAAAAAAGATAACTCAGAAAAGAAAAATTGCATACAGCAGGGAGCAAAATCTGAGCTGATACTCTTGTATCCACATTTTCTTTTGGATCACGCAGTACCTCAAAAGGTAGAGATTAACTTTTCAAAATGTGTCTTTACTGCATGCACAGCTTCATAATGAGCACTCCATCTTGTCTGGGAAAGTCTTTTTACTGTTACACCTACATTCTGCAGCACTTCCCATCGATGAGTTGAGACTGAAAAGAATGAGTACATATTTTCCAATGTTCCAAAAAATGTCACACATGAAGAAACACTTCCAAAAGAGTGAACTCCGCAAAGGTTCAGAGAATGATTAGCACAAGGCACAAATAAAGACTTGGGATTAATTTCTTTGATTTTTGCCTGAACACCACCAAGAATATCAGCCATAGTTGCAGTGTTGTCATATCCTTGACCACAACAGAGGTTTATGTCCAGTCAATCACTATCCAGTTGTTTCAAGATCTGTTCTGTGAGTTCAGCAGCAGTCTTCCCGGAAATAGGAAACCTTGGAGGATGTAATGGGTCAGTTCAGCAAGCTGAAGAGTAGTAAATCACCGGGACCTGATGGTATTCATCCCAGAGTATTAATAGAACTAAAAAATGAACTTGCGGAGCTACTGTTAGAAATATGCAATCTGTCCCTAAAATCGAGTGTAGTACCGGAAGACTGGAGGGTAGCCAATGTTACTCCGATTTTTAAGAAGGGTTCCAGAGGAGATCCGGGAAATTATAGACCGGTGAGTCTGACGTCGGTGCCGGGCAAGATGGTGGAGGCTATTATTAAGAATAAAATTGCAGAGCATATACAAAAACATGGACTGATGAGACAAAGTCAGCACGGATTTAGTGAAGGGAAGTCTTGCCTCACCAATCTAATGCATTTTTTTGAGGGGGTAAGCAAACATGTGGACAATGGGGAGCCGGTTGATATTGTATATCTGGATTTTCAGAAGGCGTTTGACAAAGTGCCGCACGAAAGACTCCTGAAGAAATTGCAGAGTCATGGAATCGGAGGTAGGGTATTATTATGGATTAAGAACTGGTTGAAAGATAGGAAGCAGAGAGTAGGATTGCGTGGCCAGTATTCTCAGTGGAGGAGGGTAGTTAGTGGGGTCCCGCAGGGGTCTGTGCTGGGTCCGTTGCTTTTTAATGTATTTATAAATGACCTAGAGATGGGAATAACTAGTGAGGTAATTAAATTCGCCGATGACACAAAATTATTCAGGGTCGTCAAGTCGCAGGAGGAATGTGAACAATTACAGGAGGACCTTGCGAGACTGGGAGAATGGGCGTGCAAGTGGCAGATGAAGTTCAATGTTGACAAGTGCAAAGTGATGCATGTGGGTAAGAGGAACCCGAATTATAGCTACGTCTTGCAAGGTTCCGCGTTAGGAGTTACGGATCAAGAAAGGGATCTGGGTGTCGTCGTCGATGATACGCTGAAACCTTCTGCTCAGTGTGCTGCTGCGGCTAGGAAAGCGAATAGAATGTTGGGTGTTATTAGGAAGGGTATGGAGTCCAGGTGTGCGGATGTTATAATGCCATTGTATCGCTCCATGGTGCGACCGCACCTGGAGTATTGTGTTCAGTACTGGTCTCCGTATCTCAAAAAAGATATAGTAGAATTGGAAAAGGTACAGCGAAGGGCGACGAAAATGATAGTGGGGATGGGACGACTTTCCTATGAAGAGAGGCTGAGAAGGCTAGGGCTTTTCAGCTTGGAGAAGAGACGGCTGAGGGGAGATATGATAGAAGTGTATAAAATAATGAGTGGAATGGATCGGGTGGATGTGAAGCGACTGTTCACGCTATCCAAAAATACTAGGACTAGAGGGCATGAGTTGAAGCTACAGTGTGGTAAATTTAAAACGAATCGGAGAAAATTTTTCTTCACCCAACGTGTAATTAGACTCTGGAATTCGTTGCCGGAGAACGTGGTACGGGCGGTTAGCTTGACGGAGTTTAAAAAGGGGTTAGATAGATTCCTAAAGGACAAGTCCATAGACCGCTATTAAATGGACTTGGAAAAATTCCGCATTTTTAGGTATAACTTGTCTGGAATGTTTTTACGTTTGGGGAGCGTGCCAGGTGCCCTTGACCTGGATTGGCCACTGTCGGTGACAGGATGCTGGGCTAGATGGACCTTTGGTCTTTCCCAGTATGGCACTACTTATGTACTTATGTACTTATGTACTTATGTAAGCCCAAGAATGATTCCTTTATTTCAACTTTATCATCTTCAATATGGACATATCTGATCACTTCACACATTTGATCAGTGTGTGAAACATCAGGAGTGCTATCAAAAAGAATTCCAAAGTATTTTGCTTTTTTAATATCTGCCACTATTTTTTCTTTGACATAATTTCCCAGAAGATGAA